>NW_025764972.1:0-313295 GCF_003918875.1 Haliotis rubra | reverse complement strand
TTCGAACACACACACCACCCCCACCCCCGAGATTGGGTAGATACTGGCTCATGGTTCAGCCGTGCAGGTTGTTGGCGTTAAGGTAGAGGAGATGATTGGTGGGATTGCTAGGGTCGTAGCCCTTCACGTACTCGTTGTTGGCTTTTCGCGTTAGCGTTCGGAGACCATGGAAATAAGGTACGGGCATCTGGTTCTTGTGGTTGTCGAATTTTAGGGTGTTGTCGCCTTCCTTGGGCAAGTCGATTCGTATGGCTGTCTGCCCCTAATCTAGGCAATCCTCCGGCATGTTTCCAGCAGGTCGGCCCTGGTGAAGCCATGCAGGCATCGTTCTCAGAAGTGTTTTTTCTCCTGTATTTCGATTGGTCGTACAACAGCCTGCTGAAGTGTTTTATCCACTTGTAATGGTACTTGTCACCTTGCTGGATCATGAAAATATTGATCGTCTTACGCCCACCGGTCACTGGGCTGATTCTGTGCCGCGATCGTTTTGTTGCCTTCGTGCCCGAGGACGTTGGTAGCTATGTGGGTGTTCTGTTTTTCGATTTTGGTGACCTGAGATATGGGGGTGGGTTCGTCTATGCCGTCCCAGTTGAGTCCCTCGTCTTAGTGATAGCTAGATAGTCTGTCCGAATGTACGTTGGGCTGGATACAAGGCTGATCATGCAGTTGTCTCCTCTGTTTTTACGTTGACCATAGCTTGTTTTTTCTTTGTAGAAGGGGTAAAGCCCAGGTACTTTCCGCCTCTGAATGGCATGTAGTTAGCTATGTCCAGGTAGAACTTATCAATTGTGTCCACCACGGCCCACCCGAACCCCCTGTGCATGTAAGCGTTCCAGGTACTCTCGTTATTTGCTAAAGCGAGGGTTGATGGACTTCGTCTACTGTCTCCGGGTTGAGTCGCTACTTCTTGTTTACCCCTGAAGTAAGGCTTAACATAATGGACCTGTTGTCTATCGAGCCGCATTTTCACGATGATCTGCAATTTGGGGCTCCCAAGGTCGGTCAGTTCCTTGTTGACTTTGCCAGCGACCATGGGTTTGATGTCGATTGATGTCTATGTTTTGGTCTACATTCATCCGCCAGCCTCTCAGGTAGTTACCTATAGCGTGTTCAGTCCGCACGAAATCGTAGATCACCTAGCTTGGCTGCTTGATGTTCCACAGCGGGGGAGGGTTATGCGTTGAGTACCCTCAACAGCTGGGGTTTCCTCAATCGAGAATAACTGGTTACACCTCGTTCTCTGCATAATCTGTCTGAGCTCCTGAACAGTAGTCATTGCTATATATAGATCTTGAGGAACAAATTTCTAATTAGGTCACCGGCTATAGAGGGAGGCAAAAATAAAGCGCACATGTTTTTAAAGTTTCACCACGAATCTAGTACCCCACCCAGCGTTAAATCAGAACAACCTTATCGATTCTGGGCTCAAGGTAGCTTTCCGTTTTATTATTTCCAGATCATTGTTCTTGTTCTCTGTAGACATCCAGCTTTGTAGTAACAACCGTCATTTGAAAGTTGATGTGCCCATATTTGCTATTTCCTCTTTGAGTTTACTAATGATCAGAGGTCTGATGTACGTCGATATTGTGTTTACCGGAAACATCAACCAGCTTCTCAAACCAAAAGCTTTGGCGGGTGGAATTTGAATTTGTAGTTATTGTTTATACCTAGGTGCAAACCATCTCTAATTGTACCTCCAGTTATGTAAGGGGAGGTAACTCCGTCAGCCTTAAACCTTTATCCTGACTAGGCATTTTACGTTCATTCAAGTAGTCCTGGTTTCTGACCACGTTTGCGCCGTGGGCTTTACATAAGCAGTAGTGGCCTTTCACCCTGATACCACATACAGAGCACATGTAATTTACGCAACCATTTCTGATGCTTCTCATGTGGAAACAGCAGTACACCTCAGTCCTGCATTTACCTACAAGTCCTCGCTTTTTCCTATAAGCACATACTGGCACCAATACTGGGCTGGTCTCATCTTTGGTATACTCATATGGGTACCTAGTTTAAATGTTTTGCGATTAACACAGTGGCTGCTGCTGGGCCCAGCTACTGCAGCGAAGGCCAGCTCCTGGTCCTTTTGCCCTGGGGGAGGGTGTGCTGTAGTACTGGGAGTGTGGGTTTCTCACCAAGGGTTCGAGTTGTTTGCGGTCAGCAGGTAGTATTCTTTCGCAATGCCGTCTACGTCCTTGAACGTTCGAACAGCATAGTTTTCACGCTTGAATTGGTCATTAATAAAATCGATTCTCTGCATCACGTTTCTTAAGCGTACTTGGCTTGCGACCTGCAGTTGCTCCATGGCTATATTGTTTCGTTTTTGTTCCTCTTCTACCTCGGCTGCGGTCAACTCCTGTAGTTTCGAGGAAGAGGTAATTGCTCCCAGAAAATGCCAGGACGTTTACTACAGCGACCATCATAGCAATCGTAGCCATCCTATTTACTCCTATATTACTTCAAAATATTTTCTGGTATGATCCCTTGTTTCTACGAGGATGTCCTTGGTGGCCATAGCCATACCCAGGTTCATGATAAGCATGCCCATATCCAGCAGGTCGAAGTCGAGCTTGATAGTCGTTTGTTTGAGGACCATCTTGGTCAGACAGGCGTATGCTCTGACTAGGCAGGCGACCACAGTGGCGTGGAATGCTTCGTTAACGAACGTTTTCCTCCAGACATGATGTATATAATATGTAGATATAATTGTAATTATAGCATAATATGGGGGTTGACCTATACTTCTTTATATTGGAAAAGGGGTGGGGGTGGGGTTGGCTTTCGGGATTTATTACGTAGCATGAATAATGAGAGCAGTAGCAGCAGCAGTTGCACCTACAGCTATCCACAGAGCGTAGTTACTCTTGTTGTGCGTAGCCAAACCACCTTTTCTACCGGCAGCTACTCTCTTAGGGTTCTTCTTCTTGGTGATTTGTGTCAGGGTTTCCTCCTGTGTCGGGGTTTCCTCCTCCTCGGGGGTCGGAGTCACTTCCTGATCCATCTTGTACACCATAACTATTATTTTTAGCTGATTAAATCGGCAGTGCTTCGCGGTGATGATCGCCACAGTTACCGGGGCTAAAATCATACCGTATTTGTGGTACAGCATGCAGCTGACAGAGCTCAAGACATGTTCTATGAATGGGTCTTTCTCGAGGTCCTCCCACAAGTAAAAGTCGGCGTTCTGGTGGAATGGGAAGGAAGTACGACGCTAGACCAATGTAGGCTTACTGCGTTATGACTGACCCTATAGTTTCGGCACCGAGTCTGGCTTCGTATCTCACTTATAGCTTATCAATCTCATCAGGGAGGCATTTTCTGAATCTTATCGGGAGTGTGGTCGCTACCCAAGTATTGTTTCCCTTCCCACCCATGACGAGGGCCACTAGCCTTTCACGCTTATCATCAACCTCGGAGGATGTATCTTCACCCTCGGATATTAGTTGTTCAAGCAGTTCGTTGCACTCCATCCTATAATGTATCAAGCGATTATTAATTTTAATAATATAATGTGCAATACACGCGAAATATAGTGAGATGAATGTTAGGTTACACATGATGAGGATCTCAAAAGTCGACATTGTATATATTACGCTGAGATCAACATAACCAAGTAACGAGGAAGCCACAGTGCCCGTGGAAGCCAATATTGATTTTAGCGCACGTTACAATGGGGTCACATGACAAGGAACATAGTGACCAGGAAATAGGGTGAAATAGAGGTAAGGGATAAGGGCCCCTACAAAGGCTTTACTGGGTAAAAAGAAGCTTATATCGGACTGTTACAAAAGTGGTCCAAAAGTGGTCCTGTACCCCTGTTACATATACTACTCGTGAAGACCTCCATCTTGTGTAATCACTCTATATAGAGGGATATGTAGTTTAGTTTGGTTCATTAAGATATGAATATAATGTGTTAAAAAATATGTTTGCCTATTTATATTGTCTTCGAGTTACAACGGTAGCGGGATCAGCGCTACAAGTTTTAATTAGGAAACCGTAAAGTTTAACGAACGGAGGAAAAGACAAAGCTACTCCTTTTCCATGTGTCCAGAGCCTCACAACTAAAAATATAGAAAAACAACAACAGATTAATGGATTACTTTTGTCCCGTGCACAGATCCGTGGACATCCTTCACCGACGTCTATGATACGAGCCAGCTGCATGTACCTGTCGTGGTCAAAGTTGCTTTTTATGCCCAGCATGTGACAGTCACGAGCGAAGTAATCCCACTTGTCCACGTCAATTCCTGTTTTGTCGTTGGCGACAATCTGGTGAGAAAATGTGTCAAAAAATACACTAAAGTTCAAATGGTAAAATCCCCTTAATTGAACGACTTGTGGCAAATAGAAATGGCCCCGACAAAGTGTCCTTGTAATTTGATATTTACTGCATATTTAAGTACCAACAAGTAACTCATGTATTTGCTACATAGACATGTGGTATAAAATACTTACTTCATATAGGAAAGGTTTTTGTCTCTTTTCTTGCACAAGTTCAAGCTTTACATGCTTCTTCTTCTGCAAAAGAGCATTGTAAAACATGGTTTAAACGGATAAAAAGACACACGTCAGCAATCGTGTTTTTCAAAGTACATTGTTGGGTACTTTGTCCAGTAGGATTATCGTACTTCAAGGTGCATGTGCGTGAAAGGTTTTACTCTAGTCTGAACTGTTAACATTTTAGCAGAACTAGTCCACAAAAAAGCTCACTGACTCAGACCTCAATCCTAGTTTTATCCCCTAAAAGCCGAGGCCAAGGCAGGGTAAGAACAAGTAAGATTGCTTAAGGTCTGTAAGGTCCTGGAATGGAACAAAAACATCCTGCTCTCTCGGCAGCCGCCGTAGCCACTAGGTCAAGCAGGATTTCCTTGTATTGAAACAATGTCAGCATGCTTTGTGTCATATTGTCCTTCCAGTTTATTGTTTTCATACATATACATACACATAATAACAAATTAATATTCCCATTTCCCATACTATAGGCACAAACTTAACTGTTGGTTTTCCACCTAAAATGATGTCCTTGATCAGTTCGAGACCAGACCCATTTTTGCCAAGCTTGTCAACGGCTGTCTTCACTTTATCATTTTCGTTAAGTAAGTGTTCCAGCATCTCCACTGACGCGTCCTCGTGCTGAAATGATTGAAGAAAAGTAAAGTAACCGTATTGTCCACGTAGAGTTTTAAAACCTATTTTCACGAGTGACATATTTCCGTAATCACTCGTACCCAGCAGTTTTTTCGATTATTACCCATAATCATGCTTCCGGAAATATAAAGTATACTGACGCCCTTCAGGAATTATCTGTTTTGGATCATTCCATGTGTATAATTATAAATGTTCATAAATGCATATTTATAATGCGCCTATTCCACACCCTAAGACACGCTCAAAGCGCTACAGAATATTTACCATGGAGTATGTACAGCTGAATTATAAGAAATGTGCTGAGAAAAGGTGGGTTTTAAGTCTGTCAATTATGCCAGAACTTTTGATGACACAAGGAAGAGCTCTCAAAGCACAGGTGCAGAGTAAGAAGACGATCGGTATCCAAAGGATTTCAGTTTGTAGGATGGGATGGCCGGTAGATTTTATGTGTTTGAGAACAAGTTGCGTGCGGGGATGCAGGAGTTAAGACAAGTAGGAGGGAGCCAAACCATGGAGGCACTAATTGTATGTCAGACAAAGGATCTTAAAGTCGATTCTGGCCCTAACTGGTAACCAATGCAGTTCCTTCAACACGGGTGTAATGTGGGACGTCTCGCTGATGATGCAGGCGGAAGGGTAAAGAGACAATGCCCTCTCACGCAAATACGTGCATTTGATACAGAGAACAAACAAAATTAAAACACGGACAACTCTAAATATTCTCAAGTGTCATGGGACAAAAAGCTCGAGCCCGTAACAACAGCATAGATGGAACGTTCACAAGTCATGGTTCTTTGAGAAAAGTTACGAAAAGTAGGTAAACTTAGAAAAGTTAGATTGCTGTGACCCGACTTGACCCAGATAAGAGATAGCTGGAACCACGAACGATAGCAGAACTAGTGTTTCCTTTCCGGACAACATGATCTATTGACTACTCAGAGTCAGAATCAATGATAATTCGTCTCTTTGGGACAGGTTGATTACTGTGGACAGTGGAACGACCCGAGTCGTCGAGTTGTTACAAGAAATGGTGAAATTGAACAACTGTCTATAGTGTGACCTATGGGAAACATGGCACTGTGCAGATTGATGTGGCAATATTTGTATGTGTTATCTCGGATAGTAGGAGAACATGTCAAACATGCCTGTAGGTTGGACATAGAAGATGAAAGGCTTTTGTTGATATTTTAATGTTGTGATTCTTTTATCATGGAATAGTAATTGACGGACTGGACGTTCTTGTGAAACTTGAATAATATGATACGCTTGGATACCATTGTCGGTTCGGGGCGGTGGGGTAGCCTAGTGGTTAAAGCGTTGGTTCGTCACGCCGTAGACCCGGGTTCGATTCCCCACATGGGCACAATGTGTTAAGCCCATTTCTGGTGTCCCCCGCCGTGATATTGCTAGAATATTGCTAAAAGCGGCATAAAACTAATCTCAGTCAGTCCATTGTCGGTTCAAGTTTGGATTGTTCTTTTTCTAGCACTGCTGTTACTCAACTTTTTGTCACGAGACAGTCCAGACACGGATGTCATGTTCTCTAAGGGGAGCCATCCTTGTTTCTGCCTACAGATTGGTGTTTGAACCAAGTCTGTCCAGAATTTACCCGGGAATATGTCATGGGTGCAATATAAAATGGACTGTCGTTATTGCAAAGTCTCAGGGGAGAATATCCCAATACATCTTGCAAACAGTCAATGGACAAAATTCATCACCATTAAGACCGACCCTCGTCTACATTGACCTTTCAACAGCTGTCAACAATCTTCAATGAGTATATCTGAATTTACTGGGAATATCAATACTTTAGTGAATTAATATTTTAGATTTGTGAGCCAATATTACAGAATTGTGATCCAATCGTATTGCATTAGAAATCTGTACTGCCATTCATTGTAGCCTTTTTATTTTATGTTCAGTAAAACTTTAATAACTTACTCGTATGTGTTTTACTTTGCTGGTTTAAAGGGGAAGCTTTTTATCTTTTCTTTTTTTATGTGTTACCCCATATCTCCAGAGACTTGGTGTAACTATTCTAGGGAAATATTTGCTGAAAACCTGAATGACTCCATAAATGATCCATCGTTCGATGATTCCTTCATGCTCAACCAGCATGACTTGCCAAGTTCTGGTAATATGTTTAATTCACCAGTTAGTATTGGTGAAATACATGCCTGTTTTTACCAAGCTTAAGGCAAATAAAGCGGTGGATGGGATTTCATAATTGGCGAAATCTATATATCTTCAGGAAATTTACCCTTACCTATTCTGGAAAGTATATTCAATTCTCTATATGATAATGTAGACTTCCCTTTGACCTAGTCCAAGGCTTTCATCATCCGATTTATAAAAATGGAGATAAAACTTTACCTGAAGATTACCGTGCCATATCACGTCTCAGGGCTTTCGGCAAACTATATACCAATATATTAAACAACAGACTGCATAATATATGTATGAACATACCTTCCAGTCGTGGTTTCCTGTCACTCGAGGCATGAACCTCTGGTCAAAGACGTGTGAGAACGGACCGTGTCCTGAAAGATCAAAACACGTCCATTGCACAAATTACTGAGCTGTCCATATACACAAGGCAACAGTATCGCAACACCTTTGATTTTAAACCCTAAGCAACCATTAATGTTACTATCATAATCCTGTTTGTTAATTTTACAGATTTCAGTCAGAAGAAATGTTAATACCAGCACATCGACGAAGCCAACATGAAATGTGTGCTAATATTAAAAAAAACATGACCAGGAATAATAGAAATTTACATGAATCAGAAAGACATACTAAACAAATTACCGAGATCGTGGCAAAGACCTGCTATTTCAATGCACTTGATTTCATCTTCTTCAAAAAAACCCTGTTGTTTATCTCTCAGAATCCGAGCAAATTTACCAGCCAGGTAGTAAGTTCTGTTTAAAGATACAAAGTTTACATCAATACATTTGGACAAAAGAAAGAAACATAAATCTGTGTGTATCACGCTGTAAGCGAACATCCTCTCATAGGGAGTGAAAATGTGTTGAATTTAGAGTCTTAGAGATGTAACATTTGCCAGTGTTGCAGTATTATTTACCCGATGCTGTGCTCAAATCTGTTATGTGTTGCGCCTGGATACACAAAGTAACCTGCTCCATGTTGCGTCAAATACCTCAACCTCTGAAACTGTGGTGTGTCTATTATCTTCAGACACAGACCCGACACTTCTATAGTCCCATGAATTGGGTCTTTGAAAATCTATTAAAAAACGAACGAAATTGAATGAAGTCAATATTTGGTTTAACATCGTCTTGTTGTCTGTATCTTCACATTATTTCACGTTTAGAGATCTGTCATCACAGGAATGTACAAATAGTATAAACAGAAATGTGATTCATATTAATTTTATTCACTGACATTTCCAAGAAATGGGCGGTAATAGATCTGATGTAAAGATGCTTACCTTCGAATCACTTCTGTGGGAAAAAAATAATGAGCTATGTACTATATATTGTTACTAACTCATCTAATCACAGGTACAAAAGTATTGTCACATGCCGAATTATGAACATTGACAACATCCTACAGTAAAATTACTAAACTGCAGTTTGGATGTGTAAATTGAACTGTGAAAAGTTTATAAAAATTGTGAAACATCGAGCTTAACAGCGCTTTTAAATCGATTAACCCGTCCTCACAGATGTTACTATTTCAAGCATTATCGTTAACTGATCTCGACTGAACTCGAAAAGGATGTTTTAGTCTGGAGTTATTTCGTGAAAGGACATTGCCACCACGCTTACTTTAACGGTATCCACTGGCCCTATGTCACATGCTTAGTAAAGTAAAGAAAAGAAGGTAATTTAATATAAACCACGCTAGCTGAATATATTTCAACATCAAGCTAGTTCTTTTCTCTGAACAAACTTGCTAATAATTAGTTCCCACCATGGGTAAAGAAAACAGTAAAGTGATAGAACATGTAAGTATGACTTGATGTACTGAGACAAGAAATATATACGCATTGTGTGAATGTCAGATCAGTTGTCTACCCATCCAGCCAACAGGCCTGAAAGGAATGGCGTCAACGTTGAAGCATAACATTATTTATGTCTTTCTTCACTACTAATATGAACATACACGTGTATGTAATACTCACTCTGAGCCACCGGGTTTTCCTGAAATAAATAAAAACAAAGTATAGGGATTCTTCTAAATCCTTTAAGGTGATGTAACCAATGGCCTTTTTGAATGCAATGATTTTATGTGTGTGGCCGAGATGATTTGATTGCTGTTGGGTAAATGTTTTAGAAACATGTTTTAATCTATCTAGTTTCTGCCTCATCAAGTACATGTACAAGCTATATATTTATCACTTAAGCATCATACAAAAAGTTACAATAGATTCACCCCAGCACTTATGTAACTATTAACTTGACAATAGCCACTCTCACCAAAGTCAAACACTGATTACTCAAAACCAAAAAGGCTTTTTTTCTTCTCTATCATTTTGTATATATGCTCTCTCATTATCATTTGTTTACATTTTTGTTCATATTTAGTGTACATATCCTCTACAACCACCCCGTTCCCCGGTCATCCCACTAACCCCCTTCCCCACCCTCTCTTCCCATGGCCTCCCTCTCCCGTCCTCATCACTCCACAAATCAACTAATCATACACCCCTCTACTACTACTTCCACTACATCCAAAACCGCAAAATGTCCACACATCTCACCTACTGAAAACACCCATTCAAGTAAGAAACAATGCGTCCAAGCAACCAGACCCCAAGCCCAAACCAACAAGTACATTTTCCTAGCATTTGCCACCAACACACATACACCACTCAACAAAACGTATTCAATCAACAAATTTGCACTATGCCTCAAACAATTAAACATTCAATACAAATACATAAACAATTGCGGCCGAGGCTTCAAAATTACATTTGCAGAGAAACAACAACTCAACAACACCCTAAAATACACAATTATAGATGGCAAACACATTTGCTGGCAAGTACCACGGTGGCAATCATCAATACAAGGGGTTATACACATAGACGCACGGGAAACAGAAACAGACATCAAACAGTACATCGACATTGCCAACACCATCTCCACTCAACCCCAAATAACCCAATTCCGCACAATCAACCACAGACAACCAACCTCATACAACCCCAACACCCAGACAACCTTCCTCACATTTGACACCACCACCCTTCCCTGGTGGGGGCATGGGCATTTTCATTGCTGAGAAGCTTAATTATAACATTTTGCAAATTCCAGTCACAGATTTAGAAGTCCTGGCTATTAATACCAAACTAAATAACAAAGAAATTACCATTATTAACGTCTACAGAAGACCTAGCATTAAAATCACTCACCAAGATTTGGACATACTTTCTAAATTAATAGGCCCCGACACCATTTTACTCGGAGACTTTAATGCACATCACCCACTGATGGGCACAAGACCCTACACAAATATCAATGGAACCCGCCTCGCCGACTGGCTAGACCAACACAACCTCACATCCCTAAATGACAACCAACCCACCCGTTACCCCCTCTCTCACCTCCATTCCCCCACTGCCATAGACATCACACTCACCACACCCAAACTCACACAAGCTGGTATCTGGGAGGTACACAATGACACCTGAAGCAGCGACCACTGCCCCATCAAAATCACCATCACCTCACACATCCCCACCCCCAACTCCCCCACCACCACTACCCCCACCTATACACACAGAAACCAGTTACAATATCAATAAAGCAGACTATCACAAATTCAGTACACTATGAAAACAAGTAGACACTTCAACCATCTACCGCCCAGATATTGTCACATTCAACAGTAACCTTACAAACACCACCCTAGACATCACAGATAAATGCATTCCCACTTTTCGGTTTAACCCTGCACAAAAAACAGTCCCATTGTGCAGCTCAGAAATCATCGATGCCAGAAAGGCTAGAAAAAAGGCCCTTAATCAATCAAAAAGGGACCGTTCAAAATTATATTTGGCTAAACAACTACGAAATAAAACTAAAAAAATTATCAAGGCATCAAAGATCAACCTAGGAGAAAATTCTGTTCTACCCTAAGGCAATCTCATCGTAACTCCAGAACTTTGTAGAACAAATTTAAAGCAATAAAGGGCATTTCCCCAAAAAACAATCTCACCCAACTTTCCGGACCTAGCCACAAACAAAGACAAAGCTAATGCATTTGCTGCCCATTTCTTGGCCACAAGCAGCTCCACCGACTACCCACCCTCCTTCCAAAACACTATAAAAACCACCTCACCCCACCATACACCCCACAACCCCCCTACACATAACAACCCATAAACAAAATCATTAACATACATGAACTCAAATCTGCACTTAAAAACAAACAAACAGCCTCAGCCCCAGGTCCAGATACCATTACATACACCATACTAAACAAACTCCCACCCAACATGCAAAACCTCACACTCACCCCCTTCAACCATACCTGGACCACAGGTACTACACCCAACACTTGGAAAACAGCCAGGATGGTACCAATCCTCAAACCAGGGAAACCCAATAACGAGCCTGACTCATACCACCGCATATCTCTCACCTCCCACCTCTGTAAAACCCTCGAAACTATTATAAATAACAGGCTCAAATATCTTATTCAAACCAACAACCTAATTAAGGAGGACCAGAGCGGCTTTACTCCAAACCGACAAACTTTACACCACATTTTACATTCGGAACAAGGTATTAAAGTAGCACAGGCACAGAAACAATACACTATGGCCATCTTTATAGATTTCAGTAAAGCTTTCGACATGGTTTGGCACAACGGCCTACTGCAAAAACTACAAAAACATGCCATTCACGGTCGAATTCTAAATTTCGTTCACTCTTTCCTAAACAACAGACAAATAACAATCAAATCTCACAACACCATCTCGGATCCTTATCCTCTAAAAAATGGAACCCCCCCAGGGGAGCATATTATCCCCAACTTTGTTCAACTTCATGATTAATGATATATTCCCGAGTAAATAGCAAGAAATCACACCTGCCAAATTTGCAGATGCTATTTCATTTTGGACTTCCTCTACTTCAGTTAAACAGGCATCCACCAAAATGTTTAAATAATGCTAAATTCCATTCAAAACTGGGCCCCAAAATGGGGGTTCCATATCAATGTAACAAAAACGTGGGCATAGTATTCAAAACACAGTATATGCAAAATTAAACCCCCAACATACACCTAAATAACCAAGAAATTGATTTAAAAAAAGAAGCCAAATTCCTAGGAGTTACCTTCGACCACCATATGACATGGACACCCAACACTAATAACTTGGTCAATTCATGTCAAAAGGATTTAAACTTAATGCGAGCCATCAGCGGCACAATTTGGGGTGCCGACAAACACACACTTATCAACATATATAAAACTCTCATACTGTCGAGACTAGACTACGCCGCACCGGTCCTCCACAACCTCTTCCCCTGTAATCTGCAAAAACTCAATTCAGTACGATTTAAAACCCTCAAGCTAGCCCTCGGCACGAGGAGTGGTACATCTCTTAACACATTACTTCTACTCACAGGCACCTCTTCAATCACACAAAGAATAAACCAAACCACACTCACCTACTGGGCTGGGGCCCAACACAACCCTGTATTTAAGCTCATCACAAAAAAAATACATCAACATTAAAAAAATCAACACTTAAAAAGTTCAAATCTAACCCATCCAAAGCCTCATGTCTCACCCACCTATAAAGTCTGCTACATGCACATCAGCTAAACAACATACAACACACACCTCCCATTACAAGCTACATTGACGACAAACCTCCACCCATCACAGACACCACCCATGACACAACCCTCAAACAGCTACCTAAAGACACCCCCAAAACTACCATAACAAACATAAAAAACAACTACATAAACACAAACTACTCCACCCACACTCACATATACACAGATGCATCAATCCACCCAAACAAAATCACAATAAATACTGCAGAACTAACAGCCAACCTCACTGCACTGCACCTAATACCCTCCCTACCCCAAACAAACTTCCTCATCCTAAACGACTCCTCATCCTAACTCAATTCCATCAAACAACTACAGAACATGCACTCCAAATCTCACCCAGACCTCATCCACAGTATATACTGAGTCCAAAAAGAATCTTCACATTCTTCCTTCACGGCACTATAAAAGAACAAGAGATGGTAAGATGGTTAAATTGTTATTATTTCATTGCTGAGATATGTGTGATGTACTCGATACACTGACAGTGCCATAATCAGTTCCATTAGGCTGCACCGCCGTTCCAAAACATGGGTATGCAGAATGTCAAGTCACAAGAATAAAAATGCGAAATGTCTCAGTTCAATATCGTGTATGGCCGCCCCGCGCATTCACCACTGCCAAACACCATCTCCTCATCGACTGCCTGATGCTTGTGAACACGTGGTTGGGGATTCTGCGCCATTGCTCTTGCAAGGCAGCGCCAAGTTCCTGCAAATTCTGAGGCTGGTTCCTAAGACCACGAAGCCATCTCCCAAGTGCATCCCAAACATGCTCTATTGGATTACGGTCAGGGGACCTCGATGGCCAGTCCATGACGTTGATTCTAGCGTTTTGAAGGAAATTTTGTGTCAACATCGCGGTATGCGGCCGAGCATTATAATGCTGGAACTGTAGACTTGGGCCATGAAAGGAACGAGTTCAGGGGTGAGCACCTGGTCGCGGTAAGCAGCATCTGCGAGGTTTCCGAGGATAACCAGAAGTCGGGAACGGTTGTTCCCAAAGAAAGCACCCCACACCATGCAACTTCCGCCCCCGAATCTGTCGACTTCCTGTACACAACATTGGGCATACTGTTCACGACGTCGTCTCCAGACTCTATGCCCGCCGTCCGCGAATCTGAGGGTAAACCTGGATTCATCGCTAAAGACGACTCGATTCCAGTCTCTCTGGGTCCATCGGAGGTGACGTTGGGCCCACAGCAGACGTTGACGTTGATGAAACGGCGTCAATATTGGCCCACAATATGGACGTCGAGAATGGAGATTGGCAGCCCGAAACCGATTTCGAATGGTCTGTGAGGACAGTCGACCTCTAAACATCGCATCCCTGGTTCATGTAGCCGGCAGAAATCTGTCACGTAGGTGACGTAGGACGATTTGACGGTCTTCTGCTCGTGACGTCACACGTGGACGACCCGACCTTGGGCGATCAGAAGTGGTGCCAGTTTGTTGTAGACGACCTCGCAAGTCATACACAGTACGACGGCTGCATCCCATTGCTCTTGCGACGTCAATAACTGATCTTCCCGCTTGCAACATGCCAACGGCACGTTCACGTTGCACATTTGATAATTGTGGCATTTCAAGTACCGTTAGAACTGTAGTTTATCATCAGAGAAAAATTATTCATTATTTTTCAAATTACATTTTGTGAAGTTTCTTTTTTGACTCGGTATAGTATTAATTCAAACCGACGCACTCAATCGCTTAAAGAAAAATATCACATTCATATGGATAACCCAATATCCCCGGACATAATACTGCTGACACCGCAGCCAAACTCGCCACTTCCCACATATCACCAAACATCAACTTTCACACATCCAAATCAGAAATCAAACAACTCATTAAATCAAACATACTTAATACAAGCTTCCAACACAACATCAACTTTGGTCACATCTATTATAAAATCTCCAATAAGAAAAATCCCCACTTACTCAACCATCAAAAACATTGACGCGGCTATAAACAGACTCATTACAGAACCCACAAACTTAAGCTACACACTTTACAAACAAATCAGACACCGAGATGGCCTATGCACACACTGAAATACACAAGAGGACATAAACCACACATTCACACATTGCCACCTACAACAAACAACTTAAACTACACAGCAACATTCCCACAAAATACCACAATGATATACATCTACTCCTCAACCCCCACAATCCACCCCATTATCTTTCAAGCCATAGCCACTTTCCTACAAAACTCTTACCTACTTCATAAAATTTAGAACTTTCCAAACAAATTTCCACAACACCACTATTTACCAGCTTATATATTTAGATCAGGCGTCAACATTTCACTTATCCATACTATCATTCTGTCACCAATATAAGCCTACTCATTTAGACCTGGGACTCAATTTCATTCATTCATAGCGCTTTATATCTGCTACGAGGTCCGCGCCCTCCCCCAGCCAATCAGTCTCCAGTAAAATGTAAACAAAGCAGTCCAATATAGAACAAACTTTATGGATAACAACTTCTTTTTATTCGTGAGTGCGACCTCATCTCCACGCTAACCAGAAGGGCCAAGAACATCTGCTCAACTAAACTACAAGATGAAATCGAACACCTCAAGAAAGTCTTCGTAGAACGTAACCACTTTCCATCCCAAATAGTCAACAGAACCATCGCTGCAACACTGTCACCTCCTACCAAAAGACCCAAACTAGATTCAGCCCCCATAAAGATATCCATCCCCTACATTGGCAAACCATCACATCAAATCAGGCGTCTACTAAAACAACAAGCTGGCATAGATACCACCTTCTCCGCGTCCTCCAACCTTAACAACATTCTCCATGCCAATGGAAGAAAACCCGCCACCGTAAAGAACAACAACCCAAAATGTGTCATCTACAAAATAAACTGTGATTGTGGGCAGAGCTACATAGGCGAAACTTCCCGACCCATCAACACCAGAGTGAAAGAACATCAGACCTCTGTTACCACTTCCGACAGCAAATCAGCCATTTCCGACCACATCAAAGCAAGCCCCAATCATCAAATAGAGTGGTCTGAGATCACCATTCTCTCTAACAAACAAACAGACTTCACTAAACGCAAGTTCACCGAAGCCATCCACATCAAACGCCAAAAGCCCACCATCAACCGAGACCAACGATACTTCATTCCATCCGCTAATGATGCACTCATCCACCAAGCCCAATCTACTGTATAAACTCTTATGTATAAACATTTCATTATTATTTGTACATCATTGGCTTCCACGCCTGTCCTTTGTCTACTCTCTGGCTTCATCAGCTTTCTGCCTAACCAATTATGTTAATTATGTTGTTTTCTTTGTTACATTGTTACATCCAGTATATAGACACTTCCCCCTTCTTCATGTTCCATTATGCTTGACAACGGTACAAGAATCTGTATCGAAACGTCGCACTCACGAATAAAAAGAAGTTGTTATCCATAAAGTTTGTTCAATATTGTACTTCCCAACTTCTAAAATGCCACTAAAAGAAGTTATAGCAGTCCAACCTCTCCAGTACAAGGTCAAGGCCACCCACCCCAGCAAGCTCACTGGCGACGAGCTTTCAACTGACAGCCACGGCCCCTGCCTCACTGCCTTCTTCGCTCCCCCTTACCCCCACCCCAACCCCCAACCAACTTAACCCCTTTTTCTTTCTTTTATAAGCCCTTTATTTAAATCATGCAGCTTACCTGCACTCATTCACATGTCCCGATATGCTATACCTACTTATTAATCTAACCCCCCATTTACACCTATTATCTTTTAGTTTTAACTCTATCGCTCATTTATTAACAAATACTGTTTTTTTCCCCTCTTTTCCCTTCATAAGCTTTGGCTTTTTATTTATTTTCCTCTCATGTTTCTTAAACGGTTTTACTTCAAAATTCCATTTAGGTTAACGCCCCATCAGTTATGTTTTTGGGGGTACAGTGGTATATCCCCTATTATAAACATACTAATGATTAATCTAGCTCCCACCTACCCCATCGGCGACATTGGCTACAGCCAGAAGCCGACGTAAAACGTTAAATCATCATCATCATGGTCACTTTCAATCTAATGACAAGCGCATTGCATTGTCTGTGCTTTTCCTATCTCCTTATTATGTAAGTCCACTTGCCTACAGTCCAACTTTATTTCATAAGTCAGTTGTTAGATACGACGTTAACGTCAGTGGTCCCATTTTGCTCAGCAAAGAGTTTGGCATTTTGTTGTGGACTGAGTGGCTGAGGATTTCAGTATCTCTCTCTGAGGATAAGGTCAGTTTGTGTTTTGCTCTCATATGTATTTATAGATATGTCTGTGTATATAGCTGCATTTGAAATAGATGCATTGAGTTAATGCATTCATAAGATATGTTTCTCAGTTAAACCGGTCAATTAGCCTGCAAATTAGTGTCAGTTATTGACTAGTAGTTCATAATTTTGTATATAAGTATGATTAAAAGTTTAGATGTTCTACTAACTTTGATTTCTAAATATGATTTCTCTTTTTCAATTCATGAACTTATGTCCGTTACCTTTATTGTCATTAGTTTTCATTTAGTTATAGCATTTTTAAAAGAAATAGATTTGTTAAATAATTTGTAAATAGATAAATACATATTTTATGATTGGAAGTTTAAATTAGTAAATCAGATTGTTAGTGGCTGTATCCTCAAAGTGGGTTAAAGTACTGTAACATTATTATCGTCCTGAGAGGGTACCCAATCATTCAAAGTAAATGAAAACTCTCCACTTATTTAATTGTAGAATATGTGTCTTTTTAATGTATGGCTAGATTTGTCTTGATACCTAACGGCTGAAGAGATGGTGTAAATCCAGCTAGGGTCCGTGCAGGAAGGAAATGTACTGTAAGTCCCCATGGTACCTAGTATGGTGATCTACTTTCAGTTGTTGGCAATCTATAGCCTGTTTTTATATTGTATTGTCATTGATAGTTTAAATGTTTTAGATTTAATAACTAGTTTTAAATTTATTCCTGTGATAATCTAGTTGTTTTACTGTCCTTTGCAGACAGGTAAGTATATTTTCTAACTTTGTTTTTATTCATTTATAAATTTACAAATTTCTTAGTCCCGATATGGCTGAAACACTGCCGATGTGACGATTTTAATCGATCATTCTGTCATGTACTAGTTTGCGATCATCTGTCAAGTGGTACTTTGCTATAATCTGTCAGGTAGAAGCGGGCGATCCAAACCGAAACATTAGTCCCATTCACCAATTCAGACAATGACCTACTTTTCAGCAGATCCGAATTTTCTCGTGTGAAAGTGAAAAGTGACACTACAAGCAACTATGGTTATACTGAATTCCAATTCCTTGTTTCATAAGAAAATGGTATTTACAATTGAATTTTAATTTTAAAGTTCACAAAATCTTATTTCTATATTTTATGTCGAGGTTTAGACAGCATGTCGTTAACTAAGACATCACAGACTGCCCCTGTTTGAGGAGGTCGTACAATGATTCACAATTCATTTGGCTCAATGGTTACACCTGTTATGTGTTTATTTGCGCTAATTAAGTGTACTTTTGTAACGAACAATGTGATCGATATGATATCAAGTGCGTACCAGACCGCCAAACTTTTCTAGCGGCCCAGCCTCGTTTTGATATTTCCACGATTTCCAGATTTCCGTTTGTCAGAGCACGCTGTACGACAGAGCACGCTGCACGACGTGTTTGCGAAGATTAGAAGGAGCGTATTGTTGCATTGTACAAGTGATTAGATGTATCAAATGATACTGATCAATATTTATATATCCAGTTGAATGAGTTAGTCTCACAATTCTTGGCTGGTTATTGTACTATGTTGTGCAATAGGACGAAACCCAGTCAGCAGGAAACGAGGCTGTTGTGTAATCAATGTTTTGACTTGTTCGGTCATGTAGGAGCGTGCGATTATTCTAACCTGACTTCGTTCCAATGAACAGACAAAAGAAACACTTATCCTTTGTTGACATTATCTATCAATCAACTGTAGTAATCAAAGCAACAATACCTGTCCACGGTTATAAGATCCACTGATTCCGACTATATCTTTGGCTTGTGGTCATGAATCAAGATCACATGGGATGATACCAAGTGTTCGTGACTATGTAATCGTATTATACCTCACCATGGCACCCGTCACAAACACATGCAACGAACAAGAGATCAGACGTTCGACATCATTGTTCACATTCATATTTCCAGGCTGAGTTCCAGGTGTCTACTTACCAGAACCTATTGAGTCGTCTGCCTTCCTTTTATCTCCTGCCTTGGGTGGGGGTTGAGACATGACTGCGATACCTGAAAGTACAATGTGCATACTGTGCATTTCAGCATAACCATTGAGTGATATACGCTGGTTTATGTACAGTTTGTATGGTATAGTCTATGTTGTATGGTGAGTGACTCATGACATAAGAATTCGCACACGTCTTGCAACCCCATTCTTTTAGCTTTTTGTTGGCTTCTTTGACGTGCAAATTGTGAACAATTGGAATACCCAAACCATGGTTATCTCCAGGCAAGCGCCAATAGGTGTTAAGTTCACCACAAAAAACGTTCATACGCACGCCGATTGTACGGGTTATTCGACGCGTTCCATGCGAAGTCCCGTTGAAGTGGTGCGGTTATTTCTTAAAATATTCGCCTAATCTGGTAATAAACGTGAAGTAAGAAAACGGACTTACTAAGTTTATCACGAATCTCATCGAAAGCCATGCCACACCCATTTGTTGCACATCATGTAGCGAAGTTGAGTTGATTTTGAAAGAATTACATTGGGTTCGAAAACCAGTCGTGTTTTAGCATTCGTTACTGAAAACCAATAATTCTTTAATATATCTATAAACCGACCTTGAAAATTGGAACCACCATCAGATCCTCTAAAACCTTTGACATCTTCCGCCAGAAATTAAAAACTTTTCAATTCAGCTATCCTCCTCTCTCCTGTATGTAAAGCACCATTGAACAGCTTATGCTGGATAATAGGTGCTATACAAATGTATTATTATTCTCCCGCATCAACCAAATCATCGTTTGTGTGAGATCAGCGGCACTTATAGTATGACCAGAAATTATTGATAATTATAGGAATATGTTTAATTGGATTTCTAATATAAACAACCTTGACCAGCTATCAAGTGCTTGGTTTCATTCAAGAGAGACAACTCCGTTAATCCTTTTTTCATTAGTCTGTGAAAAGTTATCCCCCCTTTGTTTACTTGCTAGCAGACGACATTTTCAGTGATCCTCAGAATAGATGATTTAGAGAAGGGGAAGTTGATTTTAGAGTATTATAACAAGGACATCAGATCAGCTAAAGTGATTTCAAGTAGAACAGGCACCCCTTGTCCACTGTATATCGTGTTTTGAAAAATATTGCAAATAGATACTGCATTGAGCACCAGGGAGGCGCAGGTAGACCCAGAAAATTGACTTCGGTGACAGGAGGCGGCTTGCTATTTTTGTTTCTAAAAACAAACGAAGGAGTTTAGAGGAACTGTGGCTGTCTGTGAGGAGACAATAAGAATTGAGCTGCATGCAATGGGTTGGCAGAAAAGTTGAGGAATTCCATCACCGATCATGAAACCTGAACAAAAGGAGCGAAGGTTGAACTGGTGCTTACAGCATAGAAATTTTAATTGGGACAATGTGATTTTCTCAGATGAAAGTTCTGTGTGGCTGTTTCCTAATATACTGAAATTCTGGACCAAACAAACTGAAAAACCTTTGTATCAGCGCCCAAAGTACAGTCCGAAATTTAACGTGTGGGGTGGCATATATGTGTTAGGGGCAACGCCCCTCTGTGTATTTGAAGGGAATATGAACAGTGAGCGGTACACAGATATTCTCGAGGGACATTTACTTCCATCTGCTCACGTGTTCTATGGAAAAGTTTTGGATTTTCCAGCAGGACAACGACCCAAAACATCGTTCAAAGCATTCGCAGGCCTGGTTTCGGACCCAAAATGGCACTATTAGATGGGCCAAGCTATAGCCCTGACCTAAATCCAATAGAAAATGTTTGGGGACTTATGTAGGAAAGTGTCAATAAGAACAATCTGACAAATATTGCTGAAATGACAGAAGAGGTGGTCCGATATTGGGACAGCATGGACCATGACTTTCTAACTTCTTTGATCAGTAGTATGCCCCGCCGCATTGAAGCCTGCATTGCTGCCCATGGTGACTTGACAAAATACTAACTGTTCACCTGTCTTTGAATCTGGAGTTATGTTCTGCTAATATTCACATTTAATATGTGAGTAATGAGTGAATCTTTTTTTTAAAAATTACAATCTTGAAATTTTCAATAATTTCTGGTTGTACTGTATATTATTACTTTTAGGATAAAACACTCCCGGTGTGTACATGTTTAAATTATGAATGAGTATCTTTGTATATTTAACATGTTTGTTACGCTTCTAGAAATAACAACTGAGCAGTCTATTCAACTACTTCACACTACTCGATGTTGCTCTCTGCGATTCACGTATTCCCGCGATGTACTAATTGAAGTAATGAGGGAAACAATAACAGGTTATTTTTATATAAAGACCGCCACATTATGTCTTATGGGTATCATAGTGTTTGTTCGCAAACGATGAAAAATTTAAACCTAATGGAGCTAGCCTCACGCTGAGTCAGTGAGTGAGTTCATATTTATCGTCACATCGGCAATATTTTAGCCATACCGTGATTAGAACAATTAATTATCAGTAAAGATCAATAATATTAGAAGTAATAAAACTGTTTACGATGAAATGTAAAACTACTAGTGTATCAAACTAGCATGTAACTAAAAACTTATACTATTATGCAAGACAATACAATATAAAAACGGGTTATAAATCACCAGCAACTGAAGGTTGATCACCATACTAGGGACCATAGGGACTTACAGTGCCTTTGCTACCCGCATAATACGTTTTAAAAATCTGGTAAGTCTTAAATTTAACTTTGAAACTTTTGGGACTTACGTATCAAAAGAGTCGAATGGAACACTTTGATTAACCAGTGGAAAACAATCCTTACGACTTGGCAAGGCCTTAGTGAAAACAATCGGGTTAACGGGAAATGAATTATTACCTCTCTCAACAATCACTGGGTCAAAATTACTGGATATAAAAATAGTAAGGCCAGAAATGCTTGGAAAATGCTTTTCGGTAATTATTTGATAATGGTTGATATTTCAGATTAAAAACTCATATATAATCATTCATACCACCTCGACCTAATATGGCATATGAGTTATCACGATGTACCATTCCCTAATCATAATGATTACTCGTAAAATATCGAAAAACAGAAAAAAAATTCATGGTAGAAACACGTCTAAGAAACAAACTATACTGTGACCAACACCTGGCGGGCAGACAGGGTGACAGCGTTCATGTAACGCACGGGCAGCGCGGTGTCCTCTCACTTAGCCAGATTCTGTCAAAACATGTCTCTCACATAGCCAGAGTGGAAGACCCTGGCTAAGTGAGAGTGAACCGGCAGCGCATGTCAGGAATCTCAAAATATAAAGTGTCAGTATCACTGCTGGTCGAGGACTTACAACAGGTGCAACTCGGCTGACGTTAACGCCGTCCCGCAGACAGTATTCGTCAGTGATGTACTGGACTGGCTTTTTGTGCTGCCGGACGCTTTCCATGAGCTGGGGCTTTGTTTCTGATTTCCTGTAAGGCACGTTACAGGAAGTGAGAAAATCCTGCAACTAAGCCTTGAGATTGCTCATGATGGGTGTGATGGTACCAGGGACACGCAGGTTATGGAAAACTGGCGTTATCCAAAATGATAACGCTTTGTTCGTCCAGCTGCGGTAAAAGCTGATGTTCGAACCAATCCAAAAATACCTGCCCATTCATTGCGCTTTGGTAATCACCATCAGATTTCCTGGCCTCAAACACAAAGTCACAACCATGCAAGATGATCAGGCGTCTACCTTTGCCTGATGGTAACACTGGCGCCTAAGAACAATCTGAAGGAAGCAACATCCGATCGGTTCAGTGATTTGTATTACACCAGGTTTCATCCAGGTATATATTTCGAAACCCCAAATTGCGGTATTCTTCAAGTGTTCTGAGATAAGCTGATCGCATGGAGAGGATTGAGTAGTTTTCTCTAAACACAGCTCTGTCATCTCCCCTTTTGGTGTACCTGAACCCCATTTCTACCAGAGCTACAATAAGTGTTGTTTTCGAGACACATATTGTATCTTTGATCTCATGTTGTATTTTAGCACACGTCGGTGGGATTTTGCGTTCATACAGTATATATGGCGTATGACACCCTATCAAACCTATCCAGTTTGTGTTTCCTACTTGGTTTTGATTTTGAGACGACCCCTGAGGTAACTGATTTGTTTACATCTTTGTACACCTGACTATATGTCAAATTAAGGGCTTTACACATTCTATAGTAAACCCTGTCATAGCTGACGAGAGGTTTCATCCTTTGTTTCTCCAGTACGAAATACTAGTATAAATTTGAAATTAATTGTGCTGCCGAGATATCAAGTCGCATGTTGCCAGTTCAATGCTCATACACAAAGTGATACATCTATGTGTGAACAAGATTACCTGTGCGATATAAATTATGACTTTTTTTACGTAATTATTTTGAATATAACTACTACAAGAGTTCCATCTTTTTCACACATAGATGTTAAAAAATCCAAAAGGTTTTACAATCATTTATGTAATTAATTAGTTGAGGCTATATGAATAATTATAGTCTGTAAAACTAGAGTTTGAACTTCGAATATTTTCGAATGTTGTTAAAACGTCAAAGTTTCCTCCTGTGAAGTCACCCCTCAAGTGCATTTTTTCATCTGAGCTTTAATATCCAACTAGGTAGAGTCGTACATGTATCATATATGTGCTTTTATCATGTGTCAAATTCATCATATTGATATTGAAGCCAAAAAGCATTTTCCAAGCAATTAAGGCATTACTTTAGTTCCCTGCCGAGAGCTGTGCATTTATCTCGATCAGATTAGCACAACGGATAATATTCAAGGCGAAAGACCTTCAACTCTGTTACAAGCATTTGCGGTTAAAAATGAAAAACATAATAGTGATAGAGCTGAATCTTTCTCATTATTGCAGTAAAAAATGTTAACGCAGTGTATGATAATAGAACTGAAAGTGTCTGTTTTAGATATGAAACATCAACCTGTACATATAAGATATTTAAGCGTGACACTGCATATTATTAAGAATAATGGTTGACGCTTCAGGTCCTGGGCCTAGATTTTCGAAGCTCTCTTAGCGCTAAGATAGTCGTAAGTGCCATACATTTAAATTAACTTGCGCATATCGCATTAGAAAATGTGCCACAATCGCTCTTCTGATCTCGGGGACCCACAAGGATTTGATAAACCCAGTGTTATATGTCCTCCACTTACAAAACAATGTATACAAGCGAAAAGAATTACATTCTCAGAAACCAGTGTTAGTCTAGGAGATTTAAAAGATGTCGAGACTCGTGGTCTTCTCTTAAAATCAACATTGTACAATCTCGTCCGTACTGATGATAATAAATGGACTATGGTGTCAACAAAAATCGAATGGCTGCTAAATATCATCATTACCCCACCATATGTGTTTTAATGAATAAGGGACCCGTGAAGATCCGGGGTAGAATAGGTCTACAGCAACCAATGCTTGCCTCAAAAGACGATTATGCTTGTCGTAAGAGGCGACTAACGGGCTGTCAGGCTCACTGACTTGGTTGACATATGTCATCGGTTCCCAATTGCGCAGATCGATGTTCATGATGTTGATCACTGGATTGTCTGGTACAGACTCGATTATTTACAGACCGACGCCATATAGCTGGAATATTGCTGAGTGCGGTGTAAAACTTAAACTCACACACCCTTTCACTTTAATGAATAAGGCTCATTATTTAACCAATATTATTAATAATGGGACTATACTCGGGGCTTCTATCCCATCACAAAGAAAGAGTGTGATCATTAATCTAATACAGGTTAAACCAGGTCATATGCTATCGAGTCGGCTGGCGCTCCAAAATATTAATTGACATTTGGCTACCGCATTTGAAGATGTGTTAAATGACTTAGTAACGGTGCCACAAGGTTCTACACTTTACATCGAAGTCTTTCTCGGGGATACACCGACAGAAGATCTCGTACTTTTAACGGGGGCAACACTTCGATGGGACAAAATACACGAACTACAACGTTGTGCGATTTGTATACAAGCAAACACAAATAAAAATTATTTTACAAGTCTCGAGGGAGGTCACCGGTGTATTTGGTGAAAGCATTTCACTCACTCATAGGTTGTTGGAGAATCAAGGTGACACACAAGGATTTGATAAAGCCGGTACTGAAGACAAGTTATATGCCTTACACTTCAAAAACAATGTGTACAAACGAAAGAAAGTTAATCTGGAAGATTAAAATGAGTCTTGATGTCAACATCGGAGACCCATCAAAAACACCCATTACATTCCCGTACTCTACGACAATGATAAATGGATAACACCGGAACCTAAATTTGACTGGTTAATAAATATTACCTTTCACAGCCCATATATTGTTTTAATGGTACTGGATATATAACTGAAATAAAAAATAATGGTATTATTATCGGGTATGTATATCCTGAGATAAAAGGGGTTAATATACCTTTCATACCGATAGGTTGCAAAGCTTTAAATTTCGACAGTGTTGATGGGTTGCCCAACCGTTGTAGCAGCAATCATGTGTAAGCCCGGGCTTTTTTTATAATGGTAGCTACGCCCCTGGAGAACTATTTGAAGGTTATTTCATTAAATATATTATAAGATGGGATTATGCCCAGCAGTAGATGAAGCATCTGAAAAGTTGGGAAGCATTGACGGATTTGACTTGCATCAAATAAGTGAAATAAAACCCCAACTGGAAAAGGAGCGTGATTCACGACTCGGATTATGTGAAAAATACCATAGAACTGTGAGTGCTCTCGTGGGACTTGGCACTGCTCTTATAACAGCTAGCATGGGACTTGGTGCGGCAGGTGTTGGTTTATTGTCAACTATAATCGCCGCGCCTGTCGTACTCGGTATGGGAATCGAGTCAGGGGCCTCTGGGTTAACGGGAATAGCGCTTAAATGTATTTCTTGCCGGTTGCAAAAGAAGGCATTAAACCACGATAGTATGCGCGTTCTAGCCAAAGCGATGTTAAATAGCATTGACGATCAGTTCTCAACAGCAGTATCCGACAGCAAGGTAACTGAAGAAGAGTTTCGGTAAGTGCTGTTAGAAAATTACAAAATACAACGCGATGAAACAAGATTTCCCAACAAGGACACGTAAAACCAGTGGCATTAGTGAAGAAGAAAAACACAGAACAGTGGAGACAGCATGCCCGTCAAGCATTCCTTACCAAAACCAAAGAAATATTAGGAGATTGACGATGAATTTTTTCCTCAATATAAATCTGTATTGAAATTATACAGCATAATACATTTCTTTATCTGAATCAAATGTAGAGGAACATCATCTGATGTTCCGCTGATTTCATCTGTTTTACGGGAGAAATTTGTGGTAAAATTGAACTCTACTGCCACATTGATCCTGTCGCTAATTGTGTCACAGCTCGACTATTGTAATTCCCTACTTTCTGGAGTAACTAAACAGCAGCTTAACAAACTACAATGAGTTCAAAACTACAAACCAATACCGCGACTAACGGTATTGGTTTGTCAGGCTCACTGACTTGGTTGACACACGTCATCGTATCCCAATTGCGTAAATTGATATTCATGTTGTTGACCACTATATTATCTGGTCCAGACTCGATTGTTTACAGACCGCCGCCATATAGCTGGGATATTTCTGAATGCAGCATAAAACAGCAAGCCAAACTAAACCCCCCAAATCCCATAAACATGTTGAAGTCAAGACTAATTCAAATTCTAATCGTAGTTTAAAGAGTAAGACAATGAATTGTATGCCAAAGTATTGTTACTATGACAACCATAGATGTTTCATCTTTGCTTCTGTAAGAGATAAAGAGAGTATTACTGTCTCCCTCAAATCTTAATAATCACTAATCACTGGCCATCTATGCAATAATATGTGTGATGGAGGAGAACTTGCGTCTCTACTTTTGTCAATAATCCAAATATATGCATGTAGAGTGAAAACTGCAGATACCTTTAGAAGAAATTATTTGTTCTACTTGTAACAATGATGTCTCATGTCTACAACAATGATATGGCATTGGGATGAATGGCATGAGCTTTTATCTTTGTCCGTTTATGACGATATATTTATTGTAATCTTTCACAATAATCTCTCCGATGATCTAAAACGGTTTTCAGATTGAAGCTAAATTTTTATGATAACCGGTATTACTGTATTTATACAGTAAAATTCTTCGAACCTTCTCCATACACGTCATTAATGTACATCACGCTGTACCCCTTCTCTGAACTTCTCAAATGACAACTGCAAGTTCGAAGAAGCCGGGTAGAAAAGTCTTAAGACTATCCACTACAGGTCTGTAACTGAATGCATTAAATGGGTAGAGTTTCTGTGCACCATATCTAAGCGTGATTTTATTAAGAAGTGGGTGGCCGCACGCTCGAGATCTTTAACTTTCTTAAATTGGCAGTCTGGAGACAGTTTCCTTCGGACTTGTATGGGAAACAATCATCTTATAGGTATACCGTTTTGAGTAGAAGGCCGACTACATATTTCACATAGTATTACGTATATCGCAAACGTACTGTAAGAAAGAAAACTTATGCATTGTACAAAAAGTTTTACCACGTAATCAAATCATATAACATTCAAACCTGATTTGATCGTCTTTCCAGCAGTATCTTCTTTCAGCAAAACTAAAACGTATATGTGTTACAGTCGATGTGTAAAATCAGGTAATTTGCAATTTGCCGTATTTTGTGTCAGTTACATCCTTGTTAGAATTGCAGTATATTGATCTCAATTCGTTCTTGATAAATACTATTGATCAAGGGACTCTTTCCTCGTTCCTCCTTCCTCGTTCCTGTTACTGAAACTTTTATAATTTGCAAATTTCAGTAACATAAAAAAGAGGAAAGAATTCATCAACTTTATGTACATGACTGAAAACAAACGCTGACACTTTGGTCACAACTACACCATGTTTATGGCAGCCCGACATGGCTGTTCAAAAAGCCTGTTAAGGGTTTTCAGACGGGCCAACAAGAGTTAAAAGGAATTATGAAAATTTGATGCGAAATATCTATTAGCAAAAGGATTGGGGCACAGGACTTACTTGCCGTTGTATGTGAATATGATTCCCACAGGCCGGTTCTTTGTTAGTATAACTTATTGCTTCATATTATAAAACACAATAGGAAATAGGCGGGGTATGGTGTAAGCTGCTCAGTAATACCCAACACAGCTCTATTTCTAAATGTCGAATTTTACTTTGAGTATTGAGTTTGCACCGGTATTGTTGTTGCTGTTGTTATTGTTGTTGTTGTTGTTTGATCGAAGCACCGATGGTCATTCTGAAACATCGTTGATGAACCGAGAAATGCTGAGAATGTTTCGGAAAACAAGAAGTTTCAATCATATTGCATCATGTTTAAAAAACACCCGTCACTCAAATGCCGGATATGTTAAGCCCATTGCATCACAACTATAATTCAATATCAGCTTATCACGAATCCTTGAATTCCTCATACAGTTCACCATAGAATGACAAATTGTCTTTGTCACCAATACCAAATGTCTCAGTGAAATCTAGCGAAATATGATGTGAAAACCTTTAGAAGAAATTATTTGCTCTACATGCATTAAAAGATTATCGTAGCAGGATATGAGGAAATAGAAATAGGTGTATTCCAATGATTTCCCGCATTCAACACAATATATTTCTGTAAGCGTGCCGCATATAACTGACGCAAACTCTCACACAGTGTTGACGACAATCCTCCATATTTCTGGTCACAATGGAAACAAATAAACACGTCACAATTTAATTCTGGAAACCAGAAAGTCCATAAACTCTCCGCTATGTTTTTCACTTTCTGACAACATTAAACATGCAGCTTTCATGAATATATGCTAAGGATGAAAAGATTAAAAAACAAATTGTTCGAAAACTCAAAATTTAAACTCACTCGCCCATGAATGAATGTACGTTTGTAACTACAGTCGAGCACCGATGTTTTGAACTCTGATAACTCGATATCTCGGTTGTCTCGATATAACATCTCGGTCCCGGCAAAATCCTTCATCATTACCGTTTCTTTTGTTTCAAAGTGATAGATGATATGCCCTGGTCGGATATCTCCACAGCAAAAATAACTCGGTTTCCGCAATGCGGAAACCTGGTAGAAAGTGGACTGAAACTTAAGTTTCCACCTAGAATCCAGTGAGTTTCCGTTCTTTTACATTGAGTTTCCGCAATAACGGAAACTTACAATTACCCACTTTCCAAGGGTTTCCGCAAGGTTTCCGTTACCCACACTCCAACAGGTTTCCGCAAGGTATCCGTTACCCACACTCCAAGAAGTTTCCGTTGAGTTTCAGTTAACTTTGAATCCATCAGGTTTCCGCAAGGTTTCAGTTATTAAGACTCCAACAGGTTTCCGCATAGTTTCAGTTACCAACAATCCGACATAGTTTCCGCATAGTTTCAGTTCCCAGCAATCCGACATAGTTTCCGCATAGTTTCAGTTCCCAACAATCCGACATAGTTTCCGCATAGTTTCAGTTACCAACAATCCGACAAGGTTTCCGCATAGTTTCAGTTACCGGTTTCAATTTCAGGTTCACAGGTTTTCATATGCGTTTCAAAGAGCTAAATGTAAACATTCTTCTTTATTTATATCATAAACTCTTGTTCAAAACAATATAAGCAATTTGTTATTATCATGACATTTACTAAAAGAAAAACAGAATATATAATAAGATTCATTGTTTTATTTTCTCAACATGGTATGGATTAGCATTTAAGGCAAATAAAGATCATACATATAACTAGTAATATAGCACTAAAGAACAGGGCAAAACATGTTGGCATAACTCAATCCAGTTTTAGAAATCATATATCATTTATAACAAAGTTGTAATTTTTCATCAGTTAAACTTTCATTCACTTATTATCTTGAAATAGCATGTTAGATACGAAATTTATTTCTAAAATCAGGCTAATGATGAAAATAACAATAACATACAACTTAACACAGTGATAAAACATAGTTGCATCGGACATTTATTTGCACGCCTTGGCATTCAGCCACACACTCTATGTCACAACTATCGCCAAACATCCACTATGATATACAATAACAACATACAGCTTACAATACAAAAATAAAATAAAAATTACATTATGAAATTGAAAATAAATTCAATTAAATTGCAAGAGCTGGTCAGTGGGCCCTGTAAGGGGCATCCCTGGGCGGAGATCCCTCTGTTACTTTGGTTGGATGCCTCATCCTCGTCCTCCTGTTGGCCTTGACGAGAGCAGTGAAGGTGTAGATTCTTTCCAAGTCCAGTGTCGTCGTGTATGCCATAAGCTTGCTGGACTCACAGACAAAGGGGACGGAATGCAACTAATTGACGTCATCTTTGTCACTCACGACTGGTGATGTCATGTCTATGGTGAGTGTTGTCGCTACCTTTTTCTATCGTCTATCTGGCCAATCAATAGATGCAAGTCTGTTTGGGCGTTGTGCAAGTTTCTGAAAATGGCAGGTTATAACGAATTACTAGGTTATTTTGATGAATTACACAAACATCAATCAACAAGAAACTGACAATGCCAAGGATGATTTAAAATGAGTAATCCACAAGTAAGTTTGAATAAAAGAGAACTAAATTGAACAATCACACTTTGCACTAGTTTTCTCAAAACTCAAATTATGCAATTCATCACACTTCATTGACCGAATGTAATATCTTATTTTCTAAAGAGGACACAGAATCTATACAAACTTTGCTCTGGAGTTACATGCTTCCCAGACCAGAGGTAGTAATATGTTATATATAATATCTGAGCATTTATTGCATTTTCTATGTAGTAATAATGGTACTAGTAATAGATTTTCATCAACGTTGTGGTGTCCACCTCCGTGATGTTGCTGGAATATTGCTAAAAGCGGCGTAAAACCAAACTCAGTCAGGCAGTTGTATTGTTGAAGGCACAAGTATATTCACCCAGTAGTGACTGTATGTTTACACCATTACGTCTTTTGAGGTGTATTTAGAAGTGAATAATACAAGACGCGAATGTTTCCGGATGTCAAGGTCTTTATTATGTGAAAACACAATGTTTCCTGGAGTGAATGCTTACACCTGACGAAGGTAAGCATTCACTCTGAAACATGTTTTCACATAATAAAGGAGTTGACATCCATAAACCTTTGTCTCTACTCTATTAATTGGAAATAATTTACTACTTATAATGAAAGTCACTACAGATAGGTCAAAATTACCTTCACACATGTTTCAGCTGACCATCCTTGGTCATTCGTTATACAGTCTGCAGACTCATCATCAGCTGAAAAAATAAACAATAACACGTTACTTTTCTTTGCATTTCTCCATTCATTCATTTGAGGTTTAACAAACCCCCAAACAATTGCAGCGACATTTATACCAACAAGCAAACTGCATCACTTTAAGGTTATGCAATGAGTAAGTGAACGGCCTGACATAAACATCCTGATGAATGAAGTTCAGTTATCTCATGTGACATAACCTTGGAGTAATTACGGTATTGTAAAATCAAGGGGTCAGTTTTACTGCCATTTCACACAGGTGTGAAGTTTATTTGGTCCAATTTGAAATCATGATTAAGTTACCGGTTATTCAAATCCATTTGCAAATGTAACTTGAGTATGGTTCATTTTGTGAAAATGTGTCTAGGGAAGCATAATAATAAAATATTCAAAGTGAAATTACGTCTATGTTTCATAGTACCATAAACACATACCTTCAGTTAGAGAGGGTGATCTTTTTCTTCCAGGAGTGGTCGTGACATCGTTTCCTCCTCAACAGCCTAAAATGGATAAAACAAATAAATTAATATACAATCTATTTGCTATATTTTTCAAAATTGTAGTATATTTTCGATAGACACTTATTTTACTTCACCAACCTTTGAAAATAGTTCGTGCAAAACTGTTTATACAGTCAGGGGACTTAAATATACGTCAGTCGGCAAAATTCTCATAGACTTGCATGCTATTTTAGTGTAGCTATGTAATTTTCATTAATTCAGTTTTCCATATTTGGTTGTCAAATTATGCAGGATGTTAGGAAATAATCTTGGTCACAGATACATAATTTTCCGCATTGTAGTTACATGAGCAACATATATACAACATTGCGTATTCTTTCCCCATAGACCGCCATGTTAAAAATTGCCATAACCATGACACGCACTGAATTGAAAATAAAATGGAAATTATGTCTTTGTAGCTGAGATGATTCATGACCCATGTGCAAAATATGAACAATAACAAACGGATATTAGATAAATTCAATGTCTAGCTGCACCAAATTAACATGTAAGTCGAATTATGCATAGTGGCGAATACCTATGGCCACTGGCTGTAATTCGATAGATTAGCTTGATTACCAATCCGGATTATCTGTACGTAAAGTAAATAATTCATAAAACGTTATTTGACAACAAAACAAATTGGTCTTACCTGACAGGGTCGTGGTACTGCGAGTTTTTCGCAGCCATTTCCATCTTTCTTTTCCAGGTAGCGAATTCTCTCTTTTCAGTGCTTTGAGGAAACTGAGGGGCGGCTTTGAAAATCGCGACTCGCAAAGGCTCACGGGAAAAACACTTTGTTGTTGTTTTCAATCTAAATCTAACATTACAGTTTGACAATATCTTTCCGCGTTATACAACAAAATAAACATACACTATACACATAAAATGTCAGCTGTGTGTTTTATAATGATTTAGGTAGTCTCGCGTGGACGTGATCCGGTCGCCATTGTTTTTATTTGTTTTACATTGCCGACATCAAAGGGGACCGTGAAAGGTGGAAATGAGCAGATTGAATGTGAGTACCCAACAGTGGGCTTGTATGGGCTTAAGGGTCTTCTCATCGCATTATGGGCACCAATTGCTCCTCCTCAGTGTCAAGCATCAACATGTGGGCCTAGAGAAGTGAATAAATCTGAAAACATATCTCACGTTACTTTAAAAGTCCTCATCGAGCTCCATGAGTCCTACTCATGAGAGATTGTGTTAGTGGCAAATAGGTGATTTTTCAAAACCCTGTCATCGGAGTAGGCAAAATACGTTCTGCTGGACGTAAAAACTTCACCAGGTAAGTAATTTACCTATTGAGCTCAAAACATGCACATGTATTAGACATGCTTATATCATGTTCATTCTTTTCAGTTCTACACGTAGATCTACGTTACATTCCCTGTATTATAACTTTACTTATCTAATTATATGTGATGTCAGCTCAATATATCTACGTGAGCGAGTTTAGTATTACGCCGCACTCGGCAATATTCCAGCTATATGGCGGTATTTATCCAATTATACTCAGTACATCTTTTATCATTTTATTACCATTAAAACAATTATAACATATACTTTACACTCATAGCTTTGTGTAATAATTTAGGTAATCAATTATTGAACCTCTTAGCCTTTACAATGCATTGACACAAGTCACGTATAACATTTCTAAAAGAATCATTGTTTCAATTATTTGGTTTACAGATACGTATTGTGGATCCACTGACTTGTTGGAGATTGACAAGAGGCTTGGCTTGGTAATCATTTATAGTTACACCATACCATGCTCCTAATTTCATTAAAGGAAATCTTAAAACAATATTTTTTTATTCATCAGCATTTAGTCAAAAACAAACAGAGTAAAACACTAAATAGATACATAGAATAAATTTCTTTATATCTTTGTGAAAATATAATCACTCAAAATGTAACAGTGCGTGGAGTTCCAAGTGTAACCATAAGTTTAACATATGTTATATATGGGATTACACACTTTCATAAGTTTGATATGTTGATATGTTTTTCAGTTCCAAGAAAAAGACCCAGTTTTTCAGTCCGCACTGCCAGTCGTTTGTTTCAAGGGAAACAAAGGAATCGTCTGGAATGGACGGCAGTTTCTCATCAGGTTAGTCCAAAATACTTCACTTCATAGGTTTCATTTAACGACTTCAGTTTGATCTATCCCATTGCTATCCATCATATATCAATAATGAATATATTTAATTATTGTAATTTGTTTGATTGGCATTTAGAAGTTGGTGACAAATAAGAAAGTAAGAGAGTTTATGGATAACAACTTCTTTATTATATATGATGCGACGTTTCGGTATGGATTCTTATACCGTTGTCGAGCAAGAGTGTAATTATTGTATACCAGATATGTAACTGTAACTGAAAGTGAATAAGTTGTGTTACACATTTTACAGTTTTAAATTAAATTAAAGGTCACATAAAAAATAATGTTACTATATTGCTGGGAATGTTTCCTTAGAGAGTTGATAAAACTAAGAAATACCCACGATTTTTCATTCATGGGAAATGTTAGGTTTTGTATGCTTTTCTCAGTTGAGTTGGTCATTTCAATTTGAATAAGATCACATATATAATTATGTGTTTACATTCAGTGTTTAAACATAATTCGTATCTATTTAAAATATGTATGTACCGTTTTACATATGCTTCGATTTCAATTGGCGATTTGGTAGTAGATGTTACCTTGAATATGAGTACAGTAACAGTAATAAATATTACAACAATTTGCTTCAGAATACTGGGTTGGCTGCTATTTTCTGGTACCAATCAATAAAATAAGTGACATGTCAAATGGAAGATACAATATACATGTATACTACATATCTTTCCTTTGTGATTGTGAAAAAAAATATTTTGGTTACATATACAAATTAGTCGTTCTAATTATATAATTTCATTGTGATCAGATGTACCACTGTGCATGTTTATGAATATGTATAAATGTGTTACTTTGGCTGTTTTGCAGTTTTACTAAGCATTGTATGTATTGTATTTGCAGGATGATGAAGAGTCTGTGTGGGATGATAAGGATGGCAACGATGTTGTGCCAGACATCAACCAGGACTCTTCATATTCACCCACAAATCTTAAGTAGAGCATACACCATCTGTTTGCGGTTGTGGACTGGTTCAAGCCTTGTTGTAATCAACTTGGTTATATTTCCCCTTTCTGTGTGGCAAAACTCAGGCTCAACTCAAGGCTCTGCGTCATATGTACCACATCAGAGGATTGTTGGCTGCTCAGTGTGAGTGCAATAGAAGCTTCATGGTTGTAAGCAAGTTGCCAAGTCTTTACTATGTGAGATTGTTAGTGTGTATATGTTAAGATACATTGAGACAGCTTCAAATGTACACTTCATGTATATGTATATGGGCCCATGACCTTTCATACAATAAACATTTGAATTTGAACTTGAAATCTGTTTTATAAATACCACAGCAAATATGTTATGCCTGCACTAGTAGACCTCATTTCATCATATGCATAAAATGTTGTAGGGTTTTGACATATTTGTATTTGCATATTCATACAGAATTTGTTTTCTCCAATGCTGAAAATTCCCTTTTGATATGGGCATGCATGCATACATACACATACATACATACATACATACATACATACATACATACATACAGACAGACAGACAGACAGACAGACAGACAGACAGACAGACAGACAGACAGACAGACAGACAGACAGACAGACAGACAGACAGACAGACAGACAGACAGACAGACAGACAGACACACACACACACACACATTGTTGAGTACTGTTGGAATGTGAGCTATTCACAATAATGAAACAGATGAATCATAACAGTGCATGTGTCACTGTGTTTGTTGTTTTTCGGGTACAATGTAATAAATTGTACATTCACAAGTTATGCAGAATGGTAGTGAGTGAGTTGCATAGTCACATCGGTAGCCATATCGTGACTATGAAAGTCGTAACTCTAAATTTGTAAATGTGTACATGAAATAAAAACAAACTTATATACTTACCTGTCTTCGAAGGACAGTAAAATAACTAATCTATCACAAATGTACACTAAAAACTGGCATGTAACCATAAACACTTTACCGGTACAGTATAAAAATGAGCTATAGATTGCCAACACCTGAAGGTTAATCAACATACTAGGGACTACGGCACGAACAGTACTTTTGCTTCCTGCATTGACCCTAACTGGATTCTGTAAACAGAAATTATCTTGCAAATGTAACAATAAGTAAATATAGTCCCCCAATGGAACAGCACAAAGCTAATTATAAGTTTGCCATTTCATCTAAGCTGAAACCAACAGAAACCTAGCGGAAACCTACATTACCCAGTATCCAATGGGTTTCCGCAATAAAAGCGGAAACAAAGTCATTTCTCTTTGAATGTTTCAGCGAACTGAAACTAAATGGAAACGCATAATGATAGTTTCAGTTGTAGAAACTTGACGGAAATCTAGATTTGTTAGTTTCAGTTTTGTAAACTATGCGGAAACTCGCATTGTCTGTTTCCGGATACTGAAACCTAGCGGAAACCTACATTACCCAGTATCCGTTAGGTTTCCGCAAAAACGGAAACTAAGTTATTTTGCTGTGCTCGAAGTTCGGATAACTCGATATTTTTACTTGGTCCCATGAATATCGAGACAATGGTGTTCGAGTGTATCATGACAAAATAATAATTTAGTCTTGATTCGACTAATTTAGAGCATCATAAAAAAATGTCGCTCTTGGGTGAAAGACAATTTGACCTGTCCGCGACAATATTTTTGAAAATGTTTTGGTGATTGTAAATGAATGAAACAGTTTATAAGCATCAACTGGCCAAGTCTACTTTGATCTTTCAACAGCTATTGTTATGAGGGTGTGATTTTTTTGTAATTTGCAGTATCACATTGATAATTATTAACGGTCACAATGTTTAAAGGTTTGAGTGTGGGTTTTGGCTCGCATTTCGAATCATGTATATTCAATGGCAATAGTATTTTTAGCGGCACGCCTTTTGGATAGCACTTCAGAGTTACCTCCCTTGGTTGGCTTTATATTGTTTTGACTTCCGTCTTGTGTTTATGGTTGTCTTCATGAATGTTCTGAGAGAATAATGATGGAGCCTAGCTTTGCTAGAATGCCCGAGAACTGTGTAAGAGCCATATCTAGGCTGGTTGTTGAGTAGTGCGCCCAGATTTTTCACATGACTGGATTTATACACATATGTGGATTTATACACATCTGTCTGCCATCATGAAGTTGTTCAACGTGCTTGTCTATTCAGCTGCTGTAAACAACCTTCAATCAGTGTATCTGCTCTCACTGTAAATGTCAAGAGTTAATATTTTATATTTGTGACCCAATATTTTAGATTTGTGACTCAATTGCATTGTATTAGAGCATGAAAATGGATGGCGCTAGAGCGTCGGGCCTATACCGGACCGTTGCGGCACTAAAGAACCCCTCGAGGGGAGTCACGCCGCAACGAGTAGGAGGGTCGCCGAGGTGAGCGTCGAAGCTTGGGGCGCGAGCCTGAGTGGAGCCTCCTCGGGTGCAGATCTTGGTGGTAGTAGCAAATATTCAGTCACGCCGCATTCTTTATAGTTTGCTCATTGTTTGTTCAATATATTATTAAATCTTTTAGAATTGTCTGTGTTCTATTTTGCTGGTTCAAAAGGGACTTTTAAAACCTTTGTCACGGCAAATTATTAACGATAACAAAATTTGGGGGCTCGTCAGGGATAGAATTCATTTGACATTTCAGACCTTTTGTGAAATTTAATTCAAATTTCTGCAATTTTGCTACAAGTTAATTGTGAAACCAGCAAAATGGTGTTTGAACTTGAGAAATTTCTTAAATCCCCTACCCCTGAGGCAATCATTGACTTGCGCAAATCAGATTTAGTGCAAATTTCTTCACATTTTAAACTTGAGGCCAAACCTGCTATGAGGAAGTTTCTGATTTGAAAATTGTGTTAAATCACTATAATGATGAGGGAGTTTTCGGACATCAAGTTTTGGAAATTTTTGAAGACGAACTAATAGGGATGGAAATAGAAACAGAAAGACAAGGAGATAGAAAGGAAATAGAATTGAGAAAAATTGGAAATTGATGAAAGTAAATAGAAACTTGACAGAGAAATTGAGTTGAAAAAGCAAGGAAACACTACTCCTGCCTCAAACCATTCTTCCTCTTTTGACATTGCAAGGCATGCCAGACTGGTACCCTTTTTAATGAGAAAGAAGTAAACAAATATTTTCTACATTTTGAAAAAGTTGCTGAAAACCTCAAGGAGCCTAAGGAGTCATGGACTATGCTACTGCAAACAATTTTGAAGGGTTAAGCTCAGGATGGTTATTCAGCCTTGTCGATACAAAGTTCAGACTATGATCTTGAAAAGGACACTTTTGAAAGCTTATGAGTTAGTGCCTGACGCTTATCTTCAGAAATTCAGAAACGTAGGTCAGGTACTTTCATGGATCATTCTTTTCATGAGGTAGAGGCTGATGACTTGTCTTCAAAGTGTAGTAACCCATCAGGTCTTCTTGATAAGTCTGATAGTTTGTCCGGTGGTGATCACATTCTTTCCAGAGAGCAGCTTATTAATGCGCATGGTGAGGATGTTGAATTGCAGAAGTTGGCTAGTAAGGCTGTTTCTTTCGAGGAGGTTAGCAAGGTTCCAGTTTGCTATTACTTCAAGGATGGTGTTCTGATGAGGAAATATAGGTTGGCGGACGTTCCCGCGAAGGATGACTGGAAATTGTATCATCACATTGTGGTACCAAAATTATTTCGAAAGCATGTACTTTCACTGGCACAGGAAATTCCCATGGCAAGTTATTTGGGTATAAACAAAACTTGTGAGAAAATTTTGTCTGTCACATTTCTTTTGGCCCAGTTCGAGACAGGGTGTGGCTGAATTTTGCAAGACCTGTCATGCATGCCAAAAAGTTGGAAAACCAAATAAAAAAACTTCCTACCACTCCTTTGAAACTTTCCATAGAGTTATCATTGATTGCGTTGGTCCACAACCTGAGACTAAGTCTGGTAATCTGTATCTTTTCACCATCATGTGTTCTTCTACGAGATTTCCTGAAACAAATCCGCTTCATAGGATTATCGCTCCTGTGACTGACAAGGCTTTGATCAAGTTCTTCACCTTCGTTGGTTTGCCAGATGTTGTTCAATCTGACCAGCCCAGGGATCTAATGCTATGTCTTAGGTGTTTCAACAAGTCATGTACCAGTCTGGTATTGAGCAGGTTAAGTCTTGTGCTTATCACGCGGAGTCACAGGGAGCTTTGGAGAGGTTTCATCAGATTTGAAGAATATGATCAAGACTTATAGTCAAACAGAGAAAAATTGGGTTGACGGTGTGCATTTGTTGCTGTTTGCTGTCAGGGAGTCTGTTCAGGAAAGTTTAGAGTTTAGTCCCTTGGAGCTTTAGTCATAGTGTCCGTAGCCCACTGAAACATCTAAAAGAGCAATAGCTCAATCACAATCCTGAGATCAAGCTTTTGGACTATGTTTCTACATTTTGGAACAGACTTTCTAAAGCATGTGAGTTGGCCAGACAGAATTTTAAAGAGTCACAAGTAAAAATGAAAGAAAATTATGACTGAAAGTCAAAAGAAATAAATTTCATTCCTGGTGAAAAAGTGTTCAAGTTGACTCACAAATCAATTAGGCATATGTTCGTCTATTTGTGTATAGAAGCAAGATGAGGCCCACTCCGTATCATTGCAAATTCATACTAATCGAAAAAATCTGTGACTTGCGGCAAGAAAGGCATAACCACGTATTGCGGTATGCACGTGATGTTGATTAGGAAAGGTCACGTGAACTACACATGAGATCTTCGTGGTGTGGTAGTTAAATATCCTTATTGTTTGTGTAAAGCCCATGGAGTGATGTTTAAGCTTATGCATGACAAGAAGAAAGATTATGTTCACGAGTGTCGACGACTTTGCAAAATATGAATATAAAAAAATATAATTTAAAAAAAAAAAATAGGGATTCGATCCTCACATAACCGTGCTCACTGGATTACGATCCAGGGGCCTTAGATAGCTTGCCAAACTATGCTCTCTGTTTACTCAAATATAACATATGTTATGGCCGCTAAACAGTATTTGAAGGCTCATATTAAATACGTTGAAGGTAACAACACCAGCCATTTATATGGATTTCCAATGTTGACGTGAATGTTATTACGTCGGATACTCGAAGTTGACCTGGGGCGGTGGGGTAGCCTAGTGGTTAAAGCGTTGGCTCGTCACGCCGAAGACCGGGGTTCGATTCCCCACATGGGCACAATGTGTTAAGCCCATTTCTGGTGTCCCCCGCCACATGGGCACAATGTGTTAAGCCCATTTCTGGTGTCCCCCGATATTGCTGGAATATAGCTAAAAGCGGCGTAAAACTAAACTCAGTCAGTCAGTCGAAGTTGACCTGGAGTACCCCATAGAATTACAAGAGCCACACAACAGTAACTGTTATCTGCTTGCGCCCGAACGATTGTATATATACGTCGAAAAACCTGTACCAAACTTGATGGATAAAGCCAAATACATCATGCACTTTCGTAACCTGCGGCTGTACTTGTCACTGGGTATGAAGCTAAAGAAAATGCATATAGTTCTTAAGTTGTTAAGTCCTTGAATCGAACCTTACATAAGACTGAACACGGAGTTAAGAAAGCGAGACATTAGTGATTTTGAAAATAATCTTTTCAAACTCATGAACAACTCGGTATTCGGCAAAACTGTGGAAAAGTTAAAAAACGTGTGGATGTGAAGTTAGCTAGTTCTAATGAGGAAGAACGACTTCCTGAAAGAGAGACTTCCATTCTCGCAGATGGGCGAGCGAGTTTAAATTTTGAGTTTTCGAACATTTTTAACACGTTTTTTCATCCTTATCACATATTCGTGACAACTGCATGCTTAATTTTTGTCAAAACCTTTGTCGGGAGGTGGTCACAGTGCAGAGAGTTTCTGGACTTTTCACTAAACTATGACGTATTAATAGTGAGTGAGTGAATTTAGTTTTACGCCGCACTCAGAAATATTCCAGCTATATGGCAGCGACCTGTAAACAATCGAGTCCAGACCATACAATCCAGTGATCAACAGCATGAGCATCGTACTGCGCAAATGGGAACCGATGACATATGTCAACCAAGTCAGCGAGCTTGACCATCCAATCTCCCCAACCCCCACCCACCCCGTTAGTCGCCTCTTACGACAAGCATAGTCTCCTTTTGTGGCAAGCATAACTGTGGCTTTTTTAGATCGGCAAACAAAGGTCTAACAATGAACATTTCGGCACTTATATTAAGGTTTTTACCTTCTTTGTAAGAAAAAAACGAGTGTATAGTTTTAGGTATTGATATTAACTAATTTAAGAAATCCATTTAGTTTCACATAATGGAAAATGTGAATTTTTAGTGTACACTGCCTCTTTAAGTTGACTGACTGACTGAGTTTTGGTTTTACGCCGCTTTTAGCAATATTCAAGCAACATCACGGCGGGGGACACCAGAAATGGGCTTCACACATTGTGCCCATGTGGGGATTCGATCCCGAGTCTTCGGCTTGACGAGCCAACACTTTAACCATTAGGCTACCCCACCGCCCCTCTTTAAGTTAGAGCAATCTATCGTTGTTGTAAAAAACAAGACAAGAACCGCGGAAATCCTCGGAAGCAATAATATCCATTTTACAAGTATTTATTATTGATTATTCAGTTCTTTCTTTCTCACCCACAGACCCATTATATATACACAGTAAAAAAAGTGTTGCACCCCCATATTACAACTCTGGTTACGTTGGCATATCCAAAACACCCGAATAGGATGTTGATGATAATCATTCTGCTAGGACTTGGTGTTGAAGTCATTATGTTTTCGTAGTGAAAACGATCTCTTAAACGTAGCAACCTGCACGCGAATATCATTCTTCATGATTTTTGCAAATTGCATTATGCTCATGTGATGAATCTTGCCTATTAAAATTGTTTGACCTACCTTTAGAATACAGCACCACAAACTTTAAAAATACGTCATAATACCCTTTTACGTAATGTAATGTGATTTTGTTCGAAAACACGTTCTCGAAACAATGCCCTATGACGCCTGCATGGCAACACGGTTGTCTGGCTCAGCGAGTGCGTATAAGCTCAGCTCACTGGTGTTTCATCTCTACGAGCAATGCCATTGCATAAGCCCAACGATGTTGAGAGTTTCCAGTAGTTGTATACCGGCGGATGAGCAATATTTTGCAAGCACCAGTTTGAAATATGTTTCTTTTTTCACTAATACGCTCATATTTATTTGTATTAAGGGGTGCTGAGGTGTTATGTTTTGTGTATTTTGTATTTTGTATTTTTTACATTTACATATATAGTTTTGTCATTCAGTAATTTGCACTATTACATAGAAAAGTGTTTTATAAGTATTTTATTTTTCGAAGCGGTAATAATGCATTACACTAGACACGTCAGTCGTGTTTGTGCCGGTTCGGTCAATGCATTCTTTTTATTATGATTAATTCAAGGGATTAGGGTTAGGGTTGGGGTTAGGATTAGGATTAATTCAAGTGATTAGGGTTAGGATTTAGGGTTGGGGCTGGGGACCTAATGCAATATAGTAGGTACATGTCCGGTGGTTCGGTCAATGCATTCTATTTATTAGGATTATTTCAAAGGGTTAGGGTTAGGGCTGAGAGTTTAGGGTTTAGGGTAAGGGTTAGGGCTGAGAGTTTAGGGGTTAGGGTTAGGGACCTAATCCAATATAGTAGGTACATGTCCGGTGTAATACGTGAGTACCATTTGTTGTTTTTCCTTTTTGCATTTTAATACTTCTTTTTTTTCACACAAAAACGGGAAACCAAAAACTTCGAAAGTACATTATGAAACGGGTTAATGTAGAAATTTTGGGCTAATGGAAATTGGCCTGGAATTTGTAGCACTCAAGCCTCTTTCACACGCAACATAAATTTTGTAAAGTAATGATTCGAAGGCTAACGCACCCTCGTGCCGTCACTACACATGCTCATGTCTCCCTCGTTCATAGTGCGATCCACATTATCCTTACAGTTTTCCCTACATCACTTTTCTGTCACAAAATCACCGATTTATATAAAAGCGCGACATTCGTGCATGCACTGTGAAATCTACGTCTGACGCCTGACGTCAACAACCCTTTTCAGTTTGAGGCATATCGGCTCATTCCACGCCACACGTTAATTTGTAGATTACGGAATGGGACGAGTGTGCCAAATGGCATCGGATCCATTCGGCAATTGTCCGTAGAATAAAATCACGTCTACCCGTAGCATTCGTAATTGTCCGTGACCAATTCGACTCTTTCCGTTCATTTCCGTGACGTCACAGGAATGACTTGATAAATTTGCACATCGTGTAACAGTGTGGACGTAGGAAAACTGATTTCTATGGATAGTCAACTTCTTTATTGCAATGAGTGCGACGTTTCGGTGTAGGTACTAACACCGTTATCAAGCAATCAGTTTTCCTTCATCTTGACAACTTCTAAAAATGCCTCTCAAAGAAGTGTAGACGTAGCTCAGTCGGTTACACTACAAAAATGACTTGGTTTCCTGAAATCTGGAAACCATCCATATACTGGGTAAATGGGGAATCCAGTTGGCTCCATTCACTGAAACTGAGTAACTGAGTTTCCAACTAGATTCCATTTTGGATTCTTTGATTTTTGCATTTCAGTAAATGGAAACCAACAAGAAACTAAGGTTATAGGTTTCTTGTTGGTTTCCATTCCTGGAATTTGCAATTGAAGGTTTCATGAAATGGAAACCAACATAAAACCAGTAAATGTGGTTTCATGTTGGTTTCCTGTGCACTGTTTTGAACTGATTAGCTCAAAATTTGCAAGTATTTGGCATGAAGTTGACCATCCTGCATCCAGTTGGTATCCATTTATTGAAACTGGGTAACATAGTTTCCTAATAGAATCCATAATGGATACTGTAAACTTATAGTTCCGGTAATGGAAACCAACAAGAAACTATGGTCATGCGTATACTGTTGGTTTCCATTCCTGAAACTTAGTTTCGAAGATTAACTACTTTCGTATTATATTACATTATCAGTAATTGCGTAGAATAATTATGAGGTCTTAAAATTCAAAATGAATATGCCTGGGGAAGGTACAGCAGATTTACATTTGAAAGAGTACGTAATTTGTAAGATTGCTTAGATGAACAAGAAGAAAGATTACCCCAAATAGTTGTTGACGTATTGGTCAACTTTATATTTACCTGTTTTTGTTGAACCAAGATGTTGAGTGTGTGGAAAGAACTGGTATTGTCGGACACCAAATCACTATACTGTTAGAATTTTGATATATGTGACACATGAAGTATTTCACTTGTGTTCGACAATAACTGTGAAGTCCGACAAGCTTAGATGAACAATCCTCAGTTATCAAATTTTATCATTAATTTCAAGCTTAATTGTTATTAAATACCAATTATTTATCGTCATTTCATATCATGGGGAATTTTGAAAATCTAAATAGATGGGTGATATTCTACGATGAGTAGCAATTTTCACTGTAGTGATGAAAAAGCTTAAACGTCAAAAAGTGGGAATTTCAGGGAAACTCGGTTTCATTATTTTTGCTTTAGAATGTGAAAGAGTATAAGCATTTAGGAAGTTTAATATAATGTAATTCAAACAATTGTCAATCCGGTACATACATTACGGATTTCTCAACTAGAATAACAGGGAATTGTACTATGAATTGAGGTTGTGAGTAATGTTTACCATTAAAAGCATTTAAAGTTAGTATAAGCTTTGACAGTGAGTTCAAGTACTTGACAAACAATCAGTGTCATGTCATTTGTATGTTGGGGTCTGTGTGTCGGCTTACTTGGGGTTGTCTCGTCTTAACGGGCACCTATTATCAAAATTGAATTGCTGTAGAAGTAATGAGTCGGTAATCCGCGGGCACGCGCGAACTCGTGACATTTTATAAAAGCAATGTTTTTATGTACTGAAATGGTCATGTTCGTCTTTTATGTCTTGAAATAATGTTTTTTTTCATACCTGCCAATCGAAAAGGGATTAGGTATTTGTTATTACCCACAATGCCCCTACACACAATTGCCGCCATTTTGTCACTTGAACTCATGAGAAGTTGTTTTGAAAGTGGGCCAAAGTGTCTCCCGTTTTTAACACAACAAGGAACCCAGCACAATGAATTATTCCTTCGCTTGTCCATGTTATCTGAATCAAGAAAATGGCAATGCGAGTTACACTAGAAGCTTTGGAGGCTCGGGTACGTGAAAACTTGAAAACAGGAGCAGTCGTCGATCGCGGAGGGAGAAAGGGAACATTCCACGACCATGTCAGGTACAGTGTAAATTTCGTGAATTAAGCAATTAGCTCATGTTATGTGTAACGTTTAATGTACATAAGTAGCTAGGACAATAAATATGAAGTTAAAGTTATAGACTTGATGGAACTCGATAAGCAATTGCGTGTCGAAATGTTGGCAAGAGATGGCTTCCTCTACTTAGTCAACTCAAGAACTCGATTGTGATTTGGATCAGGTCACATACGACTAAATGGTTCATTATCGTAATGTTTGAAATATTGTCTTTGCAAGAACAATATGAACCACAAATATATCCAGCAATGTTACGACTCAAGATAACTTCCAAACGTATTTAGAAGTATTCGAATATTATTGCAAGAAATCCAATGATTGGAAGTTCTATTTTAAAGTTTGTTATTGAAAAAACTTTTGATATTTGTTCCACTGAAAACAATTCAGTGGGGGATAGTGAGTCACTTTGCATTTATATGACGGACCAGAATTGGTGCATGGTTAGAGTGAACTTTCAAAATTCTTTGTCTAGTTATTAGAGTTACAAGACAGCCTATGACAAAAAAATCGACAATATTTTTCAGCCAATTTTTAAGACGATATTTATTATGATACTATAATGCTGTTGAGTGGATAAATTGTCAACACAATATTTTTGGAAACTGTTTTTAAAAGGTTTTCAAGTCAGCATAGGATAACCTCGAAAACCCCGAAAATTAGATACCTCGAAAATTTCCCGGTATACGGTAAATTACTGATAATGATATATGAGGTCATTTAAGTTAATCATCTGACGTAAACAATTTTACACTTATAATGTCAAGATATTTAACTCTGAATGAAGAGATGTGGATTTTGTTAGATCCACAAAAGAAGTTTGCAAAGAAAGTTGGATATATAGAACGTTTAATAGGATATGTTGGGGATACATTGATGTACATTTTCAACCTAAAACTATATGAACTTGTTAATTTTGCTTCTTTTGATGTTACAATATCTACACCTTGCAAATTGATATTTATTTTTCTATTTACATGCCTTATTGTTATCAAGAGTACAATATCACTTAGAAAGTTCCTGATTTTCCCCTTAATTTCTATATTTCCAGCATTCCATTTCGGCAGTGTTGGAAAAATTGAAGATGACTGACTGATCTTGACCTGCAACAGGTATGTGTAATCCAAGCCCTTCAGTAAATGATGTACATAAATTTATCCAAATAATGTAAATCCTATGAATCAGAAAAATACATCAAAGTTACACAACCACTATTTTCGTAACTTCCAACTGGAAATATTTTCCACTTATACGCATCTTCTCATATGCAGTTTGCCGGTTTTGGACGAACAAGAGGGTTCGTTCACCTAGAAGACAAAGAAGTGGGAAAGCAGAGGCCTTTGTCCGCAAAGAACAACTAAAGATTCAGATGTATAAGTAACTTCTAACTGTTTTCAATTCTAATGTTACACAGGTTAAAATTTAAGGAAAACCTTATTTGAAAATGTACACTGATATTCCAAAGAACTTTCAAAATAAACACTGCAATGTATAATTAGAAATATGCAGCATAAAAGAGTTTTAAATAGTACATAGTAAAGCGCCAATGTACATAATGTTTTGGTCTGGACATATTTCACCTTGCACACATCAATTAACAATTTAATTACAACACCCCACTAAATAGTAGCTGCAAACACATTGACCTTTTGTACGAAACATGCCCATCCTATATATATGTGCAGAACATTGTGTGTGTACATACTTAATGTACACTGAGGATCATATAGTCCATAATTATGTGTGCAGACAAATCGCTGTCTGCAAGTAGATGGTGTGTAAAATACAAACATGCAGAAACATAAATATGTGAATGCCAACATATCTCTATTGTCAGTTATTGTCATTTTTCTCGCACTAAGTTATATCCTGATCATATATTAATATGCTCTACTCCAAAGACTTGATAATCCGAATGACGAACTAGCCCATGCATACTTTACTATGGGAAATTGTTGTCTTGCACTAAAAGTGCTGTATATTCTTTTGAATGTGATTCATATATGATTGGCTTCTCATTATATTTCACAACGTGTGTAATATTCAGTATATATAAGACTCTTTGTGCCTGCTTGATTACTACAATATAGTCGTTAGTACGAAGTGTTTGAAATTTAGGCCAGTTAGCCTTATTAAAATTCCACCTTGCTGTAGGTGGGTCATCAGTCGGATTTATAGCTGAGAGAATTGTGGGAAATGGTCACTACCACAAAGGTCATCATGGACCGACCATTCAAACTCGTTCTAAATATTTGGGTCTGAGAGTAACAAATGAAGTTCAGAATACGTTCCCGTACCAGGATGTAAATATGTGGCTGATCCATCATTAAATATGCATAGATTAGTTTTAGAAATAAAAGTCTTGGAGTCTTCCTTTATTGTTCATACATATCGGTACTTCCTCACAAAGGGTTATGACCGTTAAAATCACCCATGATAATACAGGGTTTGGGAAGTTGATCAAATAGATCCTGAAGATCGGACTGCTGAAGAACTGAAGAAGGGAAAACATACAAAGAGCAAAGTGTAAAGGTTAACTGTAGAGTAAGACGGACAGCAACAGCCTGAAGATTGCTTTTACGGGGAAACGGGCTATGGATAACACCCTGCCTCACGAGAATAGAAGCACCACCACTGGCTTTATCACCTGGAGGTGAGAATGAATGAAATGAATTGTACAGACGCAATTTAAATCGATGTGTACTTTTCAGGTATGTCTCTTGTAGGCCTCTGCAATTCCATTGTATTAGGTTCATAAAAAAGTTTAGGGAGCTTCAACTGGAGATCGTGAGCGCATGGCAGCCCCACTCCTAGACCCTGTTTGTGAGGAGATATCTCCATATCAAGCGGGTCAAAAAGATTCTGAACCGCCACAGGTGGTGTTATAGGAGAATGTTCTTCTAAATGTTGAAGAGCTCTGGTCTTTCTTCTCAACTTTTTCCCTTTTTTTTGCTTGTGAGGTTAGCAACACTCTGAGTATCTGGACTTGAAGCAATATCTAAAGTTTGTGCTCGTTGGGTCTCCTCAGTCTGAGATGCTGATGAGCGCTGACAATCTTGTGATGATTGAGTCGTGTCATCAAAGGTTAGCTGGGCGTCATTTACCCAAGAGGACTGTCTGACACGAAGTTGAAACAGTTGCTGCTTTTTTAACAGAAGAAGGAGCAGGAGAAGAAGCTGCAGCAGAATATGTGAGACCTGTAGCGGGTCTTGATGGAGCCAGAACCAGGTTTTGGCTTCTATGTATGGGATATTATTAGTGTATATCAATTTCAGGATTTTGTTCTCACATTAAAATTTTGGACAACCTTTCGATGATGCCAGATGCCCACCACTGCAGTTGGCACACTTTATCATTAGTACATTCAGTACTTTCATGAGCTCCACTGCAGCGTGAGCACACTGACTTGCCAGTACAAGACCTCGCACCATGTCCAAGCTTCTGACATTTGTAACACCGGAGTGGATTTGGTACATATGCCTCCACCCCGATATTACAGTATCCAACCTTAAAAATTTGAGAAGGGCAGTAAATCTAAAAGTGAAGAGGTAAGTATTTGTTTTTATGAATGTGGACTATTGTTTCCTGCTAAAGCGTTTAACTGAAGTAACTCCCTGATCTTTCAACTCTGCTACAATCTCTTCTTCTGTCATATCTGAGAGACAACGGGCCCTGTCACTAATGATACCTCTACATGTGTTGAGAGTTTTGTGAACTGAAACAACAACCTGGTTGTTTACAAACTGCTGTAGTCCTAACAGATTAACAGACTGTTACCTTCGTAAGCATTCAATTAAGAGAGAACCGTTCCGGAGACGAGTGACATTTTTTGTCTCTCCGCAGATACCTTGGATACTCGTGGACACGGCAAAAGGATTGATCTTTAAAGGATTCCCATCAGCACTTTCAATGACCAAAAACCTTGGATAGGAATCATTATTTAAATTTGATATCTCTTCATCGGATGAAGAGGTTATGGGACGACGTTTGCTCGTTTTAGATGAAGCAGATTGAGGGTTGGTAGCCATAGTGTAATAATATTATTCAACAACCCTGCTCCCTACCCGCCGTGTGTCAACAAAGACGATATTGCAGTGGAAACCAGACTGCAACACCAGGGTTACTCCAGAACATACAGACTTGAAAAGCCATGACATCTTAAAGAATATGTGCCAGACTGGTTAGGCCCAATTCAAAAGTCTATATAACCAGATTGGCCCATGCGCCACTGCCTTGTGGCATATGACTCTAGGCAAGTAAATTTATCAACAATTTGTATACTAGATATCAAAATGACCAATACTGAATAATGAGTGTGCAAAAATAATTTCAATGCACAGGGTCATGGCGTGGCCAACCGATTGATTGAATCGGGCCCATTCAACCACCCGTCTAGGTAAAGTAAGGGGCTAAGTGGTGTGTTTGGCAAAGGAACACTGTTCCTGAAACCTGTGCCCTCAACCACCAGACTCCCGTCCTCCACCGACACAGGGGTGCAACCCACGGCAAACAGGTTGCCCAGTGCGGAATAGGCCAGCAATGGGGTACTGTGGACCAAATATACCCCGGGTCCACCACGGATGTGTGTGAAGTGTGAGTGTGTGGGATGTGTGTAGGATGTTTGTGAGATTTGTCTGTGAGATGTGTGTGTTTGATGTATGTGATATGTGAGTCGGAGATGTGTTTCTGAGATCTGTGTTAGATGTGTGAGATGGGTGTGAGATGTTTCTGAGGTGTGTGTGTGAGTGAGAGATGTGTGTTAGAAGGCTGTGGTGTGTATTTGAGATGTGTGTTAGATGTTTGTGAAATGTGTGCAACTGTGTGATGTGTGTTAGAAGGGTGTGATGTGTTTATGAGATGTGTGTGGAATTTCTGTGAAATCTGTTTTTGACGTGTGTGAAGTGTGAGGGGTGTGTGGGATGTGTATAATGTTTGTGATATGTGTTTGTGAGATCTATGTGAATTATGTTTCTGAGATGTGTGTGAAATGTGTGTGCGAGATGTGTGTGTATGAGTGTAGGATGTGTGTGTGCGTGTGAGTGTGAGATGTGTGTTTGTAGTGCAGGTTTATGGAGATTTTACATTCCCAGGCATCTCAGATACCATGTCGCAGTTTCAACACGAAAACACACGTACATTCAAAAATGTAACACCAGGTATTGAATCATGCAGTGAGATAAAGTGAAATCGTTTGCACAAATATAGCGACGTAAGATATGCCGGGTATAGTGTACATTGTGTGGTAAGTGGTAGAGTGTGTGCTTGCGAAATGTGTGTGTGTGAGAGAGTGAGAGAGAGAGATGTGTGCATGTGTGTGATGTGTGCATGATATGTGTGATGTGTGTGTAATGTGTGTAGGATGTGTGTGATGTGCTTCTGAGATGTGTGTAGGATGTCTGGGAGATGTGGTTCTGAGATGTGTTTGTGCAATGTTTGTGTGATTTGTGTGAGATATGTGTGTGTTATATGTATGTGAGGTGTGCGTGATGTATGTGTGAGATATGTGTTTTAATGAAATGTGTGAGTGTTAGATGCGTGAGCTATGTGCATGTGAGAATTGTGTGAGAGATGTGTATGAGAGATGTGTGTCTTTGTGAAATGTGTGAGTGTTAGATGGGTGTTAGATGTGTGGGCAGATGAGTGTATTTGTGTGTGTTAGTGGAATGTGCATGTCAGTGAAATGTATGAGATGTGTGTTTCTAGTGCAAGTTTATGGACATTTTACGTTCCCAGGCGTCTCAGATACCATGTCGCAGTTTCAACACGAACACCACACTCACACAATGTATACTGACACACAGCCGACCGGTCCTTGCTTTGGCCCATCAATGACGATCGCCAGAAAGAGTAACAACAAATACCATCCAGTAACATAATACAACATGATGCCACTGGTATTGCACCACGAACCTTCCGCACTCCACGCAGAGCAGCTTTGAGGGGAAGCATGACACAGAAACTCAAATGACGTCATATTACTGGGACTTGACTAGTAGTGTATACAGTATGGACATAGCACTCTGCGACAGGAAGAAATGTTGAGAGTTAGAGATTTGATATCCAGTACATAATGTGCTTTCAGAGAGTGATCATCATACAACAAGCGTCACTATTACCCACTACCATATTGACGAATTGTGCCTGAACCTTGGTCGTTTTAAGTATGAGAGTTTAAGCAAAGGGGTTTATAACCTTTCCGGATTTGTTTCACGACTTGACATGTACAGTATATCCGTTATCTCATTGCACTCACATATACTGTCCTGCCCTACATAGGTTTAAGCTGTTCACCACTCCATCGTAGCTTTGTACATCTGACATGTACACATCTTCACATAAAACTGAGAGAAATGGATGGTTAACAATGCAACTGTTCTCTCACATAACAACTGAGACACTTATAGAGACAATGATACTAGAAGAGTCATAGATGAAACAAGTGTCTTACCTCAAACAGATGTCGCCTGACTGTCGGTATAACTAAGACAACTGTTTGGCATGAGGTTACAGTTGACAATCAGCTGCGACATTGTTCGGTTCGCAGGGACGTTAGGTTAAACATGGGGGAAGTAATATATATATCCGTATCTATCTATCTATCATGTTGTATTATGTTACTGCACGATTTGTAAGCACATTATCTATATATCTAAACAACTGATTTCTGCAGGTGCATAAGCAATAAATATCACATGACGACACGCAGCTTCCATTGTACACCTGAAGAGCCACTGAACGGCGAAAGATCTCGTGCAGATATAAAGGAGATTTGACAAGAAGAAATATCTGGACTCATATTGTATATATCTATTTATATATGTATGTATCATTAATTGTATATGGCCCTTGCTAACGGTTAAATCTTGGGGCTATGACAGAAACCAAATGTGAAACACTGCTGCCAGTGCCACTAGAACCTTGGGATTCAGAGACAAAACCATCTCCTCAACACTGTTTGACCCGACTTCCTATTTGCCAGCAATATTCCAGCAGCTCCTCTAGTGTGCACATTTGACAACTCTAGGTACAATCAAACATGTAAACGCCGACAAGGTTTCAAAATGCCTAAAACTGCTCTGACTCAAGAGTTGTGTGATCAAGGTTACAAAATTTATAGACCCATCTATATAAGCTTCAACAGGTTATATGGTTTCATATGTTTTAATGAAGACCACGCAAGTAACTGGCGGACGAACCGCCAGACAGTAAACATAAGCTCAGAAGCACTTTACAATTTCTGCGTAGTCATCCTGAACACAAGCCTTGGTGGGAGTCACATATCTATTAGGATTGGATTAGGATAGGATACTTATATAGCGCACTTATCCACCCAACTACTAAACTAGTACATGCTCAAGGCGCTGGTACTTCTTTCCCTCGATGATTGGATATTCTCGTTTGTATGTGTATAATGTCCCCACGTTCCGTGTCGGTTAGCTCATATCAGGAAGTTGACTCAAATGACACGTACATTCAAAAAATGTAACACCAGGTATTGAATCATGCAGTGAGATAAAATGAAATCGTTTGCACAAATATAGCGACGTAAGATAAGCTTATATGCCGGGTATAGTGTACATTGTGTGGTAAGTGGTAGAGTGTGTGCTTGCGAAATGTGTGTGTGTGTGTGAGAGAGAGAGAGAGAGAGAGAGAGAGAGAGAGATAGAGATATGTGTGATGTGTGTGTAATGTGTGTAGGATGTGTGTGATGTGCTTCTGAGATGTGTGTGATGTGTGTGTAGGATGTTTTGGGGATGTAGTTCTGAGATGTGTTGGGCGATGTTTGTGTGATTTGTGTGAGATATGTGTGTGTTATATGTATGTGAGGTGTGCGTGATGTATGTGTGAGATATGTGTGTTAATGAAATGTGTGAGTGTTAGATGCGTGAGCTATGTGCATGTGAGAATTGTGTGAGAGATGTGTATGAGAGATGCGTGTCTTTGTGAAATGTGTGAGTGTTAGATGTGTGGGAGAGTTGAATGTATTTGTGTGTGTTAGTGGAATGTGCATGTCAGTGAAATGTGTCAGATGTGTGTTTCTAGTGCAAGTTTATGGCGATTTTACATTCCCAGGCATCTCAGATACCATGTCGCAGTTTCAACACGAACACCACACTCACACAATGTATACTGACACACAGCCGACCGGTCCTTGCTTTGGCCCATCAATGACGATCGCCAGAAAGAGTAACAACAAATACCATCCAGTAACATAATACAACATGATGCCACTGGTATTGCACCACGAACCTTCCGCACTCCACGCAGAGCAGCTTTGAGGGGAAGCATGACACAGAAACGCAAATGACGTCATATTACTGGGACTTGACTAGTAGTGTATACAGTATGGACATAGCACTCTGCGACAGGAAGAAATGTGGAGAGTTAGAGATTTGATATCCAGTTATTAATGTGCTTACAGAGAGTGATCATCATACAACAAGCGTCACTATTACCCACTACCATATTGACGAATTGTGCCTGAACCTTGGTCGTTTTAAGTATGAGAGTTTAAGCAAAGGGGTTTATAACCTTTCCGGATTTGTTTCACGACTCGACATGTACAGTATATCCGTTATCTCATTGCACTCACATATACTGTCCTGCCCTACATAGGTTTAAGCTGTTCACCACTCCATCGTAGCTTTGTACATCTGACATGTACACATCTTCACATAATACTGAGAGAAATGGATGGTTAACAATGCAACTGTTCTCTCAAATAACAACTGAGACACTTATAGAGACAGTGATACTAGAAGAGTCATAGATGAAACAAGTGTCTTACCTCAAACAAATGTCGCCTGACTGTCGGTATAGCTAAGAGCACAACAATTGTGACATTTTCAAGCTTGTCAGATATTGCATGAATCCCCACTACATAGCTATATGCCCGGGTATATACAGGCGACAAAACCATGTTCATATCCATATAGAGCGTCAATCTCCACTATCCAACGAAAAAGGTTCAATTTCGTGTAAAAAGTGCAAAAGCTGTGAGAAAGGTAAATTGATTGAAAGATGTCATTAATAACAAACAGTAATGAGAACAAGATAAACATGCATGGATGTATAGATCTAAATACGATACGGAAGAGTAAGTGAGTGAGTTAAGATTTAAAGTCACATCGGCAATATGTCAGCCATATCGTGACTAGAACTAGTTCTAAATTTATAATACATACATATAATATACAAAACCCTGTCAACGAAGGACAGTAAAACCACTAGATTATCACAGATTGAGTTAAAACTAGCTAGCATATATCTTTAAAAGCAGAAAGTTATTACTGGACAATACAATGTAAAATTGGGCTATAGATCGCCAACAACTGAAGGTAGATCACCATACTAGGGACCATGGGGACTTACAGTGCCTTTGCTACCTGCATGGACCCTAGTTGGATTTACACCATCCCTTCAGCCGCTGGCGATTGTAGGACAAGTTAAGCCGAAATTTAAAGGAACAAATATACTACGTTTAAAAATCGGGTAAGCAAAAAAAATTAACTTTGAAAGTTTTGGGACTTACGTACCCTCTCAGAACAATAATTTTACGCTACTTCAACCCCCTCTGAGGATACAGCCACTAACAATCTCAGTTAAGAATCTAAACTACCAATAATAAATTATGTATCTATTTACAAATCAGTTAACAAGGCTTATCTTCATTAAAATGCAATAATTAAATGAGAACTTATATTACTAAAAAAGATCCTTCTTAGTTTGTGATTTGAAATAGATATCCCTTGTGATGGAATATTCATCACAGTCAAGCAGGACATGCTTGACCGTGATTCTTTCATCACAAGGGATACAAAACGGAGGATCCTCACCTTTTAATAGGTACTCATGAGTATATCTTGTATGGCCAATGCGAAATCGTCGCATGATGACCTCTTCAGATCTGGATTGACAACCCAAGTAGGTGTAACCAATATGGGGTTTTATTTCATATAATTTATTAATACCCACCTGGGTGTCCCACTTCGTCTGCATCAGATCACGGATGTGAGTTCTAATGCTAGCTTTGTAATCAGAGTATGGAATAAAAAGTGGTGTCACAGATTAATTGAGTGCTGCCTTAGCAGCAAGATCAGCCAGTGTATTCTCAGAAATGCCAACGCGGCTTGGTAACCAACAAAAGACGATGTCGCATTGGCCAGTAGCAAGCTCATTATAAAATAATTTCTAATAAAAGTGGATTTTAACAAGAAAGATTTTTAATAGCCTGAAGACCCGAAAGAGAATCAGAAAAGATAATGTATTGTTTACATTTACGGTGTTTATTTATATATTTAAGAGCTATTAATATGGCGTTAGCTTCTGCTGTGAAAATAGAGCTATTATTTGGTAGTCGAGAAGATATTGTTCTGGATCCAATGACAGTGGCACAAGCCACCGCACCACCATCCTTGGATCCATCAGTAAATAAGGATCTATATGTATTATATTTATTTCTTAATTGACTAAATTCGTGTTTATACTGTAAAATGTGGTTAATGTAGAGTCAATGTCTGGCCTCACCAATTGCCAAGGGGGAGAAGAAAGAAGACGAGAAGGAGATATATTCTCCAGCTCAATTCCGGCAGCAGCAATGAGTGGTTTAATTCTGTGTCCAAGAGTTGGAACAAGAGAAGACTTTTTGTTATACAAATCCTCATAAAGAGGATTGAGGACACAGTTAAATGCAGGGTTAGATTCGTTAGAATATAGTTTCGTAATATATTGTAAAGATACTTTTATACGGCGTTGGGTAAAAGAAGGTTCATCTGCCTCGACGTAGAGACTATCAACTGGATAAGTTCTAAATGATCAAAGACAAAGTCTTAGACCTTGGTGGTGAACAGAATCAAGTAGTTTAAGGTTGCTTTTGCAGGCTCCGCCATATACGATCGAGCCATAATGAAGTTTAGATCGCATCTATGATCTGTATAAGAGAAGGAGGGGAGTTTGATCCCTTCCCCACTTTGAATTGGAGACAACCTTTAACAAATCGAGTGTCTTCAGGCATTTAGTTTTAAGGGATTTAATATGTGGCAGGAATGTTAAATGGGAATCGAAAATTAGGCCCAGGAATTTGGCCTCCTTTACAACTTTGATGGGAGTGCCATTTAAAGATAGTTCTGGGTCCCTATGAGGCTTATATTTTCTATAATATTGTATACAATTAGTGTTTGACTAAGAAAATTTAAAGCCGTTTTCAAGACATCATTTATTTATTTTGTTTAAACATAACTGCAGTTGCCATTCAATAGTATGCATATTTTTACCACGACAAGAAATTTTGAAATCATCCACAAATAATGATCTATCAATTGAATCATTTAAAACCGTTGATAAACTATTGATCTTGATGCTAAACAGTGTGACAGACAAAATACCGCCTTGTGGGACACCCTGATCCTGATTATAATGATCAGACAGGGTTGAACCCACTCGGACTTGAAACTGCCTGTCTTTTAAAAACTGTGATACAAAAAGAGGCAAATGGCCTCTCAAACCAAAGTCATGTAAATCCCTCAAAATGCCATGCTTCCAGGTCGTATCATAAGCTTTCTCAAGATCAAAGAAAATTGATACAGCATGTTGTTTATTTACTATAGCATTTCTAACAAAGGATACTAAGCGTACCAAATGATCAATGATACTACAATTTTTCCTGAAACCACATTGAATATTTGTTATAAGGTTATTGGTTTCAAGATACCCAGTTAATCTATTATTCACCATTCGTTCCATGGTTTTACAGACACAGCTAGTTAGAGATATCGGTCTGTAATTAGACGGATCTGTATGATCCCTGCCAGGTTTTGGTATTACGCAACGAAGGAAGAAATTCCATATTTGGTCAAATATATCTAAAAGTGTCATCAGACATGGTTCCGGTAAGTGTTTCAGTAGCTGGTAATGTATATTATCATCACCCGCTGCAGTGTCATGAGCTTGCTCAAGAGCAGTATGTAGCTCATGTAATGAAAACACTTCGTTATAATCTTCACCTTTATTTGATTCGAAATTAAGTTTTGTCTTTCCTGTTGTTTCTGATATCTCTGAAACTAAGGGACATAATTTGCCGATGATGCAAGAGTTTCGCCAATTGTATTTGCAATTTTAGACTTGTCAGTAATTAAATTATCACCATCTTCAAGATGGTGAACAGATTTTGAACCTTTGCCTTTAATTCTTTGAACCATGTTCCATACCTTAGACATTGGCGTGCGTGAATTAATTTTGGAGACATAATTTCTCCAAGATTGTCGTTTGTTTTGTTGAAAGGTACAACGCGCCTTTGCATTGAGTATTTTAAATTTATTTAAATTATGGACAGTTGGATGATGGCAGAAATAACGCTCTGCCTATTTCCTCGCTTTTCTGGCTTGTCTACAACCTGTATGAAACCATGGTTTTCGTACATATGGAGTTGAAGAGGACTTTGGTATACACTCATCAGCTATTTCATTTAAAACGTCAGCAAAAGTTTGAATGGGATCAGTTATATCACTGAAACATTCAGGTCGCAGTGGTGATTTACACATAGTTTGATATCAGCCCCAGTTAGGCCTTCGAAAAAACGGACCAATCAAATTGATTGAATATGTTAGAATCTGCAAGAGACAAATCCAGAGAAGAGTAAGTGCCAGTTGCAGGATGTAGATAAGTGTTTGAATTATCATTATATATGCACAAGTCATTATTAGAAATGAAATCTTCTAGTATTTTACCTTTAGTATTAGTGTTGTTACTACCCCAGAGGGAGTTGTGACCGGTAAGGTCACCCATAATAACACAGGGCTTCGGAAGTTGATCATAGAGTGACTGAAGTTTAGTCTGCTGAAGTGTAGAGGAAGGTGAAATATACAGAGAGCATAATGTAAATGCTACACCCAGAGTAAGTCTCACTGCAACAGCTTGGAGATTAGTTGTAAGTACAACAGGACTATGAATAACATCTTCTCGCACAAGGATAGAAGATCCTCCAGTGGCCCTATCACCCAGAGGAGAAACATAATGATAGGCATTGAACTGACGTAAAGTAAGAGTATCTGTCTGTTTCAGATATGTTTCTTGCAGACAGAATGCTGATGATGTTAAATCCTGAACTAATAGCTGTAGTTCGTTAATATTCGTCCGTAGTCCTCTACAGTTCCACTGCACGATATTAGTAAAATGACCTATCTTTTAGGTTGATAGATAGGGGACCTACCCCTCACTTTTTTTATGGCGACAAGCTATGTGCCCGGGGATGGATGTTTTCTGACACATCCATCTCCTCGAGTGAGCCATATTTATTGAATAATTTTATTCGATTTTCTGAACCCTTGGGTGGTCTGCCACTCGTTTTCCCAGTTCCCGTTCTCGGTTTGACAGTACTTTTTGACTTCAAACTTGTTTCAGAACGAGTCTGTTCTGTAGATTGTGACACTGTGCGTTCTTCATCCTGAACTGTAGATATCATCATAGTGTTAACACTTGCTTCTGAAGTCTGAGTAGATTGCTCAGGCGTGAGAAGTTTAGGGTTATCAGTTTTAACCCAAGTCAGGCCTGTTTGACATTGAATTGACAAAGTGGATACTTTAGGCATGGTTTCGGAAGGTAATCTGACGACTGATGCATAAGTTTCGTTAGGTAGTGTTCATTCCACAATCTTTTTAGCATCAGTAAAGCTAATGTTTTGAGTGAATTTAACTTTGTTTATTTCCGTTTGCTTTTGCCATATTTTACAATCCTTGGAAAAGGATGAATGATTGCCTGAACAATTTGTGCATTTTTTTAAAGTACTATTGCAGTCTTCCGTCACATGAGACGTCTCGCTACAGTGAGCACACGTCACTTGCTTTGTACAGGTGTTAACACCATGGCCGTATTTTTGGCATCGAAAACACCTCAATGGATTTGGGATGTAGACTGCAACTGTGATAATACAGTAACCCACTTTAACAGACTGAGGGAGACTTGGAGATGAGAATGAAAATAGGTATGTGTTTGTTGTTTTGGCGGGTTGTAAATCGTTTGACATATGTCACAACCCGATCTTTCATTTCCGATACAATGTCCAGTTCTGACATGTCAGCTAACAAACGGTCTCTGTCTCTTATAATGCCTTTGCAGGTGTTGGGCAGTGACTGAAACAGGGATGCCAGCAAAAGTTTGCATTGTCAATAGGTTAGATGCCTGCTGTTTTCTATTGCACTCAATCAGTAGAGAGCCTGAACGCAAGCGTTTGATGTTCTTAACGTCGCCTGCAATGCCATATATCCCCTTAGAAATAATGAAAGGGTTCAACTTGAGTGGAGCCTTGTCAACAGTGTCAAGAACAAGGAAACATGGCAAATTTTCTGTTAGCGTGGATTCATTCTCTTCATTGTCATTGTCGAGTTGTCGTTTGGTCTTTTTCGAGGGAGGTTGGTAAGCCATGTTGAGTTAGTAAGTGTTTCATCATCCGAGCTCCCCACCCACCACAGAGTATCATAAAGACAGTCCTAATAACAAGTGGATCTCCGACTTGCAGCACCAGGGATACCCGGATGACATACTCAAGGAGAATGAATGAAAAAACAATTATTCTACCAGATTGGCCCATGAGCCATCGCCTTCTGGCACCGGTATCTAGGCAAATTTTCACACATTTGAAAATCCGTATATCACATGGTAGATACACTAAATAAAACATGTCAATATTGTGTCTAAATAAAACCAAGCCAAATAATATTCGAGTAATGAAACTTAGTGCTCAGGGCTCGGCATGACCAGCCGAATGGTTGAACCGGGCCCATTAAACCACCCGTCTCGGTGAGGTCAGGGGCGAAGTGGTGTGTCGGGCAAAGGAACACTGTTCCTGGAACCAGTGCCCTCAACCACCAGCCTCCCGCCCTCCACCGACACAGGGGCGCAACCCACGGCAAACAGGTTGGTGGACCAAATATCCCCCCGGGTCCACAACGGGGGGTTGAAGGGCGCTTAGCGTTACCCAGCACCCGCCACGAAGAGGTGGCTCTTCACGGGTGCCCCGCTAGAGTAAATGTCTGTCACTGGGACCGTGTGTGTACCGGTAGTGTATATGTCGGTCACTGTGGCAGTGAGATAGATGGATTAGATAGATCGTGAGTTGTCCTTAAGTGTAGATGTCTGTCACTGTGGGCGTGTGTTCCGTTAGTGTAGATGTCTGTCACTGTGGGCGTGTGTTCCCTTAGTGTAGATGTCTGTCACTGTGGCCGTGTGTTCCGTTAGTGTAGATGTCTGTCACTGTGGGCGTGTGTTCCGTTAGTGTAGATGTCTGTCACTGTGACAGTGTGTGTTCCATTAGTGTAGATGTCTGTCACTGTGACCGTGTGAGTTCCGTTAATGTATATGTCTGTCTCTGCAGACGTGTGTTGTCCGTTAGTTAGATGTCTGTCACTGCGGCCTCGTGTGTTGTCCGTTAGAGTAGATATCTGTCACTGTGACCGTGTGTGTTCCGTTAGAGTAGATGTCTGTCACTGCGGCCGTGTGTGTTGTCCGTTAGTTAGATGTCTGTCACTGCAGCCTCATGTGTTGTCCGTTAGTGTACATGTCTGTCACTGTGGGTGTGTGTTCCGTTAGTGTAGATGTCTGTCACTGTGGCCGTGTTTGTTCCGTTAGTGTAGATGTCTGTCACTGCGGCCGTGTGTTGTCCGTTAGTGTAGATGTCTGTCACTGTGACCGTGTGTGTTCCGTTAGTATAGATGTCTGTCACTGTGGGCGTGTGTTGTCGGTTAGTGTAGATGTCTGTCACTGCGGTCGTGTATTGTCCGTTAGTGTAGATGTCTGTCACTGTGGGCGTGTGTTCCGTTAGTGTAGATGTCTGTCACTGTGACAGTGTGTGTTCCGTTAGTGTTGATGTCTGTCACTGTGACAGTGTGTGTGTTCCGTTAGCGTAGATGTCTCTCACTGGGACCGTGTGTGTACCGGTAGTGTATATGTCGGTCACTGTGGCAGTGAGATAGATGGATTAGATAGATCGTGAGTTGTCCTTAAGTGTAGATGTCTGTCACTGTGGGCGTGTGTTCCGTTAGTGTAGATGTCTGTCACTGTGGGCGTGTGTTCCCTTAGTGTAGATGTCTGTCACTGTGGCCGTGTGTTCCGTTAGTGTAGATGTCTGTCACTGTGGGCGTGTGTTCCGTTAGTGTAGATGTCTGTCACTGTGACAGTGTGTGTTCCATTAATGTAGATGTCTGTCACTGTGACCGTGTGAGTTCCGTTAATGTATATGTCTGTCTCTGCAGACGTGTGTTGTCCGTTAGTTAGATGTCTGTCACTGCGGCCTCGTGTGTTGTCCGTTAGAGTAGATATCTGTCACTGTGACCGTGTGTGTTCCGTTAGAGTAGATGTCTGTCACTGCGGCCGTGTGTTGTCCGTTAGTTAGATGTCTGTCACTGCAGCCTCATGTGTTGTCCGTTAGTGTACATGTCTGTCACTGTGGGTGTGTGTTCCGTTAGTGTAGATGTCTGTCACTGTGGCCGTGTTTGTTCCGTTAGTGTAGATGTCTGTCACTGCGGCCGTGTGTTGTCCGTTAGTGTAGATGTCTGTCACTGTGACCGTGTGTGTTCCGTTAGTATAGATGTCTGTCACTGTGGGCGTGTGTTGTCGGTTAGTGTAGATGTCTGTCACTGCGGTCGTGTATTGTCCGTTAGTGTAGATGTCTGTCACTGTGGGCGTGTGTTCCGTTAGTGTAGATGTCTGTCACTGTGACAGTGTGTGTTCCGTTAGTGTTGATGTCTGTCACTGTGACAGTGTGTGTGTTCCGTTAGCGTAGATGTCTCTCACTGCGGCCTCGTGTGTTGTCCGTTAGTGTAGATGTCTGCCACTGTGGGCGTGTGTTCCGTTAGTGTAGATGTCTGTGACTGTGACAGTGTGTGTTCCGTTAGTGTTGATGTCTGTGACTGTGACAGTGTGTGTGTTCCGTTAGCGTAGATGTCTCTCACTGTGGCCTCGTGTGTTGTCCGTTAGTGTAGATGTCTGCCACTGTGGGCGTGTGTTCCGTTAGTGTAGATGTCTCTCACTGTGACAGTGTGTGTTCCATTAGTGTAGATGTCTGTCACTGTGACCGTGTGTGTTCCGTTAGAGCAGATGTCTGTCACTGTGGCCTCATGTGTTGTCCGTTAGTGTAAATGTCTGTCACTGTGGGCGTGTGTTCCGTTAGTGTAGATGTCTGTCACTGCGCCCGTGTATTGTCCGTTAGTGTAGATGTCTGTCTGTCACTGTGGGTGTGTGTGTTCCGTTAGTGTAGATGTCTGTGACTGTGACAGTGTGTGTTCCGTTAGTGTTGATGTCTGTCAGTGTGACCGTGTGTGTTCCGTTAGTGTAGATGTCTGTCACTGTGGCCTCGTGTGTTGTCCGTTAGTGTACATATCTGTCACTGGGGCCTCGTGTGTTGTCCGTTAGTGTTGATGTCTGTCACTGTGACCGTGTGTGTTCCGTTAGTGTAAATGTCTCTCACTGCGGCCTCGTGTGTTGTCCGTTAGTGTAGATGTCTGTCACTGTGGGCGTGTGTGTTCCGTTAGTGTAGATGTCTGTCACTGTGACCGTGTGTGTTCGGTTAGTGTAGATGTCTCTCACTGTGGCCGTGTCTGTTCCGTTAGTGTAGATGTCTGTCAGTGTGGACGAGTGTGTTCCGTTAGTGCAGATGTCTGTCACTGTGGCCGTGTGTGTTCCGTTAGTGCAGATGTCTGTCACCGTCGCCGTGTGTCGTCCATTATTGTAGATGTCTATCACTGTGGCCGCGTGTGGTCCGTTAGTGTAGATGTCTGTCACTATGGCCCGTTAGTGTAGATGTCTGACAACTAGGCCGTGCGTTGTCCGTTTGTGTAGATGTCGGACTCCGTGGCCTCGAGTGTCGTCCGTTAGTGTAGATGTCTGTCACTCTGGCCTCGGGTGTTGTCCGTCACTGTGCCCGTGCGTAGTCCGTTATTGTAGATGTATGACTCTGTGGCCTCATGAGTTGTCCGTTAGTGCGGATGTCTGTCACTGTGGCCGTGTGTTGTCCGTTAGTGTAGATGTCTGTCATTGTGACCGTGTGTGTTCCGTTAGTGTAGATCTATGTCACTGTGGACGTGTGTTGTCCGTTAGTGCAGATGTCTTTCACTGCGGCCTCGTGTGTTGTCCGTTAGTGTAGATGTCTGTCACTGTGGGTGTGTGTGTTCCGTTAGTGTAGATGTCTGTCACTGTGGCCGTGTGTGTTCCGTTAGTGTAGATGTCTCTCACTGTGGCCGTGTCTGATCCGTTAGTGTAGATGTCTGTCAGTGTGGACGAGTGTATTCCGTTAGTGTAGATGTCTGTCACTGTGGGCGTGTGTTCCGTTAGTGTAGATGTCTGTCACTGTGGCTGCGTGTATTCCGTTAGTGCAGATGTCTGTCACTGTGGCCGTGTGTTCCATTAGTGTAGATGTCTGTCACTGTGGATCCGTGAAGATCCGGGATAGAATAGATCTTCAGCAACCCATTCTTGTCATAACAGTGTGTGTTCCATTACTGTAGATGTCTGTGACTGTGGCCTCGTGTGTTGTCCGTTAATGTAAATGTCTGACACCTTGGCCGTGTGTTGTCCGTTTGTGTAGATGTCTGACTCTGTGGCCTCGTGTGTTGTCCGTTAATGTAAATGTCTGACACCTTGGCCGTGTGTTGTCCGTTTGTGTAGATGTCTGACTCTGTGGCCTCAAGTGTTGTCCGTCAGTGTAGATGTCTGTCCCTGTGGCCGTGTGTGTTCCATAATTGTGAAGATGTCTGTTACTGAGGCCGTGTGATGTCCGTTAGTGCAGATGTCTGTCACTGTGCCCTCGTTAGTTTTCCGTTAGTGCAGATGTCTCTCACTTTGGCCGTGTGTGTTGTCCGTTAGTGCAGATGTCTGTCACTGCGGCCTCATGTGTTGTCCGTTAGAGTAGATATCTGTCACTGTGACCGTGTGTGTTCCGTTAGAGTAGATGTCTGTCACTGCGGCCTCATGTGTTGTCCGTTAGTGTACATGTCTGTCACTGTGGGCGTATGTTCCGTTAGTGTAAATGTCTGTCACTGTGGCCGTGTTTGTTCCGTTAGTGTAGATGTCTGTCACTGCGGCCGTGTGTTGTCCGTTAGTGTAGATGTCTGTCACTGTGACCGTGTGTGTTCCGTTAGTGTAGATGTCTGTCACTGTGGCCGTGTGTTGTCCGTTAATGTAGATGTCTGTCACTGCGGCCGTGTATTGTCCGTTAGTGTAGATGTCTGTCTGTCACTGTGGGTGTGTGTGTTCCGTTTGTGTAGATGTCTGTGACTGTGACAGTGTGTGTTCCGTTAGTGTTGATGTCTGTCAGTGTGACCGTGTGCGTTCCGTTAGTGGAGATGTCTGTCACTGTGGCCTCGTGTGTTGTCCGTTAGTGTAGATGTCTGTCACTGCGGCCTCGTGTGTTGTCCGTTAGTGTTGATGTCTGTGACTGTGACCGTGTGTGTTCCGTTAGTGTAAATGTCTCTCACTGTGGCCTCGTGTGTTGTCCGTTAGTGTAGATGTCTGTCACTGTGGGCGTGTGTGTTCCGTTAGTGTAGATGTCTGACTCTGTGCCCGTGTGTGTTCGGTTAGTGTAGATGTCTCTCACTGTGGCCGTGTCTGTTCCGTTAGTGTAGATGTCTGTCAGTGTGGACGAGTGTGTTCCGTTAGTGTAGATGTCTGTCACTGTGGGCGTGTGTTCCGTTAGTGTAGATGTCTGTCACTGTGGCCGCATGTATTCCGTTAGTGCAGATGTCTGTCACTGTTCCCGTGTGTTCCATTAGTGTAGATGTCTGTCACTGTGGAACCGTGAAGATCCGGGGTAGAATAGCTCTTCAGCAACCCATTCTTGTCATAACAGTGTGTGTTCCATTAGTGTAGATGTCTGTGACTGTGGCCGTGTGTGTTCCGTTAGTGTAGGTGTCTGTCACTGTGGCCTCGTGTGTTGTCCGTTAATGTAAATGTCTGACACCTTGGCCGTGTGTTGTCCGTTTGTGTAGATGTCTGACTCTGTGGCCTCGAGATTTGTCCGTTAGTGTAGATGTCTGTCCCTGTGGCCGTGCGTGTTCCATAATTGTGAAGATGTCTGTTACTGTGGCCGTGTGATGTCCGTTAGTGCAGATGTCTGTCACTGTGCCCTCGTTAGTTTTCCGTTAGTGCAGATGTCTCTCACTTTGGCCGTGTGTGTTTTCCGTTAGTGCAGATGTCTGTCACTGTGACCGTGTGTGTTCCGTTAGTGCAGACGTCTGTCACCGTCGCCGTGTGTTGTCCATTATTGTAGATGTCTATCACTGTGGCCGGGTGTGGTCTGTTAGTGCAGATATTTGTCACTATGGACTTGTGTGTTGCGTTAGTGCAGGTTACTGTCAATGTGGCCTCGTGTGGTCCGTTAGTGTAGATGTCTGTCACTATGGCCCGTTAGTGTAGATGTCTGACAACTAGGCCGTGCGTTGTCCGTTTGTGTAGATGTCGGACTCCGTGGCCTCGAGTGTCGTCCGTTACTGTAGATGTCTGTCACTCTGGCCTCATGAGTTGTCCGTTAGTGCGGATGTCTGTCACTGTGGCCGTGTGTTGTCCGTTAGTGTAGATGTCTGTCATTGTGACCGTGTGTGTTCCGTTAGTGTAGATCTATGTCACTGTGGCCTCGTGTGTTGTCCGTTAGTGCAGATGTCTGACACTGTGGCCTCGTGTGTTGTCCGTTAGTGCAGATGTCTGTCACTGCGGCCGTGTGTGGTCCGTTAGTGTAGATCTATGTCACTGTGGCAGTGTGTGTTCTCCGTTAGTGCACATGTCTGACAATGTGGCCTCGTGTGTTGTCCGTAAGTGCAGATGTCTGTCACTGTGGCCGTGTGTGGTCCGTTAGTGTAGATGTCTGACTCTTTGGCCTCGTGTGTTGTCCGTTAGTGCAGATGTCTGTCACTGAGGCCGTGTGTTGTCGGTTAGTGCAGATGTCTGTCACTGTGGCCGCGTGTGGTCCGTTAGTGAAGATATCTGTCACTGTGGCCGTGTGTTGTCCGTTAGTGTAGACGTCTGTCACTGTGGCCGTGTGTGGTCCGTTAGTGCAGATGTCTGTCACTGTGGGCGTGTGTTGTCCGTTAGTGAAGATGTCTGTCACTGTGGCCGTGTGTGGTCCGTTAGTGCAGATGTCTGTCACTGTGGCCGTGTGTGTTCCGTTAGTGCAGATGTCTGTCACTGTGGCCGTGTGTGTTCAGTTAGTGCAGATGTCTGTCACTGTGACCGTGTGTTGTCCGTTAGTGTAGACGGCTGACTCTGTGGCCTCATGAGTTGTCCGTTAGTGTAGATGGCTGTCACTGTGGCCGTGTGTTGTCCGTTAGTGCAGATGTCTGTAACTGTGGCCGGGGGTTTTCAGTTAGTGCAGATGTCTGTCACTGTGCCCGTGCGTTGTCCGTATGTGTAGATGTCTGACTCTGTGGCCTCATGAGTTGTCCGTTATTGCGGATGTCTGTCACTGTGGCCGTGTGTTGTCCGTTAGTGCAGATGTCTGTCACTGTGGCCGTGTGTGTTCCGTTAGTGTAGATGTCTGTCACTGTGGCCGTGTGTTGTCCGTTAGTGCAGATGTCTGACACTGTGGCCTCGTGTGTTGTCCGTTAGTGCAGATGTCTGTCACTGTGGCCGTGTGTAGTCCGTTATTGTAGATGTCTGACTCTGTGGCCTCATGAGTTGTCCGTTAGTGCAGATGTCTGACACTGTGGCATCGTGTGTTGTCCGTTAGTGCAGATGTCTGTCACTGTGGCCGTGTGTTTGTCCGTTAGTGCAGATGTCTGTCACTGTGGTCGTGTGTTGTCCGTTAGTGCAGATGTCTGTCACTGTGGCCGTGTGTTGTCCGTTACTGTGATGTCCACTGTGTGTGGTCCGTCAGTGCAGATGTCTGTCACTGTGACCGAGTGTTGTCCGTTAGTGCAGATGTCTGTCACTGTGGCCTCGTGTGTTCCGTTAGTGCAGATGTCTGTCACTGTGGGCGTGTGTTGTTCGTTAGTGCAGATGTCTGTCACTGTGGCCGTGTGTGGTCCGTTAGTGCAGATGTCTGTCACTGTGGCCGTGTGTTGTCCGTTAGTGCAGATGTCTGTCACTGTGGCCGTGTGTGGTCAGTTAGTGCAGATGTCTGTCACTGTGACCGTGTGTCGTCCGTTAGTGTAGACATCTGACTCTGTGGCCTCATGAGTTGTCCGTTAGTGTAGATGTCTGTCACTGTGGCCTTGTGTTGTCCGTTAGTGCAGATGTCTGTCACTGTGGCCGTGTGTGTTCCTTTAGTGCAGATGTCTGTCACTGTGGCCGTGTGTGGTCCGTTAGTGCTGATGTCTGTCACTGTGGCCGTGTGTTGTCGGTTAGTGCAGATGTCTGTCACTGTGGCCGTGTGTGTTCCGTTAGTGCAGATGTCTGTCACTGTGGGCGTGTGTTGCGTTAGTGCAGATGTCTGTCACTGTGGCCGTGTGTGGTCCGTTAGTGCAGATGTCTGACTCTTTGGCCTCGTGTGTTGTCCGTTAGTGCAGATGTCTGTCACTGTGGCCGTGTGTTGTCCGTTAGTGCAGATGTCTGTCACTGTGGCCGTGTGTGGTCCGTTAGTGCAGATATCTGTCACTGTGGCCGTGTGTTGTCCGTTAGTGTAGATGTCTGTCACTGTGGCCGTGTGTGGTCCGTTAGTGCAGATGTCTGTCACTGTGGCCGTGTGTTGTCCGTTAGTGCAGATGTCTGTCACTGTGGCCGTGTTGTTCCGTTAGTGTAGAGATGTCCTGTGGCCGTGTGTGTTCCGTTAGTGCAGATGTCTGTCACTGTGGCCGTGTGTGTTCCGTTAGTGCAGATGTCTGTCACTGTGGCCGTGTGTGTTCAGTTAGTGCAGATGTCTGTCACTGTGACCGTGTGTTGTCCGTTAGTGTAGACGTCTGACTCTGTGGCCTCATGAGTTGTCCGTTAGTGTAGATGGCTGTCACTGTGGCCGTGTGTTGTCCGTTAGTGCAGATGTCTGTAACTGTGGCCGGGGGTTTTCAGTTAGTGCAGATGTCTGTCACTGTGCCCGTGCGTTGTCCGTATGTGTAGATGTCTGACTCTGTGGCCTCATGAGTTGTCCGTTAGTGCGGATGTCTGTCACTGTGACCGTGTGTGTTCCGTTAGTGTAGATGTCTGTCACTGTGGCCGTGTGTTGTCCGTTAGTGCAGATGTCTGACACTGTGGCCTCGTGTGTTGTCCGTTAGTGCAGATGTCTGTCACTGTGGCCGTGTGTTGTCCGTTATTGTAGATGTCTGACTCTGTGGCCTCATGAGTTGTCCGTTAGTGCAGATGTCTGACACTGTGGCATCGTGTGTTGTCCGTTAGTGCAGATGTCTGACACTGTGGCATCGTGTGTTGTCCGTTAGTGCAGATGTCTGTCACTGAGGCCGTGTGTTGTCCGTTAGTGCAGATGTCTGTCACTGTGGTCGTGTGTTGTCCGTTAGTGCAGATGTCTGTCACTGTGGCCGTGTGTGGTCCGTCAGTGCAGATGTCTGTCACTGTGACCGAGTGTTGTCCGTTAGTGCAGATGTCTGTCACTGTGGCCTCGTGTGTTCCGTTAGTGCAGATGTCTGTCACTGTGGGCGTGTGTTGTTCGTTAGTGCAGATGTCTGTCACTGTGGCCGTATGTGGTCCGTTAGTGCAGATGTCTGTCACTGTGGCCGTGTGTTGTCCGTTAGTGCAGATGTCTGTCACTGTGGCCGTGTGTGGTCAGTTAGTGCAGATGTCTGTCACTGTGGCCGTGTGTCGTCCGTTAGTGTAGACATCTGACTCTGTGGCCTCATGAGTTGTCCGTTAGTGTAGATGTCTGTCACTGTGGCCTTGTGTTGTCCGTTAGTGCAGATGTCTGTCACTGTGGCCGTGTCTGTTCCTTTAGTGCAGATGTCTGTCACTGTGGCCGTGTGTGGTCCGTTAGTGCCGATGTCTGTCACTGTGGCCGTGTGTTGTCGGTTAGTGCAGATGTCTGTCACTGTGGCCGTGTGTTGTCCGTTAGTGCAGATGTCTGTCACTGTGGCCGTGTGTGTTCCGTTAGTGCAGATGTCTGTCACTGTGGGCGTGTGTTGTTCGTTAGTGCAGATGTCTGTCACTGTGGCCGTGTGTGTTCCGTTAGTGCAGATGTCTGTCACTGTGGCCGTGTGTTGTCCGTTAGTGCAGATGTCTGTCACTGTGGCCGTGTGTGGTCAGTTAGTGCAGATGTCTGTCACTGTGGCCTCATGAGTTGTCCGTTAGTGTAAATGTCTGTCACTGTGGCCTTGTGTTGTCCGTTAGTGCAGATGTCTGTCACTGTGGCCGTGTGTGTTCCGTTAGTGCAGATGTCTGTCACTGTGGGCGTGTGTTGTTCGTTAGTGCAGATGTCTGTCACTGTGGCCGTGTGTGTTCCGTTAGTGCAGATGTCTGTCACTGTGGCCGTGTGTGTTCCGTTAGTGCAGATGTCTGTCACTGTGGCCGTGTGTGTTCCGTTAGTGCAGATGTCTGCCACTGTGGCCGTGTGTGTTCCGTTAGTGTAGATGTCTGACTCTGTGACCTCGTGAGTTGTCCGTTAGTGCAGATGTCTGTCACTGTGGCCGTGTGTGTTCCGTTAGTGCAGATGTCTGTCACAGTGTCCGTATTTGTTGCGTTAGTGCAGATGTCCATCACTGTGGCCGAGTGTGTTCTGTTAGTGCAGATGTCTCTCCCTGTGACCGTGTGTGTTCCTTTAATGCCGATGTCTGTGACTGTGGCCCTGTGTGTTCGTTAGTGCAGATGTCTGTCACTGTGGCCGTGTGTGTTCCGTTAGTGTAGATGTCTGTCACTGTGGCCGTGTGTGTTCCGTTAGTGAAGATGTCTGTCACTGAGGCCATGTGTGTTCCATTAGTGTAGGTGACTGTCACTGTGGCCTCGTGTGTGGTCCGTTAGTGTAGATGTCTGTGACTGTGGACGTGTGTTGTCCGTTAGTGCAGATGTCTGTCACTGTGGCCGTGTGTGGTCAGTTAGTGCAGATGTCTGTCACTGTGGCCGTGTGTCGTCCGTTAGTGTAGACATCTCACTAGGTGGCCTCATGAGTTGTCCGTTAGTGTAGATGTCTGTCACTGTGGCCGTGTGTTGTCCGTTAGTGCAGATGTCTGTCACTGTGGCCGTGTGTGGTCCCTTAGTGCAGATGTCTGTCACTGTGGCCGTGTGTGGTCCGTTAGTGCCGATGTCTGTCACTGTGGCCGTGTGTTGTCGGTTAGTGCAGATGTCTGTCACTGTGGCCGTGTGTGTTCCGTTAGTGCAGATGTCTGTCACTGTGGCCGTGTGTGTTCCGTTAGTGCAGATGTCTGTCACTGTGGGCGTGTGTGTTCGTTAGTGCAGATGTCTGTCACTGTGGCCGTGTGTGTTCCGTTAGTGCAGATGTCTGTCACTGTGGCCGTGTGTTGTCCGTTAGTGCAGATGTCTGTCACTGTGGCCGTGTGTGGTCAGTTAGTGCAGATGTCTGTCACTGTGGCCTCATGAGTTGTCCGTTAGTGTAAATGTCTGTCACTGTGGCCTTGTGTTGTCCGTTAGTGCAGATGTCTGTCACTGTGGCCGTGTGTGGTCCGTTAGTGCAGATGTCTGTCACTGTGGCCGTGTGTGTTCCGTTAGTGCAGATGTCTGTCACTGTGGCCGTGTGTTGTCGGTTAGTGCAGATGTCTGTCACTGTGGCCGTGTGTGTTCCGTTAGTGTAGATGTCTGTCACTGTGGCCGTGTGTGGTCCGTTAGTGTAGATGTCTGACTCTGTGACCTCATGAGTTGTCCGTTAGTGCAGATGTCTGTCACTGTGGCCGTGTGTGTTCCGTTAGTGCAGATGTCTGTCACTGTGGGCGTGTGTGTTCCGTTAGTGCAGATGTCTGTCACTGTGGCCGTGTGTGGTCCGTTAGTGCAGATGTCTGTCACTGTTGCCGTGTGTGGTCCGTTAGTGCAGATGTCTGTCACTGTGGCCGTGTGTGTTCCGTTAGTGCAGATGTCTGTCACTGTGGGCGTGTGTTGTTCGTTAGTGCAGATGTCTGTCACTGTGGCCGTGTGTGGTCCGTTAGTGCAGATGTCTGTCACTGTTGCCGTGTGTGTTGTGTTGTCCGTTAGTGCAGATGTCTGTCACTGTGGCCGTGTGTGTTCCGTTAGTGCAGATGTCTGTCACTGTGGCCGTGTGTGTTCCGTTAGTGCAGATGTCTGCCACTGTGGCCGTGTGTGTTCCGTTAGTGTAGATGTCTGACTCTGTGACCTCATGAGTTGTCCGTTAGTGCAGATGTCTGTCACTGTGGCCGTGTGTGTTCCGTTAGTGCAGATGTCTGTCACAGTGTCCGTATTTGTTGCGTTAGTGCAGATGTCCATCACTGTGGCCGAGTGTTCTGTTAGTGCAGATGTCTCTCCCTGTGACCGTGTGTGTTCCTTTAATGCCGATGTCTGTGACTGTGGCCCTGTGTGTTCGTTAGTGCAGATGTCTGTCACTGTGGCCGTGTGTGTTCCGTTAGTGTAGATGTCTGTCACTGTGGCCGTGTGTGTTCCGTTAGTGAAGATGTCTGTCACTGAGGCCATGTGTGTGTCCATTAGTGTAGGTGACTGTCACTGTGGCCTCGTGTGTTCCGTTAGTGCAGATGTCTGTCACTGTGACTGTATGTGTTCCGTTGGTGCAGATGTCTGTCACTGTGGCCTCGTGTGATCTGTTAGTGCAGATGTCTGTCACTGTGGCCTCGTGTGTTGCCCGTTATTGTATATGTCTGACACCTTGGCCGAGTGTTGTCCGTTTGTTTAGATGTCTGTCTCCGTGGAGTCGAGTGTTGTGCGTTAGTGCAGATGTCTGTCAATGTACCCTCGTGTGTTGTCCGTTAGTGTAGATGACTGTCACCGGCCGTCTGTGTTGTTCGTTAGAGCACATGTCTGTCACAGTGACCGTGTGTGTTCCGTTAGTGTAGATGTCTGACACTGTGACCTCGTGTGTTGTCCGTAGTTTACATGTCTGACACTGTGGCCGTGTGTTGTCCGTTAGTGCAGATGTCTGACTCTGTGGCCTCATGTGTTGTCCGTTAGTGTAGATATCTGTCACTGTTACCGTGTGTTGTCCGTTAGTGTAGATGTCTGTAACTGTGGCCTTGTGTCTTCCGTTAGTGCAGATGTCTGTCACTGTGACCGTGTGTTGTCCGTTAGTTCAGATGTCTGTCACTGTTGCTGTGTGTGTTCTGTTAGTGTAGATGTCTGACACTGTGGCCGTGTGTCGTCCGTTAGTGTAGATATCTGACTCTGTGGCTTCGTGAGTTATGCGTTAGTGCAGATGTCTGTCACTGTGGCCTCGTGTGTTGTCCGTTAGTGTAGATGTCTGTCACTGTGTCCGTGTAAGTTCCGTTAGTGCAGATGTCTGTCACTGTGGCCGTGTGTGTTCCGTTAGTGCAGATGTCTGTCACTGTGGCCGTGTGTGTTCCGTTAGTGCAGATGTCTGTCACTGTGTCCGTGTGTGTTCCGTTAGTGCAGATGTCTATCACTGTGGCCGTGTGTGTTCCGTTAGTGCAGATGTCTGTCACTGTGACCGTGTGTGTTCCGTTAGTGTAGATGTCTGACTCTGTGGCGTCATGTGTTTTCCGTTAGTGTAGATATCTGTAACTGTGGCATTGTGTCTTCCGTTATTGTAGATGTCTGACACTGTGGTCATGTGTCGTCCGTTCGTGTAGATATCTGACTCTGTGGCTTCGTGAGTTATGCGTTAGTGCAGATGTATGCCACTGGGGCCTCGTGAGTTGTCCGTTAGTGTAGATGTCTTTCACTGTGTCCGTGTAATTTCCGTTAGTGCAGATGTCTGTCACTGTGTCCGTGTACGTTCCATTAGTGCAGATGTCTGTCACTTTGGCCGTGTGTGTTTCATTAGTGCAGATGTCTGTCACTGTGGCCGTGTGTGTCCCGTTAGTGCAGATGTCTGTCACTGTGACTGTATGTGTTCCGTTAGTGTAGATGTCTGTCACTGTGGCCTCGTGTGTTCTGTTAGTGCAGTTGTCTGTCACTGTGGCCGTGTGTGTTCCTTTCATGCAGATGTCTGTCACTGTGGCCCTGTGTGCTCGTTAGTGCAGATGACTGTCACTGTGGCTGTGTATGTTCCGTTAGTGCAGATGTCTGTCACTGTGGCAGGGTGTGGTCCGTTAGTGTAGATGTGTGTCACTGTGGCCTCGTGTCTTCCGTTAGTGCAGATGTCTGTCACTGTGGCCTCGTGTGTGTTCCGTTAAGTGCAGATGTCTGAGACCGTGGACATGTGTGTTTCGTTAAGTGCATATGTCTGCTACTGTGGACATATCTGTTTTGTTAATGTGCAGATATCTGTCACTGTGACCGTGTGTGTTCCTTTAGTGCAGATGTCTGTCACTGTGGCCGGGTGTGTTCCGTTAGTGAAGATGTCTGTCACTGTGGCCGTGTGTGTTCCGTTAGTGTAGATGTCTGTCACTGTGGCCTCGTGTGTTCTGTTAGTGTAAATGTCTGTCACTGTGTCCGTGTGTGTTCCGTTAGTGCAGATGTCTCTCACTGTGACATTGTGCGTTCCTTTAGTGCAGATGTCTGTCACTGTTGCCGTGTGTGTTCCGTTAGAGAAGATGTCTGTCAATGTGGCCTCGTGTGTTCTGTTAGTGTAAACATCTGTCAATGTGTGGCCGTGTGTGTTCCGTTACCGTAGATGTCTGTCACTGTCACCGTGTGTGTCCGTTAGTGCAGATGTCTGTAACTGTGGAAGTGTGTGTTCCATAGTGCAGATGTCCGTCACTGTGACCGTGTGTGTCCCGTTAGTGCAGATGTCTGTCACTGTGGTCGCGTGTGTTCCGTTAGTGCAGATGTCTGTCCCTGCGGCCTCGTGTGTAATCCCGTTTTGCAGATGTCTGCCTCTGTGGACATGTGTGTTTCGTTAGGTGTAGATGTCTCTTACTGTGACCGTGTGTGTTCCTTTAGTGCAGATGTCTGTCACTGTGGCCTCGTGTGTGTTCCGTTATTGTAGATGTCTGTCACTGTGGCCGGGTGTGGTCCGTTAGTGTAAATGTCTGTCACTGTGACCGTATGTGTTCCGTTAGTGCAGATGTAGGTCACTGTGACCGTGTGTGTTCCGTTAGTGCAGATGTCTATCACTGTGGCCATGTGTGTTCCGTTAGCGTAGATGTCTGACTCTGTGGCCTCATGTGTTGTCCGTTAGTGTAGATATCTGTCACTGTGACCGTGTGTTGTCCGTTAGTGTAGATGTCTGTCACTGTGGCCTCGTGTCTTCCGTTAGTGTAGATGTCTGTCACTGTGGCCTCGTGTGTGTTCCGTTAAGTGCAGATGTGTCTGACCGTTGACATGACATGTGTGTTTCGTTAAGTGCAGATGTCTGCCACTGTGGACATATCTGTTTTGTTAAGTGCAGATATCTGTCACTGTGACCGTGTGTGTTCCTTTAGTGTAGATATCTGTCACTGTGACCGTGTGTTGTCCGTTAGTGTGGATGTCCGTAACTGTGGCCTTGTGTCTTCCGTTAGTGTAGATGTCTGTCACTGTGACCGTGTGTTGTCCGTAAGTTCAGATGTCTGTCACTGTTGCTGTGTGTGTTCTGTTAGTGTAGATGTCTGACACTGTGGCCGTGTGTCGTTCGTTAGTGTAGATATCTGACTCTGTGGCTTCGTGAGTTATGCGTTATTGCAGATGTATGTCACTATGTCCTCGTGTGTTGTCCGTTAGTGCAGATGTCTGTCACTGTGGCAGGGTGTGGTCCGTTAGTGCAGATGTGTGTCACTGTGGCCTCGTGTCTTCCGTTAGTGCAGATGTCTGTCACTGTGGCCTCGTGTGTGTTCCGTTAAGTGCAGATGTCTGAGACCGTGGACATGTGTGTTTCGTTAAGTGCATATGTCTGCTACTGTGGACATATCTGTTTTGTTAAGTGCAGATATCTGTCACTGTGACCGTGTGTGTTCCTTTAGTGCAGATGTCTGTCACTGTGGCCGGTTGTGTTCCGTTAGTGAAGATGTCTGTCACTGTGGCCATGTGTGTTCCGTTAGTGTAGATGTCTGTCACTGTGGCCTCGTGTGTTCTGTTAGTGTAAAAGTCTGTCACTGTGTCCGTGTGTGTTCCGTTAGTGCAGATGTCTCTCACTGTGACATTGTGCGTTCCTTTAGTGCAGATGTCTGTCACTGTTGCCGTGTGTGTTCCGTTAGAGAAGATGTCTGTCAATGTGGCCTCGTGTGTTCTGTTAGTGTAAACATCTGTCAATGTGGCCGTGTGTGTTCCGTTACCGTAGATGTCTGTCACTGTCACCGTGTGTGGTCCGTTAGTGCAGATGTCTGTAACTGTGGAAGTGTGTGTTCCATAGTGCAGATGTCCGTCACTGTGACCGTGTGTGTCCCGTTAGTGCAGATGTCTGTCACTGTGGTCGCGTGTGTTCCGTTAGTGCAGATGTCTGTCCCTGCGGCCTCGTGTGTAATCCGTTTTTGCAGATGTCTGCCTCTGTGGACATGTGTGTTTCGTTAGGTGTAGATGTCTCTTACTGTGACCTTGTGTGTTCCTTTAGTGCAGATGTCTGTCACTGTGGCCTCGTGTATGTTCCGTTATTGTAGATGTCTGTCACTGTGGCCGGGTGTGGTCCGTTAGTGTAAATGTCTGTCACTGTGACCGTATGTGTTCCGTTAGTGCAGATGTAGGTCACTGTGACCGTGTGTGTTCCGTTAGTGCAGATGTCTATCACTGTGGCCATGTGTGTTCCGTTAGCGTAGATGTCTGACTCTGTGGCCTCATGTGTTGTCCGTTAGTGTAGATATCTGTCACTGTTGCAGGGTGTGGTCCGTTAGTGTAAATGTGTGTCACTGTGGCCTCGTGTCTTCCGTTAGTGCAGATGTCTGTCACTGTGGCCTCGTGTGTGTTCCGTTAAGTGCAGATGTCTGAGACCGTTGACATGTGTGTTTCGTTAAGTGCAGATGTCTGCCACTGTGGACATATCTGTTTTGTTAAGTGCAGATATCTGTCACTGTGACCGTGTGTGTTCCTTTAGTGTAGATATCTGTCACGGTGACCGTGTGTTGTCCGTTAGTGTGGATGTCCGTAACTGTGGCCTTGTGTCTTCCGTTAGTGTAGATGTCTGTCACTGTGACCGTGTGTTGTCCGTAAGTTCAGATGTCTGTCACTGTTGCTGTGTGTGTTCTGTTAGTGTAGATGTCTGACACTGTGGCCGTGTGTCGTCCGTTAGTGTAGATATCTGACTCTGTGGCTTCGTGAGTTATGCGTTATTGCAGATGTATGTCACTATGTCCTCGTGTGTTGTCCGTTAGTGTAGATGTCTTCCACTGTGTCCGTGTAAGTTTCGTTAGTGCAGATGTCTGTCACTGTGGCCGTGTGTGTTCCATTAGTGCAGATGTCTGTCACTGTGGGCGTGGGTGTTCCGTTAGTGTACATGTCTGTCACTGTGGCCGTGTGTGTTCCGTTAGTGCAGATGTCTGTCACTGTGGCCTCTTGTGTTCCGTTAGTGTAGATGTCTGTCACTGTGACCGTGTGTGTTCCGTTAGTGCAGATGTCTGTCACCGTGGCCGTGTGTGTTCCGTTAGTGTAGGGCACAATGTGTTATGCCCATTTCTGGTGTCCCCCGCCGTGATGTTGCTGGAATATTGCTAAAAGCGGCGTAAAAGTAAACTCAGTCAGTCAGTCAGTCCGTTAGTGTAGATGTCTGTCACTGTGGCCATGTGTGGTCCGTTAGTGTAGATGTCTGTCACTGTGACCGTGTGTGTTCCGTTAGTGTAGATGTCTGTCACTGTGGCCGTGTGTGTTCCGTTAGTGTAGGGCACAATGTGTTATGCCCATTTCTGGTGTCCCCCGCCGTGATGTTGCTGGAATATTGCTAAAAGCGGCGTCAAACTAAACTCAGTCAGTCAGTCAGTCCGTTAGTGTAGATGTCTGTCACTGTGGCCGGGTGTGGTCTGTTAGTGTAAATGTCTGTCACTGTGCCCTCGTGTTTTCCGTTAGTGTAGATGTTTGTCACTGTGGCCGGGTGTGGTCCGTTAGTGTAAATGTCTGTCACTGTGACCGTGTGTGTTCCGTTAGTGCAGATGTCTATCACAGTGGCCGTGTGTGTTCCGTTAGCGTAGATGTCTGACTCTGTGGCCTCATGTGTGTTCCGTTAGTGCACATGTCTGTCACTGTGGCCGTGTGTGTTCCGTTAGTGCAGTTGTCTGTCACTGTGGCAGTGTGTGTTCCTTTCATGCAGATGTCTGTCACGGTGGCCCTGTGTGCTCGTTAGTGCAGATGACTGTCACTGTGGCTGTGTATGTTCCGTTAGTGCAGATGTCTGTCACTGTGGCAGGGTGTGGTCCGTTAGTGTAAATGTGTGTCACTGTGGCCTCGTGTCTTCCGTTAGTGCAGATGTCTGTCACTGTGGCATCGTGTGTGTTCCGTTAAGTGCAGATGTCTGAGACCGTGGACATGTGTGTTTCGTTAAGTGCAGATGTCTGCCACTGTGGACATATCTGTTTTGTTAAGTGCAGATATCTGTCACTGTGACCGTGTGTGTTCCTTTAGTGCAGATGTCAGTCACTGTGGCCGGTTGTGTTCCGTTAGTGAAGATGTCTGTCACTGTGGCCATGTGTGTTCCGTTAGTGTAGATGTCTGTTACTGTGGCCTCGTGTGTTCTGTTAGTGTAAAAGCCTGTCACTGTTGCCGTGTGTGTTCCGTTAGTGCAGATCTCTCACTTTGACATTGTGCGTTCCTTTAGTGCAGATGTCTGTCACTTTGGCCGTGTGTGTTCCTTTAGAGAAGATGTCTGTCAATGTGGCCTCGTGTGTTCTGTTAGTGCAGTTGTCTGTCACTGTGGCAGTGTGTGTTCCTTTCATGCAGATGTCTGTCACGGTGGCCCTGTGTGCTCGTTAGTGCAGATGACTGTCACTGTGGCTGTGTATGTTCCGTTAGTGCAGATGTCTGTCACTGTGGCAGGGTGTGGTCCGTTAGTGTAAATGTGTGTCACTGTGGCCTCGTGTCTTCCGTTAGTGCAGATGTCTGTCACTGTGGCCTCGTGTGTGTTCCGTTAAGTGCAGATGTCTGAGACCGTGGACATGTGTGTTTCGTTAAGTGCAGATGTCTGCCACTGTGGACATATCTGTTTTGTTAAGTGCAGATATCTGTCACTGTGACCGTGTGTGTTCCTTTAGTGCAGATGTCAGTCACTGTGGCCGGGTGTGTTCCGTTAGTGAAGATGTCTGTCACTGTGGCCATGTGTGTTCCGTTAGTGTAGATGTCTGTCACTGTGGCCTCGTGTGTTCTGTTAGTGTAAAAGTCTGTCACTGTTGCCGTGTGTGTTCCGTTAGTGCAGATCTCTCACTTTGACATTGTGCGTTCCTTTAGTGCAGATATCTGTCACTTTGGCAGTGTGTGTTCCGTTAGAGAAGATGTCTGTCAATGTGGCCTCGTGTGTTCTGTTAGTGTAAACATCTGTCAATGTGGCCGTGTGTGTTCCGTTACCGTAGATGTCTGTAACTGTTGAAGTGTGTGTTCCATAGTGCAGATGTCCGTCACTGTCACCGTGTGTGGTCCGTTAGTGCAGATGTCTGTAACTGTGGAAGTGTGTGTTCCATAGTGCAGATGTCCGTCACTGTGACCGTATGTGTTCCGTTAGTGCAGATGTCTGTCACTGTGGTCGCGTGTGTTCCGTTAGTGCAGATGTCTGTCCCTGCGGCCTCGTGTGTAATCCGTTTTTGCAGATGTCTGCCTCTGTGGACATGTGTGTTTCGTTAGGTGTAGATGTCTCTTACTGTGACCTTGTGTGTTCCTTTAGTGCAGATGTCTGTCACTGTGGCCTCGTGTGTGTTCCGTTATTGTAGATGTCTGTCAATGTGGCCTCGTGTGTTCTCTTAGTGTAAATGTCTATCACTGTGGCCGGATGTGTGTTCCGTTAGCGTAGATGTCTGTCACTGCGGCCGAGTGTGTGGTCCGTTAGTGCAGATGTCTGTCACTGTGGACGTGTGTATTCCGTTAGTGCAGATGTCTTTTACTGTGACCTTGTGTGTTCCTTTAGTGCAGATGTCTGTCACTGTGGCCCTGTGTGTTCCTTTAATGCAGATGTCTGTCACTGTGGCCCTGTGTGTTCGTTAGTGCAGATGTCTGTCACTTTGTCCGTGTTTGTTCCGTTAGTGTACATGTCTGTCACTGTGGCCGTGTGTGTTTCTTTTGTGCAGATGTCTGCCACTGTGACCGTGTGTGTTCCGTTAGTGAAGATGTTTGTCACTGTGGCCATGTGTGTTCCGTAAGTGTAGATGTCTGTCACTGTGGCCTCGTGTGTGGTCCTTTAGTGTAGATGTCTGTCACTGTGGCCGCGTGTGTTCCATTAGCGTATATGTCTGTCACTGTGGCTGTGTGTTGTCCGTTAGTGCAGATGTCTGTCACTGTGGCCATGTGTGTTCCTTAGTGCAGATGTCTGTCACTGTGGCCGCGTGTGTTCCATTAGCGTATATGTCTGTCACTGTGGCCTCGTGTGTTGTCCGTTAGTGCAGATGTCTGTCACTGTGGCCGCGTGTGTTAGATTAGCGTATATGTCTGTCACTGTGACCGTGAGTGATCCGTTAGTGCAGATGTCTGTCTCTATGGACATGTGTGTTTCGTTAGGTGCAGATGTCTATTACTGTGACCTTGTGTGTTCTGTTAGTGCAGATGTATGTCACTGTGGCCTCGTGTGTTCCGTTCGTGGAGATGTCTGTCACTGATGCCCTTGTGTGTTCCTTCAGTGCAGATGTCTGTCACTGTGGCCGTGTGTGTTCCGTGAGTGTAGATGTCTGTTACTGTGGCCGTATGTGTTCCGTTAGTGTAGATGTCTGACACATTGGCCGTGTGTGTTCCGTTAGTGTAGATGTCTGTTACTGTGGCCGTATGTGTTCCGTTAGTGTAGATGTCTGACGCATTGGCCGTATGTGATCCGTTAGTGCAGATGTCTGTCACTGTGGACGTGTGTGTTCCGTTAGTGCAGATGTCTGTCACTGTGGACGTGTGTGTTCCGTTAGTGAAGATGTTTGTCACTGTGGCCATGTGTGTTCCGTAAGTGTAGATGTCTGTCACTGTGGCCTCGTGTGTGGTCCTTTAGTGTAGATGTCTGTCACTGTGACCGTGTGTGTTCCATTAGTCCAGATGTCTGTCACAGTGGCCTCGTGTGTTCGTTAGTGCAAGTGTCTGCCACTGTGGCCTCGTGTGTTCCGTTAGTGTAGATGTCTGTCACTATGCCCGTGTATGTTCCGTTAGTGTAGATGTCTGTCACTATGCCCGTGTGTGTTCCGTTAGTGCAGATGTCTGTCACTGTGGCCGAGTGTGTTCTTTAGTTCAGATGTCTGTCACTGTGGCTCTGTGTGTTCGTTAGTGCAGGTGTCTGCCACTGTGGCATCGTGTGTTCCGTTAGTGTAGATGTCTGTCACTATGCCCGTGTGTGTTCTGTTAGTGTACATGTCTGTTACCATGGCCTCGTGTGTGTTCCGTTAGTGTAGATGTCTGTCACTGTGGACTCGTGTGTTGTGCGTTGGTGTAGATGTCTCTCACTGTTACCGTGTGTTGTCCGTTAGTGCAGATGTTACTGTGTGTGTTCCGTTAGTGTAGATGTCTGTCACTGTGAACGTGTGTGTTCCTTAGTTCAGATGTCTGTCACTGTGGCCCTGTGTGTTCCTTAGTGCAGATGTCTGCCACTGTGGCTTCGTGTGTTCCGTTAGTGTAGATGTCTGTCACTATGCCCGTGTGTTTTCCGTTAGTGTAGATGTCTGTCACTGTGAACGTGTGTGTTCCTTTGTTCAAATGTCTGTCACTGTGACAGTATGTGTTCCGTTAGTGTAGATGTCTGTCACTGTGGCCGTGTGTCTTCTGTTAGTGTAGATGTCTGTCACCATGGCCTCGTGTGTGTTCCGTTAGTGTAGATGTCTGTAACTGTGGACTCGTGTGTTGTGCGTTGGTGTAGATGTCTCTCACTGTGACCGTGTGTTGTCCGTTAGTGCAGATGTTACTGTGTGTGTTCCGTTAGTGTAGATGTCTGACACTGTAGCCGTGTGTCGTCCGTTAGTGTAGATATCTGACTCTGTGGACTCGTGTGTTATTCGTTAATGCATATGTATATCACTGTGGCCTCGTGTGTTGTCCGTTAGTGTAAATGTCTGTCAAGGTGGCCGGGTGTGTTCCGTTAGTGTAGATGTCTGTCACTGATGCCGTGTAAGTTCCGTTAGTGCAGATGTCTGTCAAGGTGGCCTCGTGTGTTCAGTTAGAGCAGATAGCTGTCACTGTGGCCGTGTGTGTTCCGTTAGTGTAGATCTTTGTCACCTTGGCATCCTGTGTTCCGTTACTGTAGATGTCTGTCACTGTGGCCTCGTGTGTGGTCCGTTAGTGTAGATGTCTGTCACTGTGGCCGTGTGTGTTCCTTTAGTTCAGATGTCTGTCACTGTGGCCGTGTGTGTTCCGTTAGTGTAGATGTCTGTCACAGTGGCCTCATGTGTTGTCCGTTAGTGTAGATGTCTGTCACTGTGGCCGTTTGTGTTCCTTTAGTGCAGATGTCTGTCCCTGTGGCCCTGTGTGTTCGTTTGTGCAGGTGTCTGCCACTGTGGCTTCGTGTGTTCCGTTAGTGTAGATGTCTGTCACTATGCCCGTGTGTATTCCGTTAGTATAGACGTCTGTCACTGTGGCCGTGTGTGTTCCGTTGGTGTAGATGTATGTCACTGTGACCATGTGTGTTCCGTTAGTGAAGATGTCTGTCACTGTGGCCGTGTGTTCCGTTAGTGTAGATGTCTGTCACAGTGGCCTCGTGTTTGTTCAGTTAGTGTAGATGTCTGTCACTGTGACCGTGTGTGTTACTTTAGTGCAGATGTCTGTCACTGATGCCGTGTGTGTTCCTTTAGTGCAGATGTCTGTCACTGTGGCAATGGGTGTTCCGTTAGTGTAGATGTCTGTCACTGTGGCCTCGTGTGTTGTCCGTTAGTGTAGATGTCTGTCACTGTGGCCGTGTTTGTTCCGTTAGTGCAGATGTCTGTCACTGTGGCCCTGTGTGTTCGTTAGTGCAGGTGTCTGCCACTGTGGCTTCGTGTGTTCCGTTAGTGTAGATGTCTGTCACTATGCCCGTGTGTGTTCCGTTAGTGTAGATGTCTGTCACTGTGAACGTGTGTGTTCCTTAGTTCAGATGTCTGTCACTGTGGCTCTGTGTGTTCGTTAGTGCAGGTGTCTGCCACTGTGGCATCGTGTGTTCCGTTAGTGTAGATGTCTGTCACTGTGGCCGTGTGTGTTCTGTTTGTGTAGATGTCTGTCACCATAGCCTCGTGTGTGTTCCGTTAGTGTAGATGTCTGTCACTGTGGACTCGTGTGTTGTGCGTTGGTGTAGATGTCTCTCACTGAGACCGTGTGTTGTCCGTTAGTGCAGATGTTACTGTGTGTGTTCCGTTAGTGTAGATGTCTGACACTGTAGCCGTGTGTCGTCCGTTAGTGTAGATATTTGACCCTGTGGACTTGTGTGTTATTCGTTAATGCATATGTATGTCACTGTGGCCTCGTGTGGGGTCCGTTAGTGTAGATGTCTGTCACTGTGGCCGTGTGTGTTCCTTTAGTTCAGATGTCTGTCACTGTGGCCGTGTGTGTTCCGTTAGTGGAGATGTCTGTCACAGTGGCCTCATGTGTTGTCCGTTAGTGTAGATGTCTGTCACTGTGGCCGTGTGTGTTCCTTTAGTGCAATTGTCTGTCACTGTGGCCTCGTGTGTTGTCCGTTAGTGTAAATGTCTGTCAAGGTGGCCGGGTGTGTTCCGTTAGTGTAGATGTCTGTCACTGATGCCGTGTAAGTTCCGTTAGTGCAGATGTCTGTCACTGTGGCTTCGTGTGTTCAGTTAGAGCAGATAGCTGTCACTGTGGCCGTGTGTGTTCCGTTAGTGTAGATGTTTGTCACCTTGGCATCCTGTGTTCCGTTAGTGTAGATGTCTGTCACTGTGGCCTCGTCTGTTGTCCGTTAGTGTAAATGTCTGTCAAGGTGGCCGGGTGTGTTCCGTTAGTGTAGATGTCTGTCACTGTGGCCGTGTGTGTTCCGTTAGTGTAGATGTTTGTCACCTTGGCATCCTGTGTTCCGTTAGTGTAGATGTCTGTCACTGTGGCCTCGTGTGTGGTCCGTTAGTGTAGATGTCTGTCACTGTGGCCGTGTGTGTTCCTTTAGTTCAGATGTCTGTCACTGTGGCCGTGTGTGTTCCGTTAGTGTAGATGTCTGTCACAGTGGCCTCATGTGTTGTCCGTTAGTGTAGATGTCTGTCACTGTGGCCGTGTGTGTTCCTTTAGTGCAGATGTCTGTCCCTGTGGCCCTGTGTGTTCGTTTGTGCAGGTGTCTGCCACTGTGGCTTCGTGTGTTCCGTTAGTGTAGATGTCTGTCACTATGCCCGTGTGTGTTCCGTTAGTGTAGATGTCTGTCTCTGTGAACGTGTGTGTTCCTTTGTTCAAATGTCTGTCACTGTGACAGTATGTGTTCCGTTAGTGTAGATGTCTGTCACTGTGGCCGTGTGTGTTCTGTTAGTGTAGATGTCTGTCACCATGGCCTCGTGTGTGTTCCGTTAGTGTAGATGTCTGTAACTGTGGACTCGTGTGTTGTGCGTTGGTGTAGATGTCTCTCACTGTGACCGTGTGTTGTCCGTTAGTGCAGATGTTACTGTGTGTGTTCCGTTAGTGTAGATGTCTGACACTGTAGCCGTGTGTCGTCCGTTAGTGTAGATATCTGACTCTGTGGACTCGTGTGTTATTCGTTAATGCATATGTATATCACTGTGGCCTCGTGTGTTGTCCGTTAGTGTAAATGTCTGTCAAGGTGGCCGGGTGTGTTCCGTTAGTGTAGATGTCTGTCACTGATGCCGTGTAAGTTCCGTTAGTGCAGATGTCTGTCACTGTGGCCTCGTGTGTTCAGTTAGAGCAGATAGCTGTCACTGTGGCCGTGTGTGTTCCGTTAGTGTAGATCTTTGTCACCTTGGCATCCTGTGTTCCGTTACTGTAGATGTCTGTCACTGTGGCCTCGTGTGTGGTCCGTTAGTGTAGATGTCTGTCACTGTGGCCGTGTGTGTTCCTTTAGTTCAGATGTCTGTCACTGTGGCCGTGTGTGTTCCGTTAGTGTAGATGTCTGTCACAGTGGCCTCATGTGTTGTCCGTTAGTGTAGATGTCTGTCACTGTGGCCGTTTGTGTTCCTTTAGTGCAGATGTCTGTCCCTGTGGCCCTGTGTGTTCGTTTGTGCAGGTGTCTGCCACTGTGGCTTCGTGTGTTCCGTTAGTGTAGATGTCTGTCACTATGCCCGTGTGTGTTCCGTTAGTGTAGACGTCTGTCACTGTGGCCGTGTGTGTTCCGTTGGTGTAGATGTATGTCACCGTGACCATGTGTGCGTTCCGTTAGTGAAGATGTCTGTCACTGTGGCCGTGTGTTCCGTTAGTGTAGATGTCTGTCACAGTGGCCTCGTGTTTGTTCAGTTAGTGTAGATGTCTGTCACTGTGACCGTGTGTGTTACTTTAGTGCAGATGTCTGTCACTGATGCCGTGTGTGTTCCTTTAGTGCAGATGTCTGTCACTGTGGCAATGGGTGTTCCGTTAGTGTAGATGTCTGTCACTGTGGCCTCGTGTGTTGTCCGTTAGTGTAGATGTCTGTCACTGTGGCCGTGTTTGTTCCGTTAGTGCAGATGTCTGCCACTGTGGCTTCGTGTGTTCCGTTAGTGTAGATGTCTGTCACTGTGGCCCTGTGTGTTCGTTAGTGCAGGTGTCTGCCACTGTGGCTTCGTGTGTTCCGTTAGTGTAGATGTCTGTCACTATGCCCGTGTGTGTTCCGTTAGTGTAGATGTCTGTCACTGTGAACGTGTGTGTTCCTTAGTTCAGATGTCTGTCACTGTGGCTCTGTGTGTTCGTTAGTGCAGGTGTCTGCCACTGTGGCATCGTGTGTTCCGTTAGTGTAGATGTCTGTCACTATGCCCGTGTGTGTTCTGTTAGTGTACATGTCTGTTACCATGGCCTCGTGTGTGTTCCGTTAGTGTAGATGTCTGTCACTGTGGACTCGTGTGTTGTGCGTTGGTGTAGATGTCTCTCACTGTTACCGTGTGTTGTCCGTTAGTGCAGATGTTACTGTGTGTGTTCCGTTAGTGTAGATGTCTGTCACCGTGAACGTGTGTTCCTTAGTTCAGATGTCTGTCACTGTGGCCCTGTGTGTTCCTTAGTGCAGGTGTCTGCCACTGTGGCTTCGTGTGTTCCGTTAGTGTAGATGTCTGTCACTATGCCCGTGTGTTTTCCGTTAGTGTAGATGTCTGTCACTGTGAACGTGTGTGTTCCTTTGTTCAAATGTCTGTCACTGTGACAGTATGTGTTCCGTTAGTGTAGATGTCTGTCACTGTGGCCGTGTGTCTTCTGTTAGTGTAGATGTCTGTCACCATGGCCTCGTGTGTGTTCCGTTAGTGTAGATGTCTGTAACTGTGGACTCGTGTGTTGTGCGTTGGTGTAGATGTCTCTCACTGTGACCGTGTGTTGTCCGTTAGTGCAGATGTTACTGTGTGTGTTCCGTTAGTGTAGATGTCTGACACTGTAGCCGTGTGTCGTCCGTTAGTGTAGATATCTGACTCTGTGGACTCGTGTGTTATTCGTTAATGCATATGTATATCACTGTGGCCTCGTGTGTTGTCCGTTAGTGTAAATGTATGTCAAGGTGGCCGGGTGTGTTCCGTTAGTGTAGATGTCTGTCACTGATGCCGTGTAAGTTCCGTTAGTGCAGATGTCTGTCACTGTGGCCTCGTGTGTTCAGTTAGAGCAGATAGCTGTCACTGTGGCCGTGTGTGTTCCGTTAGTGTAGATCTTTGTCACCTTGGCATCCTGTGTTCCGTTAGTGTAGATGTCTGTCACTGTGGCCTCGTGTGTGGTCCGTTAGTGTAGATGTCTGTCACTGTGGCCGTGTGTGTTCCTTTAGTTCAGATGTCTGTCACTGTGGCCGTGTGTGTTCCGTTAGTGTAGATGTCTGTCACAGTGGCCTCATGTGTTGTCCGTTAGTGTAGATGTCTGTCACTGTGGCCGTTTGTGTTCCTTTAGTGCAGATGTCTGTCCCTGTGGCCCTGTGTGTTCGTTTGTGCAGGTGTCTGCCACTGTGGCTTCGTGTGTTCCGTTAGTGTAGATGTCTGTCACTATGCCCGTGTGTATTCCGTTAGTATAGACGTCTGTCACTGTGGCCGTGTGTGTTCCGTTGGTGTAGATGTATGTCACTGTGACCATGTGTGTTCCGTTAGTGAAGATGTCTGTCACTGTGGCCGTGTGTTCCGTTAGTGTAGATGTCTGTCACAGTGGCCTCGTGTTTGTTCAGTTAGTGTAGATGTCTGTCACTGTGACCGTGTGTGTTACTTTAGTGCAGATGTCTGTCACTGATGCCGTGTGTGTTCCTTTAGTGCAGATGTCTGTCACTGTGGCAATGGGTGTTCCGTTAGTGTAGATGTCTGTCACTGTGGCCTCGTGTGTTGTCCGTTAGTGTAGATGTCTGTCACTGTGGCCCTGTGTGTTCGTTAGTGCAGGTGTCTGCCACTGTGGCTTCGTGTGTTCCGTTAGTGTAGATGTCTGTCACTATGCCCGTGTGTGTTCCGTTAGTGTAGATGTCTGTCACTGTGAACGTGTGTGTTCCTTAGTTCAGATGTCTGTCACTGTGGCTCTGTGTGTTCGTTAGTGCAGGTGTCTGCCACTGTGGCATCGTGTGTTCCGTTAGTGTAGATGTCTGTCACTGTGGCCGTGTGTGTTCTGTTTGTGTAGATGTCTGTCACCATGGCCTCGTGTGTTCCGTTAGTGTAGATGTCTGTCACTGTGGACTCGTGTGTTGTGCGTTGGTGTAGATGTCTCTCACTGAGACCGTGTGTTGTCCGTTAGTGCAGATGTTACTGTGTGTGTTCCGTTAGTGTAGATGTCTGACACTGTAGCCGTGTGTCGTCCGTTAGTGTAGATATTTGACCCTGTGGACTTGTGTGTTATTCGTTAATGCATATGTATGTCACTGTGGCCTCGTGTGTGGTCCGTTAGTGTAAATGTCTGTCACTGTGGCCGTGTGTGTTCCTTTAGTTCAGATGTCTGTCACTGTGGCCGTGTGTGTTCCGTTAGTGTAAATGTCTGTCAAGGTGGCCGGGTGTGTTCCGTTAGTGTAGATGTCTGTCACTGATGCCGTGTAAGTTCCGTTAGTGCAGATGTCTGTCACTGTGGCTTCGTGTGTTCAGTTAGAGCAGATAGCTGTCACTGTGGCCGTGTGTGTTCCGTTAGTGTAGATGTTTGTCACCTTGGCATCCTGTGTTCCGTTAGTGTAGATGTCTGTCACTGTGGCCTCGTCTGTTGTCCGTTAGTGTAAATGTCTGTCAAGGTGGCCGGGTGTGTTCCGTTAGTGTGGATGTCTGTCACTGTGGCCGTGTGTGTTCCGTTAGTGTAGATGTTTGTCACCTTGGCATCCTGTGTTCCGTTAGTGTAGATGTCTGTCACTGTGGCCTCGTGTGTAGTCCGTTAGTGTAGATGTCTGTCACTGTGGCCGTGTGTGTTCCTTTAGTTCAGATGTCTGTCACTGTGGCCGTGTCTGTTCCGTTAGTGTAGATGTCTGTCACAGTGGCCTCATGTGTTGTCCGTTAGTGTAGATGTCTGTCACTGTGGCCGTGTGTGGTTCCTTTAGTGCAGATGTCTGTCCCTGTGGCCCTGTGTGTCTGTTTCTGTGCAGGTGTCGCCACTGTGGCTTCGTGTGTTCCGTTAGTGTAGATGTCTGTCACTATGCCCGTGTGTGTTCCGTTAGTGTAGATGTCTCGTCACTGTGAACGTGTGTTTACTTTTGTTCAAATGTCTGTCACTGTGACAGTATGTGTTCCGTTAGTGTAGATGTTCGTCACTGTGGCCTTGTGTGTTCTGTTAGTGTAGATGTCTGTCACCATGGCCTCGTGTGTTCCGTTAGTGTAGATGTCTGTCACTGTGGACTCGTGTGTTGTGCGTTGGTGTAGATGTCTCTCACTGTGACCGTGTGTTGTCCGTTAGTGCAGATGTTACTGTGTGTGTTCCGTTAGTGTAGATGTCTGACACTGTAGCAATGTGTCGTCCGTTAGTGTAGATATCTGACTCTGTGGACTCGTGTGTTATTCGTTAATGCAGATGTATGTCACTGTGGCCTCGTGTGTTGGCCATTAGTGTAGATGTCTGTCAAGGTGGCCGGGTGTGTTCCGTTAGTGTAGATGTCTGTCACTGATGCTGTTTCAGTTCCGTTAGTGCAGATGTCTGTCACTGTTGCTGTGTGTGTTCCGTTAGTGTAGATGTCTGTCAAGGTGGCCGGGTGTGTTCCGTTAGTGTAGATGTCTGTCACTGATGCTGTTTCAGTTCCGTTAGTGCAGATGTCTGTCACTGTTGCTGTGTGTGTTCCGTTAGTGCAGATGTCTGTCACTGTGGCCTCGTGTGTTCAGTTAGAGCAGATAGCTGTCACTGTGGCCGTGTGTGTTCCGTTAGTGTAGATGTTTCTCACCTTGGCATCGTGTGTGGTCCGTTAGTGTAGATGTCTGTCACTGTGGCCGACTGTGGTCGTTAGTGTAGATGTCTGTCACTGTGGCCGTGTGTATTCCGTTAGTGCAGATGTCTGTCACTGTCCTTGTGTTCCGTTAGTGTAGATGTCTGTCACTGATGCTGTGTCAGTTCCGTTAGTGCAGATGTCTGTCACTGTTGCTGTGTGTGTTCCGTTAGTGCAGATGTCTGTCACTGTGGCCTCGTGTGTTCAGTTAGAGCAGATAGCTGTCACTGTGGCCGTGTGTGTTCCGTTAGTGTAGATGTTTGTCACCTTGGCATCGTGTGTGGTCCGTTAGTGTAGATGTCTGTCACTGTGGCCGAGTGTGGTCGTTAGTGTAGATGTCTGTCACTGTGGCCGTGTGTATTCCGTTAGTGCAGATGTCTGTCACTGTCCTTGTGTTCAGTTAGTGTAGATGTCTGTCACTGTGGCCGTGTATGTTCCGTTAGTGTAGATGTCTGTCACTGTGGACGTGTGTGTTCCGTTAGTGCAGATGTCTGTCACTGTGGCCGAGTGTGTTCTGTTAGTGTAGATGTCTGTCACTGTGGCCCCGTGAGTTGTCCGTTTGTGTAGATGTCAGTCTCCGTGGACTCAAGTGTTGTCCGTTAGTGAAGATGTCTGTCACTGTGACCGTGTGTGTACCGTTCGTGCAGTTGTCTGTCACTGTGGCAGTGTGTTGCCCGTTAGTGTAGATGTCTGACACCTTGGCCGTGTGTGTTCCGTCAGTGCAGATATCTGACTCAGTGGCCTCATGTGTAATCCGTTAGTTCAGATGTCTGTCACTCTGGCCGTGTGTTATCCGTTAGTGTAGACGTCTGTCACTGTGGCCGTGTGTGTTCCGTTGGTGTAGATGTATGTCACTGTGACCATGTGTGTTCCGTTAGTGAAGATGTCTGTCACTGTGGCCGTGTGTGTTCCGTTAGTGTAGATGTCTGTCACTGTGACCGTGTGTGTTACTTTAGTACAGATGTCTGTCACTGTGGCCGTGTGTGTTCCTTTAGTGCAGATGTCTGTCACTGTGGCAATGGGTGTTCCGTTAGTGTAGATGTCTGTCACTGTGGCCTCGTGTGTTGTCCGTTAGTGTAGATGTCTGTCACTGTGGCCGTGTGTGTTCCGTTAGTGCAGATGTCTGTCACTGTGGCCCTGTGTGTTCGTTAGTGCAGGTGTCTGCCACTGTGGCTTCGTGTGTTCCGTTAGTGTAGATGTCTGTCACTATGCCCGTGTGTGTTCTGTTAGTGTTCATGTCTGTTACCATGGCCTCGTGTGTGTTCCGTTAGTGTAGATGTCTGTCACTGTGGACTCGTGTGTTGTGCGTTGGTGTAGATGTCTGTCACTGTTACCGTGTGTTGTCCGTTAGTGCAGATGTTACTGTGTGTGTTCCGTTAGTGTAGATGTCTGACACTGTAGCAGTGTGTCGTCCGTTAGTGTAGATATCTGACTCTGTGGACTCGTGTGTTATTCGTTAATGCAGATGTATGTCACTGTGGCCTCGTGTGTTGGCCGTTAGTGTAAATGTTTGTCAAGGTGGCCGGGTGTGTTCCGTTAGTGTAGATGTCTGTCACTGATGCCGTGTAAGTTCCGTTAGTGCAGATGTCTGTCACTGTGGCCTCGTGTGTTCAGTTAGAGCAGATGTCTGTCACTGTGGCCGTGTGTGTTCCGTTAGTGTAGATGTTTGTCACCTTGGCATCCTGTGTTCCGTTAGTGTAGATGTCTGTCACTGTGGCCTCGTGTGTTGTCCGTTAGTGTAGATGTCTGTCACTGTGGCCGTGTGTGTTCCTTTAGAGCAGATGTCTGTCCCTGTGGCCCTGTGTGTTCGTTTGTGCAGGTGTCTGCCACTGTGGCATCGTGTGTTCCGTCAGTGTAGATGTCTGTCACTATGCCCGTGTGTGTTCTGTTAGTGTACATGTCTGTCACCATGGCCTCGTGTGTGTTCCGTTAGTGTAGATGTCTGTCACTGTGGACTCGTGTGTTGTGCGTTGGTGTATATGTCTCTCACTGTGACCGTGTGTTGTCCGTTAGTGCAGATGTTACTGTGTGTGTTCCGTTAGTGTAGATGTCTGACACTGTAGCCGTGTGTCGTCCGTTAGTGTAGATATCTGACTCTGTGGACTCGTGTGTTATTCGTTAATGCAGATGTATGTCACTGTGGCCTCGTGTGTTGTCCGTTAGTGTAAATGTCTGTCAAGGTGGCCGGGTGTGTTCCGTTAGTGTAGATGTCTGTCACTGATGCCGTGTAAGTTCCGTTAGTGCAGATGTCTGTCACTGTGGCCTCGTGTGTTCAGTTAGAGCAGATAGCTGTCACTGTGGCCGTGTGTGTTCCGTTAGTGTAGATGTTTGTCACCTTGGCATCCTGTGTTCCGTTAGTGTAGATGTTTGTCACTGTGGCCTCGTGTGTGGTCCGTTAGTGTAGATGTCTGTCACTGTGGCCGTGTGTGTTCCTTTAGTTCAGATGTCTGTCACTGTGGCCGTGTGTGTTCCGTTAGTGGAGATGTCTGTCACAGGGGCCTCATGTGTTGTCCGTTAGTGTAGATGTCTGTCACTGTGGCCGTGTGTGTTCCTTTAGTGCAGATGTCTGTCCCTGTGGCCCTGTGTGTTCGTTTGTGCAGGTGTCTGCCACTGTGGCTTCGTGTGTTCCGTTAGTGTAGATGTCTGTCACTACGCCCGTGTGTGTTCCGTTAGTGTAGATGTCTGTCACTGTGAACGTGTGTGTTCCTTTGTTCAAATGTCTGTCACTGTGACAGTATGTGTTCCGTTAGTGTAGATGTCTGTCACTGTGGCCGTGTGTGTTCTGTTAGTGTAGATGTCTGTCACCATGGCCTCGTGTGTGTTCTGTTAGTGTAGATGTCTGTCACTGTGGACTCGTGTGTTGTGCGTTGGTGTAGATGTCTCTCACTGTGACCGTGTGTTGTCCGTTAGTGCAGATGTTACTGTGTGTGTTCCGTTAGTGTAGATGTCTGACACTGTAGCAGTGTGTCGTCCGTTAGTGTAGATATCTGACTCTGTGGACTCGTGTGTTATTCGTTAATGCAGATGTATGTCACTGTGGCCTCGTGTGTTGGCCGTTAGTGTAGATGTCTGTCAAGGTGGCCGGGTGTGTTCCGTTAGTGTAGATGTCTGTCACTGATGCTGTGTCAGTTCCGTTAGTGCAGATGTCTGTCACTGTTGCTGTGTGTGTTCCGTTAGTGCAGATGTCTGTCACTGTGGCCTCGTGTGTTCAGTTAGAGCAGATAGCTGTCACTGTGGCCGTGTGTGTTCCGTTAGTGTAGATGTTTGTCACCTTGGCATCGTGTGTGGTCCGTTAGTGTAGATGTCTGTCACTGTGGCCGACTGTGGTCGTTAGTGTAGATGTCTGTCACTGTGGCCGTGTGTATTCCGTTAGTGCAGATGTCTGTCACTGTCCTTGTGTTCCGTTAGTGTAGATGTCTGTCACTGTGGCCGTGTATGTTCCGTTAGTGTAGATGTCTGTCACTGTGGACGTGTGTGTTCCGTTAGTGCAGATGTCTGTCACTGTGGCCGAGTGTGTTCTGTTAGTGTAGATGTCTGTCACTGTGGCCCCATGTGTTGTCCGTTTGTGTAGATGTCAGTCTCCGTGGACTCAAGTGTTGTCCGTTAGTGAAGTTGTCTGTCACTGTGACCGTGTGTGTACCGTTCATGCAGTTGTCTGTTTCTGTGGCCGTGTGTTGCCCGTGAGTGAAGATGTCTGACACTGTGGCCGTGTTTGTACCGTTCGTGCAGTTGTCTGTCACTGTGGCCGTGTGTTGCCCCTTAGTGTAGATGTCTGACACCTTGGCCGTGTGTGTTCCGTCAGTGCAGATATCTGACTCAGTGGCCTCATGTGTAATCCGTTAGTTCAGATGTCTGTCACTCTGGCCGTGTTTTATCCGTTAGTGTAGACGTCTTTCACTGTGGCCGTGTGTGTTCCGTTGGTGTAGATGTATGTCACTGTGACCATGTGTGTTCCGTTAGTGAAGATGTCTGTCACTGTGGCCGTGTGTGTTCCGTTAGTGTAGATGTCTGTCACAGTAGCCTCGTGTTTGTTCAGTTAGTGTAGATGTCTGTCACTGTGGCCGTGTGTGTTACTTTAGTGCAGATGTCTGTCACTGTGGCCGTGTGTGTTCCTATAGTGCAGATGTCTGTCACTGTGGCAATGGGTGTTCCGTTAGTGTAGATGTCTGTCACTGTGGCCGTGTGTGTTCCGTTAGTGCAGATGTCTGTCACTGTGTCCCTGTGTGTTCGTTAGTGCAGGTGTCTGCCACTGTGGCTTCGTGTGTTCCGTTAGTGTAGATGTCTGTCACTATGCCCGTGTGTGTTCCGTTAGTGTAGATGTCTGTCACTGTGAACGTGTGTGTTCCTTAGTTCAGATGTCTGTCACTGTGGCCCTGTGTGTTCGTTAGTGCAGGTGTCTGCCACTGTGGCTTCGTGTGTTCCGTTAGTGTAGATGTCTGTCACTATGCCCGTGTGTGTTCTGTTAGTGTAGATGTCTGTCACTGTGAACGTGTGTGTTCCTTAGTTCAGATGTCTGTCACTGTGGCCCTGTGTGTTCGTTAGTGCAGGTGTCTGCCACTGTGGCTTCGTGTGTTCCGTTAGTGTAGATGTCTGTCACTATGCCCGTGTGTGTTCTGTTAGTGTACATGTCTGTTACCATGGCCTCGTGTGTGTTCCGTTAGTGTAGATGTCTGTCACTGTGGACTCGTGTTTTGTGCGTTGGTGTAGATGTCTCTCACTGTTACCGTGTGTTGTCCGTTAGTGCAGATGTTACTGTTTGTGTTCCGTTAGTGTAGATATCTGACACTGTAGCAGTGTGTCGTCCGTTAGTGTAGATATCTGACTCTGTGGACTCGTGTGTTATTCGTTAATGCAGATGTATGTCACTGTGGCCTCGTGTGTTGGCCGTTAGTGTAAATGTCTGTCAAGGTGGCCGGGTGTGTTCCGTTAGTGTAGATGTCTGTCACTGATGCCGTGTAAGTTCCGTTAGTGCAGATGTCTGTCACTGTGGCCTCGTGTGTTCAGTTAGAGCAGATAGCTGTCACTGTGGCCGTGTGTGTTCCGTTAGTGTAGATGTTTGTCACCTTGGCATCCTGTGTTCCGTTAGTGTAGATGTCTGTCACTGTGGCCTCGTGTGTGGTCCGTTAGTGTAGATGTCTGTCACTGTGGCCGTGTGTGTTCCTTTAGTTCAGATGTCTGTCACTGTGGCTTCGTGTGTTCCGTTAGTGTAGATGTCTGTTACTGTGGCCTCGTGTGTTGTCCGTTAGTGTAGATGTCTGTCACTGTGGCCGTGTTAGTTCCTTTAGAGCAGATGTCTGTCCCTGTGGCCCTGTGTGTTCGTTTGTGCAGGTGTCTGCCACTGTGGCTACGTGTGTTCCGTTAGTGTAGATGTCTGTCACTATGCCCGTGTGTGTTCCGTTAGTGTAGATGTCTGTCACTGTGAACGTGTGTGTTCCTTTGTTCAAATGTCTGTCACTGTAACAGTATGTGTTCCGTTAGTGTAGATGTCTGTCACTGTGGCCTTGTGTGTTCTGTTAGTGTAGATGTCTGTCACCATGGCCTCGTGTGTGTTCCGTTAGTGTAGATGTCTGTCACTGTGGACTCGTGTGTTGTGCGTTGGTGTAGATGTCTCTCACTGTGACCGTGTGTTGTCCGTTAGTGCAGATGTTACTGTGTGTGTTCCGTTAGTGTAGATGTCTGACACTGTAGCAGTGTGTCGTCCGTTAGTGTAGATATCTGACTCTGTGGACTCGTGTGTTATTCGTTAATGCAGATGTATGTCACTGTGGCCTCGTGTGTTGTCCGTTAGTGTAGATGTCTGTCAAGGTGGCCGGGTGTGTTCCTTTAGTATAGATGTCTGTCACTGATGCCGTGTAGTTCCGTTAGTGCAGATGTCTGTCACTGTTGCTGTGTGTGTTCCGTTAGTGCAGATGTCTGTCACTGTGGCCTCGTTTGTTCAGTTAGAGCAGATAGCCGTCACTGTGGCCGTGTGTTCCGTTAGTGTAGATGTTTGTCACTGTGGCATCGTGTGTGGTCCGTTAGTGTAGATGTCTGTCACTGTGGCCGAGTGTGGTCGTTAGTGTAGATGTCTGTCACTGTGGCCGTGTGTATTCCGTTAGTGCAGATGTCTGTCACTGTCCTTGTGTTCAGTTAGTGTAGACGTCTATCACTGTGGCCGTGTGTGTTCCGTTAGTGTAGATGTCTGTCACTGTGGCCGTGTGTGTTCCGTTAGTGTTAATGTCTGTCACTGTGGCCTCGTGTGTTCCGTTAGTGTAGATGTCTGTCACTGTGGTCGTGTGTGTTCCTTAGTGTAGATGTCTGTCACTGTGGTCGTGTGTGTTCTGTTAGTGTAGATGTCTGTCACTGTGGCCGTGTGTGTTCCTTTAGTGCAGATGTCTGTCACTGTGGCCCTATGTGTTCGTTAGTGCAGATGTTTCTCACTATGGCCGTGTGTTCCGTTTGTGTAGATGTCTGTCATTGTGGCCTCGTGTGTTCAGTTAGAGCAGATGTCTGTCACTGTGGCCGTGTGTGTTCCGTTAGTGTAGATGTTTGTCACCTTGGCATCCTGTGTTCCGTTAGTGTAGATGTCTGTCACTGTGGCCTCGTGTGTTGTCCGTTAGTGTAGATGTCTGTCACTGTGGCCGTGTGTGTTCCTTTAGAGCAGATGTCTGTCCCTGTGGCCCTGTGTGTTCGTTTGTGCAGGTGTCTGCCACTGTGGCATCGTGTGTTCCGTCAGTGTAGATGTCTGTCACTATGCCCGTGTGTGTTCTGTTAGTGTACATGTCTGTCACCATGGCCTCGTGTGTGTTCCGTTAGTGTAGATGTCTGTCACTGTGGACTCGTGTGTTGTGCGTTGGTGTATATGTCTCTCACTGTGACCGTGTGTTGTCCGTTAGTGCAGATGTTACTGTGTGTGTTCCGTTAGTGTAGATGTCTGACACTGTAGCCGTGTCGTCCGTTAGTAGATATCTGACTCTGTGGACTCGTGTGTTATTCGTTAATGCAGATGTATGTCACTGTGGCCTCGTGTGTTGTCCGTTAGTGTAAATGTCTGTCAAGGTGGCCGGGTGTGTTCCGTTAGTGTAGATGTCTGTCACTGATGCCGTGTAAGTTCCGTTAGTGCAGATGTCTGTCACTGTGGCCTCGTGTGTTCAGTTAGAGCAGATAGCTGTCACTGTGGCCGTGTGTGTTCCGTTAGTGTAGATGTTTGTCACCTTGGCATCGTGTGTTCCGTTAGTGTAGATGTTTGTCACTGTGGCCTCGTGTGTGGTCCGTTAGTGTAGATGTCTGTCACTGTGGCCGTGTGTGTTCCTTTAGTTCAGATGTCTGTCACTGTGGCCGTGTGTGTTCCGTTAGTGGAGATGTCTGTCACAGGGGCCTCATGTGTTGTCCGTTAGTGTAGATGTCTGTCACTGTGGCCGTGTGTGTTCCTTTAGTGCAGATGTCTGTCCCTGTGGCCCTGTGTGTTCGTTTGTGCAGGTGTCTGCCACCGTGGCTTCGTGTGTTCCGTTAGTGTAGATGTCTGTCACTATGCCCGTGTGTGTTCCGTTAGTGTAGATGTCTCGTCACTGTGAACGTGTGTGTTCCTTTGTTCAAATGTCTGTCACCGTGACAGTATGTGTTCCGTTAGTGTAGATGTCTGTCACTGTGGCCGTGTGTTCTGTTAGTGTAGATGTCTGTCACCATGGCCTCGTGTGTGTTCTGTTAGTGTAGATGTCTGTCACTGTGGACTCGTGTGTTGTGCGTTGGTGTAGATGTCTCTACTGTGACCGTGTGTTGTCCGTTAGTGCAGATGTTACTGTGTGTGTTCCGTTAGTAGTAGATGTCTGACACTGTAGCAGTGTGTGTCGTCCGTTAGTGTAGATATCTGACTCTGTGGACTCGTGTGTTATTCGTTAATGCAGATGTATGTCACTGTGGCCCGTGTGTTGGCCGTTAGTGTAGATGTCTGTCAAGGTGGCCGGGTGTGTTCCGTTAGTGTAGATGTCTGTCACTGATGCTGTGTCAGTTCCGTTAGTGCAGATGTCTGTCACTGTTGCTGTGTGTGTTCCGTTAGTGCAGATGTCTGTCACTGTGGCCTCGTGTGTTCAGTTAGAGCAGATAGCTGTCACTGTGGCCGTGTGTTCCGTTAGTGTAGATGTTTGTCACCTTGGCATCGTGTGTGGTCCGTTAGTGTAGATGTCTGTCACCGTGGCCGACTGTGGTCGTTAGTGTAGATGTCTGTCACTGTGGCCGTGTGTATTCCGTTAGTGCAGATGTCTGTCACCGTCCCTTGTGTTCCGTTAGTGTAGATGTCTGTCACTGTGGCCGTGTATGTTCCGTTAGTGTAGATGTCTGTCACTGTGGACGTGTGTTCCGTTAGTGCAGATGTCTGTCACCGTGGCCGAGTGTGTTCTGTTAGTGTAGATGTCTGTCACTGTGGCCCCATGTGTTGTCCGTTTGTGTAGATGTCAGTCCCCGTGGACCTCGCAAGTGTTGTCCGTTAGTGAAGTTGTCTGTCACTGTGACCGTGTATGTACCGTTCATGCAGTTGTCTGTTTCTGTGGCCGTGTGTTGCCCGTGAGTGAAGATGTCTGACACTGTGGCCGTGTTTGTACCGTTCGTGCAGTTGTCTGTCACTGTGGCCGTGTGTTGCCCCTTAGTGTAGATGTCTGACACCTTGGCCGTGTGTGTTCCGTCAGTGCAGATATCTGACTCAGTGGCCTCATGTGTAATCCGTTAGTTCAGATGTTCGTCACCTGGCCGTGTTTTATCCGTTAGTAGACGTCTTCACTGTGGCCGTGTGTTCCGTTGGTGTAGATGTATGTCACTGTGACCAGCGTGTGTTCCGTTAGTGAAGATGTCTGTCACTGTGGCCGTGTGTGTTCCGTTAGTGTAGATGTCTGTCACAGTAGCCTCGTGTTCTGTTCAGTTAGTGTAGATGTCTGTCACCGTGGCCGTGTGTTACTTTAGTGTGCAGATGTCTGTCACTGTGGCCGTGTGTGTTCCTATAGTGCAGATACGTCTGTCACTGTGGCAATGGGTGTTCCGTTAGTGTAGATGTCTGTCACTGTGGCCGTGTGTGTGTCCGTTAGTGCAGATGTCTGTCACTGTGTCCCTGTGTGTTCGTTAGCGCAGGTGTCCGCCACTGTGGCTTCGTGTTTCCGTTAGTGTAGATGTCTGTCACTATGCCCGTGTGTGTTCCGTTAGTGTAGATGTGTTCGTCACTGTGAACGTGTGTGTCCTTAGTTCAGATGTCTGTCACTGTGGCCCTGTGTGTTCGTTAGTGCAGGTGTCTGCCACTGTGGCTTCGTGTGTTCCGTTAGTGTAGATGTCTGTCACTATGCCCGTGTGTGTTCTGTTAGTGTAGATGTCTGTCACTGTGAACGTGTGTGTGTTCCTTTAGTTCAGATGTCTGTCACTGTGGCCCTGTGTGTTCGTTAGTGCAGGTGTCTGCCACTGTGGCTTCGTGTGTTCCGTTAGTGTAGATGTCTGTCACTATGCCCGTGTGTGTTCTGTTAGTGTACATGTCTGTTACCATGGCCTCGTGTGTGTTCCGTTAGTGTAGATGTCTGTCACTGTGGACTCGTGTTTTGTGCGTTGGTGTAGATGTCTCTCACTGTTACCGTGTGTTGTCCGTTAGTGCAGATGTTACTGTTTGTGTTCCGTTAGTGTAGATATCTGACACTGTAGCAGTGTGTCGTCCGTTAGTGTAGATATCTGACTCTGTGGACTCGTGTGTTATTCGTTAATGCAGATGTATGTCACTGTGGCCTCGTGTGTTGGCCGTTAGTGTAAATGTCTGTCAAGGTGGCCGGGTGTGTTCCGTTAGTGTAGATGTCTGTCACTGATGCCGTGTAAGTTCCGTTAGTGCAGATGTCTGTCACTGTGGCCTCGTGTGTTCAGTTAGAGCAGATAGCTGTCACTGTGGCCGTGTGTGTTCCGTTAGTGTAGATGTTTGTCACCTTGGCATCCTGTGTTCCGTTAGTGTAGATGTCTGTCACTGTGGCCTCGTGTGTGGTCCGTTAGTGTAGATGTCTGTCACTGTGGCCGTGTGTGTTCCTTTAGTTCAGATGTCTGTCACTGTGGCTTCGTGTGTTCCGTTAGTGTAGATGTCTGTTACTGTGGCCTCGTGTGTTGTCCGTTAGTGTAGATGTCTGTCACTGTGGCCGTGTTAGTTCCTTTAGAGCAGATGTCTGTCCCTGTGGCCCTGTGTGTTCGTTTGTGCAGGTGTCTGCCACTGTGGCTACGTGTGTTCCGTTAGTGTAGATGTCTGTCACTATGCCCGTGTGTGTTCCGTTAGTGTAGATGTCTGTCACTGTGAACGTGTGTGTTCCTTTGTTCAAATGTCTGTCACTGTAACAGTATGTGTTCCGTTAGTGTAGATGTCTGTCACTGTGGCCTTGTGTGTTCTGTTAGTGTAGATGTCTGTCACCATGGCCTCGTGTGTGTTCCGTTAGTGTAGATGTCTGTCACTGTGGACTCGTGTGTTGTGCGTTGGTGTAGATGTACCTCTCACTGTGACCGTGTGTTGTCCGTTAGCGCAGATGTTACTGTGTGTGTTCCGTTAGTGTAGATGTCTGACACCTGTAGCAGTGTGTCGTCCGTTAGTGTAGATATCTGACTCCTGTGGACTCGTGTGTTATTCGTTAATGCAGATGTATGTCACTGTGGCCTCGTGTGTTGTCCGTTAGTGTAGATGTCTGTCAAGGTGGCCGGGTGTGTTCCTTTAGTATAGATGTCTGTCACTGATGCCGTGTAAGTTCCGTTAGTGCAGATGTCTGTCACTGTTGCTGTGTGTGTTCCGTTAGTGCAGATGTCTGTCACTGTGGCCTCGTTTGTTCAGTTAGAGCAGATAGCTGTCACTGTGGCCGTAAGTGTTCCGTTAGTGTAGATGTTTGTCACTGTGGCATCGTGTGTGGTCCGTTAGTGTAGATGTCTGTCACTGTGGCCGAGTGTGGTCGTTAGTGTAGATGTCTGTCACTGTGGCCGTGTGTATTCCGTTAGTGCAGATGTCTGTCACTGTCCTTGTGTTCAGTTAGATGTAGACGTCTATCACTGTGGCCGTGTGTGTTCCGTTAGTGTAGATGTCTGTCACTGTGGCCGTGTGTGTTCCGTTAGTGTTAATGTGTCCGTCACTGTGGCCTCGTGTGTTCCGTTAAGTGATGATGTCTGTCACTGCGGTCGTGTGTGTTCCTTAGTGTAGATGTCTGTCACCGTGGTCGTGTGTGTTCTGTTAGTGTAGATGTCTGTCACTGTGGCCGTGTGTGTTCCTTTAGTGCAGATGTCTGTCACTGTGGCCCTATGTGTTCGTTAGTGCAGATGTTTCTCACTATGGCCGTGTGTTCCGTTTGTGTAGATGTCTGTCATTGTGGCCGTGTGTGGTCCGTTAGTGCAGATGTCTGTCACTGTGGACATGTGTGTTTCGTTAAGTGCAGATGTCTGTCACTTTGGCCGTGTGTGTTCCGTTAGTGCAGATGTCTGTCACTGTGGCCTCGTGTTTTCCGTTTGTGTAGATGTCTGTCACTGTGACCGTATGTGTTCCGTTAGTGCAGATGTCTGTCACTGTTGCTGTGTGTGTTCTGTTAGTGTAGATGTCTGTCACTGTGTCCTCCTGTGTGTTCCGTTAGTGTAAATGTCCGGCACCTTGGTCGTGTTTTGCCCTTTAGTGTAGATGTGTGACACTGTGGCCGTGTGTGTTGTCCGTTAGTGTAGATGTGTGTCACTGTGGCCTCTTGTGTGTTCCGCTAGTGTAGATGTGTGTCACTCTGGCCGTGTTTGTTGTCCGTTAGTGTAGATGTCTGACACTTATCACTGGATAAAAAATCCCTACCGGAATCCAGGACAATATTTCAATTTGCACCCATGAGGCAAAAGCCATAAGACTAACACTTAACAATTTATCATTAAACAGTTTACTATTTTGTATATCCACGGTGAGTAATATATAGGCTACGGCTGTCCTTGATGATAAACCTTGTATCAAGGTGGATATTGGAGATTTAATGTATGCAATGTATAATGTCTGGGTGTGTTAAAACAAATTTCATTAGTTTTAAAGAGTTGCCAGTTCAGACATTTAGTTGTTTTGCGATGATGTCGCACTGGCCACAATCTTTATACCCATAAAAGCTGATGATACCCTGGATCCATTCTGGATCCTTTGTGATGAGAAAATCTCACTCTCGCGCATTATGCTGGACAGTGTAAGATGTAGGTATCTCATACGGATACCTACATGTAGACTTTTAAAGTTAAAGAGCGATTTCCTTCTCTATATTTTTAAAACAAAATATAATTTGATAAATCTTTTTTGAATGTTTGCGTTTTAACTTTTGTTCATCCAATTAATAACTGATATTATTTTACCAGTGCCATATATTGGGGTCGAAGTTACATGAAAAATATTCCCCTTAGTGGCATGTGAATCCTTTTATTATCAAAGTACCCTGCAAACATCCTGTACCTTATAGGAGAATACTAACACAATTGTTTGGGTTTTTTTTCATAGGGGTGAAATCATTGTATGATTACAATTAAACATAAAGTTTGTAAAATCGCAATAAACACCTAAACAACGCACTCGTATTTCCGCCGATTACGGAAAGACCCGACAGTTAATGAGCAGTAGCGGGTATCACGTCACATGACGTCGTATGTGCCTATTGCCGATGGCTTCCTCTTTGCTTTTACCTCTGACTACAGTGACAATGAATTCTGATAGGACTATCGGATTCGGGTAGGACTACATGGGCTAGAAATATAAAAAAATATCTTATTTACATTCGGTTTTCTGTTTGTATGGCTCTCACAGGATGTCGGTGATAGCAAGGCATTTATGCTGCAGTTTAAACTTCGGCTTTCGGATAATCTCAAACAATCATGGTCTGCCACTATTCATAACCTTTCAGATTCATTTGCCTACAAACACTTTAAATCATTACTGCATGTAGAAAGCTACCTATCATTATCTGTATCTCCCTATCTAAAATCTCTCCTAGCAAAGTTCAGGTGAAGCAATTTTGGGTTAGGTATAGAGGTAGAAAGATATAATGACATACCAATGGCTGACAGAGTCTGTTTTTACTGTAAATAAAATAATATGAACTGTATTGAAGATGAAACACATGTCCTTTTTGATTGTCAATTATATAATGATGCTAGAAACAGGTTTATTACTCCAGTTTTGTATGATAATGTTAGCAAACAAAACTTAATACACATACTTAACAGTAAAAATGAAAATATTATCATAAATGTTTGTAAATTTTTGAAATGTATACATAAAACTAGAGCTGCAACTGTGAAAACATAAACCTGTCACTTTTATGTGCGCTTATTTCAACCAATTTATTATGTGTTATGGGCCTTTGGCCTTTATACTGAATAAAATATCTGTCTGTCTGAATTCTGAAGCAGTATTTTTCGAGTATTCTCCTTTAATATTTCTGATATTTTTCATGTTTGGAAAACGTTGATGTCCAGTATTGTCTACAACTACCAATGTTGGCTCACAGTCAGCTGGGATTCATGCTGGAGGCTGAGGTACTGTATATCCCAACAATCCCGAGTACAGTGGTAAAGCTTTGGTGGGAGTATAGCTGTAATGGGTAGTATTTAGTCTCGACATTTGCGATATTATGCTTGTGTTTTACTGTCCTTTGTGACATCAACATATCTGTTCCCGTCGAGATATGACCGATGTAACTCATTCAATTGAATATAGCATGGCTGTAACCTTGATAGCACTTCTATACATCAAGTGGCACAAGGCACGGAAGTGACGTCATAACCAGTGGAAAGTGCTGTATCAAGTGCGCCTCGCTGCTGTCTACACATGAAGCATACTTTGAGTGTCTTACAAGGGTGACACCTTCCCGTAGGTTTTCAAGTGTCGGCGATGACGGTTGATAACGCCCTGCCAAAGTAAACGTAGGAGGCTGTCATTTCTAGAGCTGACACTGGATTTACAACATATAATTTGTGACGGCTGAAGTCTATCTACGCCAGAATTACTTGATCTTGGGTTTGAATGCTCGATTCGCCTCTTAATAATTGGTTAATGGAACAGAATAGCTGATGATTAATATATAAATCCTTTCTGTAAAATGCAACACTGTATATATAGAACCTTGCTCCAAAGACGTGGGCACGTTTAAACTAACACAAGAAATATCTGCTAAGGAAAGAAGACACTGAACGAATCGAACTATTTCAAAGCGGAGCGGACTCTTATCCACTCTTTACCATGCTACATATGCCAGATAAGATAAATACTTTTACTGGCGCTTACGTTTGTGGGAATATTACCAAAAGCGGCGTTAACGCGTTAGCAGTTTTCATAACCGGACGTGTAAATGTCTCAGTGGATCCTGCAGCTGGTCTAACCGGCAATCATTTACACAAACTATATCGTAAATGTTTTACGTGTTTGGCCATTTGTTTCAAGTTTCCCAGGAATACAGTAGGAGGGGGTCCAGGTATCCCAGCGTTGGGAAGCACCCGAAGTCGCCATTTGCCGTACCTGCAGACAAGGGTGTATTTTGTGGAGGTCTGCTGTCAGGTTCAACTAAGGTGCACACATATGAAAAACACCGTAAACAGTTCAACAAGACGTTCACTGAAAGGTGTTCCTGTTCATGTCATGTATGGAATTCAAAGTTGACACGGTAAATGACACTATATAATCATACAGTACAACACAGAGAACAAGTGTATATGAGGAACATCAAGAAAAGGAACTAAGTATCCATTGTTGTGATTATATAGTCACTTACGAACATACTCACAGGTAAATCAGCAAACACACGCCCGCTCCATACCAGAAAACAGGTGGTATCCCCGAACACTGTAGGATGTCCATACCAGGTACATTGTCTCTCGTCACCTCGACAACCGGCACGTGTATATATACAACAGAGGCTGCCATATAAGGACTTGAGACAGTGACGTAGTTAGTCACGTGTACATCCACGACACTGACAGGTCCAGCTAGCACCATACCTAGACATTCATGCACTTCATAGATAGAGGCTATAACGTCAGGTTGTTTGATGACAACTGTCATGTGTCAGGAATTAACTTAGTAGATTACAAGCCTAGCGATATTTAAATCCAGAAACACACAATTAAGCTACCTCTCCAACGCCTTCTGACGCACAACCATGACTCATCTGTACTCGTTCAGAAATTATTGATGTAATATCAATGATAACAATCATCCTAAGACAGTGTCCAGATTCCCGATGGACGCAGACGACCGCCAAACACACAGCTTGACACCTTCCATGTGTCTCAATTAAACTATGGGTGTATGAATGACTGCAGTACGAATATTATATACTATATATTCTATGCCAATATTTCTATGGCCGAACTGTTCTGTTAAACGTGTGTTCGCAACGTAAGCGTTTTTACTCGGGAATAGAATATAAACATCAAAACTCTCAGCAAACGTTATACATTCCTGCCACAAGCACGACGCACGACTTCACATAAAACGCATGGAGGAATCACCTTCTCACAGCGACACAAGAGGTACTCATCCTTTGGCGAGCCTACCCCGTGCCATCGGCAGACCCAAGAAAAACACTCGCAAAGGCAAGTCAACTTTTCACTCGATAGTCACAAGGGAACATGTGCCACAGTCAAAATAGATAACCAGACCAAACACTACTCCTGAAACTGAAATGCCTCCGAAATGTCGCAATACTGAACGAAACCTAAACCAAGACTCAAAGAATGCTCAGCCTGGAATGATTCATTCAACATATACACTAGAAGCGATATTATATTTATTGATTTTGTAGTCTTCTTGCAGGCCATGGTACCGGGTTCTCCTCTAAATGCACTGCGTGAAGTGGAAGAAACAACAATTCCTTTCATTGCCAGGGAAGACTGAGACTGCTGCGTTTCTTGCCGCTGTCTCATAGTCCATCTGAAAAATGTTAAAATAAAATTAACTATTTTGACATTGACATTGAGGCATTTTCATGCATATAACATACGAAGAACTTTGCATCTTGCTTCATTTGATAAAGATCTGAATGTTCGTACCTGAATACATTGGGGTGATAGCTGTAAACACTTGGTTCTGCTGGTGTCAACAAGGATCTGGAACAGTCGGCGATAAGTCTCTTCACGCTTGTCTGGAAGAAAGGCAAACACGAACTGGAACATCTGTCCGTCGACCATGGCATGAATGGTGTAAAGCTGGTAGAATATCTTTGGACTAGAGTAGAAGGTACGATCGCCGTAAATGATGTCTGCTGCACATAGCTACTCTAGGTTTGTGTCAGTAGCAAAAATGATTAGCCTGTTGTCGATCCCATCATCCCTTAACAGAAACTGATCCCCAACCTCGGTTGTCTGGACTTGTGGTAGTATGACAAGATCTTGTCTGCTTGTTGGAAGTTTTGGATGGACGGATCTTCTTGCTCTGTAGAGTGTCATTCGATGAGACACAAACGTTGGTATTGCAGACACTGCTTGATCTCCTCTCATCTTGTTGATCTCTTCATCGACGAGTGATGGCATTGGCTCGAGGGATGACTTGGCAATCGTCTTCATATCTGTAAGCACCTCTTTTGCCCTAAAACAAAAACAGCATCACAATCAATATACAATACATGGCTTCGATTATATTCACAAGCGCACCTTGTTATATTATATTTGATATACTTGTAAAATGTCATATTTACCTTAATTTCATTGTGTACAGGTGGGTGGTTGTGGTTATTGCTAACTGTGATAATGTCATCCGACGTCGAAGCTATTGTCTAGGCAGCGCCAGGAAATCCATTCTCTTTTTATTTCTCTCGTTCAGTCTGTACATAAATTACCCCAAAACATAATATCTACCACCTCTAGCAGTTGGTAATAAACGTGGGACCTAGCTGGGATTGATGCCATTGCCAAATTACCATTACCTTAAGTAGCATTCCACTTAAGGAACACTTTTCACATTATTAGTTCAGACATATCGTTGAGATACAGTGCCGCATGGTTGGCGCACATGGTCAAGAGGCGTGAACACAGGGTTACACGAGTTACCTCCCTTACCCTCGAGTCGGTACATATACCACAGTGAACCATTCTCTTAAGTAGTATTACAATGAACACCTATGCCCCATGGGTATGCTATACGGGTTACACTTACTCAACAGTTGGCCATATATCGTTTTTCACAATGATGTACAAGCCACTGTGGCGCTATGAAAAAGTCGTGTATTTTCGTATGAAGCGTATGTGAGAGAATGTAGTTTCTTATTTCTCTCACGTATGCGCGATAGTTTTCTGCCATGGTTTATTGTTCGATTTATGAAGGTTGGATAAGGTTGTGAACAGCTTAAGTGGCTATGGAGCCTATGTGGGAAGCATTCATATCCTACATACTGTCATGTATCTACACATTACATGGAAAGACATTGTGATGTTTTCAAACTCACTGATGTTCAGCTGAAACAACACTGGGTCAAATTGCATCAGTGAAAATGGCGGTTTTTTAATGTCAACTATCTGAAGGGTTACCAATAAGTATATATGTCACGTGTAATCAGCCACTAACCCTGTCGGATTTTGCTGAGTCTCTCACTTAGTCAATACGTGCACAAACCTGAAGTCACAACCAGTCAACACACCAACATGCTACCTGTTATCTGATCTCTCATAAGTCTCACAATGCAGGGATACAATGGAATGTGTACAGTCAGCTGATAGTGACCACCGTCTGATATGCTTCCAAATTTACTTGGTACTGAAACAGCCTTGTTGCGTTACTGTTTCTACCTAGAATTATTTCGGGGAATTAGCTCAGGGATCTCCAAGCCTTCAAATACAAACAGAGAGGATCTCAGGCAAAACAGGAATCTTTATTACATATAAACACATGAAGGCAAAGGACACATATTCAATTAACTGGTTATTCGGCATTATAGGTCAAGACAAATAAATATAATATTGTTGCATAAAACTATTCAATTGAAATTACAAACAATGACAAGTGACACGACACAGATAAAAGTACAGATGCTTAGAACATTTTGTAAACGTTATACACGTTGGGCATTTATTAACTATAAGCATCCGCGACTCCCATTAACTAATGCGAACGTTATATTTTAACTGAAATAGTTTAGGCGTCGGATACACTAATGGTGGCCTATGAAAGCAATGGTTTGTTATCTGTGATTCTTGATTATTCATAGAATTAACATATAGCGACCGAACGCTAAATGCTAACAACACTTTAGATTAAAGTAAGAATATTTCATTGTTCACAGTAGCACGGTTAGAAGGACTTCAAGTAAATTTAACCAAATTACAATGTAACAAGTAAAAGTGACTTTCTTTCAAATACAAACAGACAGCATCTCAGGCAAAACAGGAATACCTCAGTGGCGAGGCAACCCATGTATTTATACCCCAGACCTCCTTTCCGAATCTGAAAGCGTGTCCGTACGCGCATGTTCAATTTGAAATTTCGATAATAGAATATATCACATGCTGGTTACGTTACGCAAGTTTTGGATGTCAAAGGCTAACGCTGGATGCCGGAGTAATGAAAGTTAGATAATCAAAGATTATGAATGCCGTTAGAATGTCACAGTTTGTGCTGGTTCCTTTGATAGAATATACTTGACATGGTCAGCTCCATACAGGAGCCTACAGGCTCCCTACATAGACAAAGCCCTGTAGTTCGATTAGGACGCAAAGTGACCTAACATTTAATTGCATGTAGCGTCGTTTGACCAGTTGTGGCAGCTTGCATCCCGAGGCGATTAGTGATATTATGTCAGCTACCAGGCACGCAAGTAGAGTTAGTTAGAGTAAAATAAAGTCAAATATACAATGTAGAGTATTTTCAAATTTAGTAAAAACTAGAAGTAAAATATGCCAATTTTACACTGTTATAGTATCTTTGGACTCGTGATGGGTGTGCCATATATTAACATGGTGAAAGTTGGTTCTCATAGCTATGTGAGTAGTGCAGTCTTGAGAGACATCCGCCATCCATTCCGTGACGAGCCTCACCTGTCCAGGTAGTTGTGTATTCAGAGACGAAGTCAAGTTTACATGAGTTTCAAACCTTGTGTTTCATCAACACTTGGAGATACTTATACCGTTTTCAAGCCGGTATTACTTGCAACATCAAGGATGCCTCTCAAACAGTACATAATAAATATACTCAACTTCAAATATGAAATATACAACTCTATGGAAGACAAATTCTTGTTTACTACATTATTAAGCGACGTTTCTATGTAGATTCTTACATCATTATCAAGCACATTTAGCTTGATACCGATGTAAGAATCTACATCAAAACGTTGCTTAATGCAATAAACAAGAAGTATAGTGGTACACAATGTTGACAGAACGGAACGCGGTCCGTTCCTGAGATTGTAAAAATGTCAGCAAATCCTTTGAGTGTTTTAGAATCCACACGTATTAATTCTGTGAATATCGAGAAAGGCCATGCTTGATAGTATTAAGGATTATGGTTAGTCTCTGAGACAGGGAGGGAGTTGGTTGTACATTTGCTGGAACCAGCAATATATCTCTCCTTGTACGGATTTTATGTAGTTTTGGAATCAGAAGAGGAATGAACATGTCTTCAGGTTTATCAAGCCAAACCTTGACATCACCGTTGAATGGTTTAGGAAGGTTTCCACCCCAGTTAACATACTGGCCTTATGTTTGGCATTATTTGATACGTGATGAAGACCAAGCTCTTTGATCAAGACATTTTATGTTTTACAAAATCTGCTGTAACTGACACTGAAAAAATCCAAATAACCGTGGCCATGTAACACCATTATCTGTACATTCGTGATGGCTAACGTGCAATGTTGGTGAAATCTGTATTTCTGACTGAACCGTCGATGCGGAGATTAAGTCTACAGGAACTGTGTTTAGGCTGAGTGCTCTGCCTGTATTGTGATATCTGACGTCACAATAGTGCGCACACCCACAGCCATACTAACCCCAGTTCCCCTTCCTCTAGAAGTAGATGGCTCCCCAGACCAAGAACGAGACGACCTCTGTCCTTCATATCTATGACGACGAAATCACTAGTCCAGGAATCAGAATGTTGTAGTTTCTGGCAACCTTCACTGGTAATCCCTGCCTTACGTTTCTGTTGTCAACGCCACGGCGCTACCTGCATTTCCGAAGACACGTCCTGACATCATTTTGGATTTCCAGTAAACCAGTTCCTCCACACTTTTGGGATGCAAGTGTGGCATTTCATAGGGAAGGCCTGCATATTTGCCTTGCTTTTTCCCTGTATCGTGCCAATTACAGTATTATTCTTAGTGGTGGTGGTGGAAGTAGTAGTACTTGTAGTAGTGATCCGTGAGGATCTACGTTAGAATTGGTCTTCAGCAAGACATCCTAGTATAGAGGTTGCTGTGGCGGTAAAGGCGTTTGGGGAAGTTAGGTATATCATTGAACTGATATCGTTCAGTAACATTCGAACTGACAAATCCCTCCACTGACCTATCCATCTGATGGAGAAGTATAACATACATGTCAAACCGTCTCGTCTGTAGCGTATTTAGATCAATACTTCCATGCGTGTTTTTCTTGTTCTCATCACTATTTGGTATTAATGATATCTTTCAATCAATTTCTCTTGTTCACAGCTTTTGCGCTTTTTACACAAAATCGAATCTGTTTCGTTGGACAGTGGAGACTGAAAATGATTTTGTCGCCTGTATATACCCGGGCATATAGCTATGTGGTGCAGATTGCTGTAGGTGATTCATGCAATATTTGACAAGCACGAACATGTCACAACTGTTGTGTTCTTAGTTACACCTTCAGTACACGTCAGGCGACACATGTTTCAGGTAAGACTTACAATGTATGACTCCTCTAGCATCATCATGTCTATAAGTGCCTCAGTCTGTATTTCACAGAACAGTTACATTGTTATCCGTTTCTCCCAGTTATAAACGATTGTCTTTTGTGAAGATGAATAAATGTCAGATAGACGAATATACGATAGAGTGTTGAACAGCTTGAACCTATGTAGGGCGGGACATAGACTAACGCTTAGTCTCTGAATATATATAATTTTGATTGTAACAAATAAACCCATTTAAACTGAAAAGGAGTCCCAGGGAGACCAGAGTGGGGAAATCTAGACTTGCTTCATTTTGGGCTTATCATTGCAGGGAGGGCCAGGCTGTAGGGAAAAGTATATGGTTCAGAGACTGTGAGACAGACTAGGCTGGACAGTATATGTGAGCCCAGATACCGATCTGCAATGCAGTGAGATAACGGATATATCGTCAAGTGTTGAAAAAAAACCCAGAAAAGTTATTAACTCCTTTGCTAAAACCTACATAGTTAAAACGACCTAGATTCAGGCACAATTAGTGAATATGGCAGTTGGTGATAGTGACGCCTGTTTTATGTTGATCTCTCTCAGTAAGCACTTTACTGACTGGATATCTAATCTGTAACTCTCAACATTTCTTCCTGTCGCACCGTGCTATGTCCATACCGTATACACTTCTAGTCACGTCCCAGTATTATGACGCCATTTGACTGTGTGTGTCATGCTTCTCCCCAATGCATGCTGTGCGTGGAGAGAGGAAGGCTCGTGGTGCAAAAATGGTGGTGCATTTATCATTACGTTGCCAGATGGTATTTATTCTTACCCTCACTGGCGCTCGTCATTGATAGGGTAATGGAAGGACCGGTCGGCTGGGTGTCAGTATATACGTTGTGTGAGTGAGGTGTTCGTATTGAAACTGCGACATGGTATCTGAGTCGCCTAGGACTGTAAAATCACCAGATTTGATCTATCCTGAACATTAAAATATATATTGCACAATTTGTTAGAAAAAATCGTCATGTTTTGTTATACTTCTGCAGAAAATCCTATGTAACTTTTGTTTCCAAAGTCAAAAAAGGCTTATATTGCCAGAAAGCCCATTCAATGGCGGAGGTGCATGCAAAACGGCGTTGTTCTAACTCTTCAAATAAAGTATGTATTAACTTTTTTAAAAGCATGGTACTCTCAGGCGAAAGTCAAACATTCCAACGTATTCACGGGGTATTCTTTGTTGTATACAGGGTGAAATAGTCCCAAATGACGTCATCATCGAACACGTGGCTGACCCCATTTCAAAGGGGGTGTCAGTGACCTTGTACTGAGCTGACCTTGGGATAAACAACTTGTCCCAGAGGTATTTTTAGATCAGGTGCATAGCAACCGAAAGAGAATGACATAATGGCATACGGATAGATCAACTGGTTTAATCCGGTTTGGGAATGAAAATATATAAACCCTTTTGTTTACCCTATTGTGGAATTTTCATCAAGGCATCCTTCTGATCTCGAAGAGGATCAGTTTCTGGACCCCCATGTGGTGAATGTGGTTATCCTTGACGACTTAATGTCGACAGCCAGCAAAGATCCACGCATTACAGATCTGTTTACGGAAGGAAGTCATCATCGTAATCTCTCAGTGATAGCCTTGAACCAGAATTTGTATTTCAGTAAGGATCCCACACAACGAAGAAACTGCCATTATCTGCTTCTGTTCAACAACCCTATCGATCAACAACCCATCATGACTTTGGCGAGGCAAATGTATCCAGGTAACACAGACCACTTCATGGAGCTGTTTCAAAGGGCTATCCAGAAACCATATGGCTACTTGTTGGTTGATCTAAAACCACAAACACCTCCCCATTTGCGACTTTGTCCCAATGCATTCAGTTTAAAAGGAGACCTCCAAGCTAGGACCATTCAGTCAGAGTTTCACTTTCGGCGTCAGCAGACGTGTGAAGAAAACTCCCAACCATGCCATCTTGTGATGACTGTGGACTCGTGTTTCAAGACGTGCATGATTTGCAACAACACGGAAGAAACTGGTGTCCTGTAAAGTCTTCAGTGGGTCCACCGGGAATACCCCAAGTTAAAAGGAATTGGGAGGAAGACGACAACTTCTCTCCTGCGAAGGCACCATGTACACTGTCAGATTGTGACTATTGTGGTCAAGTGTTTAGCAATAACCACAACTTACAAAGACATTTACACGATAAACAATGTCCTGAAATGGAAAATGATGATGATGATGAATAATTAAACGATGTCACACAAAACAACAGGAAAAAAAAGATGGCTGATCTCGAAGAGCAAGGTATAAGACAAATGTATTCACGTACACGTGAGCTGAATAAATACTTTTTAGATGAGAAACGACAGCTGTACATGAAAAGAGGTTTAAACGAAGACATGATTCAAGCCAAACTGAACAAATTCATCTGGAGCATGTTTAAAGAGATGTATGCCCGATTTATTACTTATCTGTACCATATGCAGTGTGGTCCAAAGACACAAGGAATACTGAAACAAGAAGTAGACACAAATAATCTGTATCATGACGTGTTTTCCAATCTGTACCAATATAAGTCTTGGGTCGAAGGCTTGACTGAAGATAATAATGCAGACATAACATCTGATGAAGAGAGTGAAGGACAGGACGATGAGGAGGGGCAATAAGACAATTCACAACAGATGTAAAGTAGACTTTTGGAAGCGCTCCTATCCCGTAGTTCTACTCGGTTGAAACGGAGCTAATAAAGAAAATGAAATCAGTTTATCTTGTTTTTGTCATGTATACCTCGTTAGGATGGGAAAAACACTTTAACTTGGTGCGCCTAGTGGCAGCAAGATGCTCCCCGGGGAGTTGAGAATGGTAATATGACTGAGATTGACATCCAAGGGAAAATTTACCAGTGCTTTGAGCATGCATGCGGGATGGACTATAGCGTTATATAAGTACCCATATAATAATAATATACACCTTTGCGTTGTCATTCATACATTTATGATTACTTTTTCATGCTAACACTATACAATTACCATAGGCGCCCGACTCTGATATATTTATAAGCATGACCTATATACATGTATATAAGATATAAGAAAGGTGTGTCAGTAAATCGAAACAAAATGGCGGCCCGGCTCAGCTCGGCTCGGTTTCGTTCTGAGGAACGCTTCCATCGCTTTGACCATTGAATAAACTGCACAATTTATACTCAGTTGACCTCTGTAAAGTACCTTGCATATCACAAACCTGATGATTTTATTCCCATTTAAAGCTTTCAATATTTTGCCGTCCATTTCGGACGAAGTCAGGACATAAGCCCGGAAGTAAACAAATCTCAGGCTACAGAATAGTAGAGCGACTCTCTAATTGGATAATATAGTTGCACGTTAAAAGAGCTGGGAATAATAGAAGACGCTATCCAATCAGAGACTCGCTTACTGACACACCTTTCTTATATCTTATATATATCAGAGTCGGGCGCCTATGGCCCTAGCTAGTGTTGATTCTAACGAGCATGTAGCGTTTTATTTATGGATGTTTTGGCTTTAAACTACACCAAGTATTGTCTTATCGTGATGGATTCATTCAATACAAAATCATACTATTTAGTTTGAGAGTAGGGCGTAATTCATGGGCTGATCATCATATTAACATAGGTTGTTTACACCCGCGAGAAATCTCCAGGCTAAATGGCGAGAGAAACTTCCCCCCCCTGCCACCGCAGTGCCCCCGCCCCTCATCCCTCCCTGATCCCCGCCACAGCATAGGCCCCCACACACGCAAATGTGGGTCACCAGATCGCGTCTCTGCTAGCACTGTGAGAGAGAGAGCGCTTTGCACGACACAATCCCATATGTTATATTTACATGGAAGTGCATATCAGTTTCATGTTTTTTTTATGGTTGATTCATTCAATACAATCACAAACATATGGTATGTGGGTATAACATCTCAATATCATCCTTGAATTTCCCCCATTGGATACACTGGGATAGTATGGAATTTGAAACAATCACAAACATATGTTGGCATTACAAGGCAGGATACAATGACAATATGGATTGGATATTCAAATATATGGTTTGTGAATACCGGTAAGTTTGAAATACATTTGAAATTATATTTAGTTGGGTTGTTTTGGTGATGGTCAATACATACTCAAACCATTTTCATGTGGCAATGAACGCTGATTGCAATTAACAAATGTGTTATAAAACCCTTGAACTGAACCCGTATAATTTCTTTTACACATATGTGTGTTAGACTAGACTAATGTTTAGTCTCTGAATATATAATTTTGATAGTAACTTATTTAAATTGAAAAGGAGTCCCGGAAGACCTGGGGGGAAATCTAGACTTCATTTAGAGCCTTAGCAGCGTTAGACCAACGATTTTTGAGTACAACTTGAGGAGGTATCATATTGCACCTTGGCTGAGTGAGACGAGGGAAGTGTGTGGAGACTACCAGTGTAATTCACCATGCCTCAACCGAGCACGCTTTGACATTTGAGATAACAGATTTTCTCTACACGCGAGGACAGTAAGAGGACAAAATGATAACCTCAACTCATTCTCAGAGGGGTTTTTATAGTTAAAATTGAAACCGGATGAAACTAGTTTGTGGTCAGTGGTCAAGTCAGTTCGATAGTTGCTCCACGCTGATTGGTCCAAAATATAGGCGTGATGTCATGGTGTGATGCTATGATGTCACGCTGGATGTGTCATCCGTTTCCAACGGGGTACGCACCCCCCACCCCAGTCACACCGGAATGAGTTCAATAGTTGCTCTATGCTGATTGGTCCAAATTAATGGCGTGATGTCATGGTGTGATGCTATGACGTGACGCCGGATCCGATTCCCACCGGTACGCGGTCATTGCCCCCTGTTAAATGAGGTCAGCCAGGTGTTCGATGATGACGTCGTTTGGGACTATTTCACCCTGTAAACAACAATTCTTTACTAGGGGGAAGGAGCCAGGTTGGCCACTGGCTCGGAAATTTGCGACGCTGCCCTCCACGTCTGTCCACGGAGGTCGGAAAGATGGTAGTGCATAGAAGGATAGTTACGACCTCCACCATGATCAAGCACTTGGTTGACTTGGTGCTCAGCTTGTGTAACGGCGCGCGACGTTGCTCATGCTATTCATCATTCGTTCTACAGAAGATGCTCGATTTACAGATGGCCATGGTGTAGCAGAACTGAAACAGATTGAATCTTGACAGGTGGCTCAAAGGCGACTTTGCTGGAAGCAAGCACAAATGTTAGTGTTGCATAGGGGTGAACGGGCGACCCTTAGAATAAAGGCGATGGTGGTGAAACGATGGCTGGCGCAGGCAAACCAGTTCGAGTCACGGCAGTGGCTCAGAGGCGACTTGGCGGTAACTGTGCATGATTTGCCGTGTCAAATCTTAGCAATTCCCTAAGGTCTGGCATGCGTGGCACCTAAACAGCGACCTGTCTAAAATTTCATCATGGGCAAAAAAATGGAAAGTCTCATTTAATCCATTAAAAACAGAATCCATACTTTTTACTAGAAAAAAATATCCGAGTTCTAAACTACCACTTTTTATGAATAATACTGTTACCTGTGAAGTCGAAAGTCATAAACATTTAGGGTTTACTCTGCAGAGCTATTGCACTTGGAGCAAACTCATTACCGATGTCACAGAAACAGTAAGCCCAATGATAACGTGCTTACGGAAATACAAATACCGTCTTAATCGTAAAACCCTTGAAATTATGTATAAACAGTATATATTACCCTTGTTTGACTATTGTGGTCACATCTGGGACAACTGCACTAAAGAGCAATCTGAATTTCTAGAAAAATTAAACCTAGATGCTATGCGAACAATATGTGGAGCGGTACGCGGAACTAGCCATAACAAATTATATGACGAAACAAATATCCAGCCTTAAAGGATGAGAAGAAATAATAATAAATTAATTTTATTCTATAAAATGGTAAATAACTTAACGCCTGGCTATCTAACCAGTCTTGTCCCTCCTTCTCTATCTGATTCAAACCAATACAACTTAAGAAATCGTAATAACATTCAAACTTTTAATTCCAGAACAAATAATTACAAAAACTCGTTTTTACCCGATGCTATTGAAGTATGGAACAACTTACCCCAACATCTTACTCAATTAGAGTCCCTGTCCAGTTTTAAAAGACGACTGAGGACTATTAATCCACCTCGTATATGTTTCAATCTACTGACTGACTGACTGACTGAGTTTGGTTTTACGCTGCTTTTAGCAATATTCCAGCAACATCACGGAGGGGGAAATGGGTTTCACACATTGTACCCATGTTTCAATCTAAACTATGGAAGCTGTTTTGCTCAAATCGTTCATTCCCGCCTGCGACTCGGCTGCAGTGACCTCAGTACTCACAAATATGAATGATACATTTTAGAAAGTCCGATATGCTCATGTGGACTAGCAAATGAGGATAGTTTTCACTTTTTTTTACTTGTCCAATATATACTGTAACTCGAAATAACATATACTTTTACCAAAAAGGATATACATTAGACTCAGTATTATTCGGAAACGTCCATGCAACTGCACCTGTAAATATGCAGATTCTTGAATCTGTTCATTTATATATCGTAAAATCAGGCAGATTTGACGCCCTTTTCTCAAGATAATGATTGTTTACTCTCAACCTATGATGTCGACATACCTCTCTTCTGTTGGACTATGGACAGCGTATACATGACTAACAGCCAAACTATGTAATTATTATTTGCTTTTGTAAGGGAGAGGTGTTCATATAAGCTTACAGCTTGTTCACCGATCCCTATTCAATTTAATTTGAATAAAAATATGTTTAAACCAGGTGTGGCATATGGGAAAGGAGAGGTCTATTGCTGTAGTGTCTACAGCTATATATGTGAGGCACCCAATTGATGGGTAGACGCGAGGGCATGACATGCTAGACGGACATTGACGTTTTCTGACGTTTGTTATGCATGTTGATGTAAAGTGTAGTATGTGTTGTTCATCACGTGTAGCAGCTCCACTGCCATTATCAACAGTACCTGAAGAAATCACAGAGATCTGATCTACCACGACGACCTTCCTACGTAGACTCGACTGCGCCTTCACAGCAATCAGACTTTGAAATCAAAGTTGTATCCTTCCAGGTTTTATGTTTCGTATTATTTACTTGTGCTGACATATTTGAATTATCTGTCCATTATGTAATTGTTTGGGTATTGAAATCGTGAGCTATGGTTATCCATGTGGGTATATGACTGTGTTGCACAAATGCTTCGTCCTTATCATGCTGGTCATACAAATGGGGAATGCAAAAATATAAGTACAAGTTAACACCGATTCTCTCTAAACTAACCACTAACCCCAAACCGATAAAACATAAAATTAACGTGAAAAGGCAGTAAGCCCTTCTCTCTCTAATCTAAAACGCTAACTCAAAACCGAAATAACATAAAATTAAAACTAAATGCATACAGCCTTCCCTGTTAAGCTAAGTCACTAACCCAATCCGCAATAACATAAATTTAAAGCTAAAAAGCATTAATACAAAGAAGGTTAAACGTAAAATAAACAATAAGAACACGAAACAAAGAACTAATAATACTATTAAAATAAAACATGGAGGTAAAGTCGGGCACGTGAAAATATAACCCTTGGCTCAAGTGATTTTCTACACTTGGCTTAAGTGATTTTCTACACTTGGTTCAAAATTCAGTCAATCGGCCGAGGCATTGGAAATATTGTTCCCAGGTGAAGGGCACATGCTTCCAATGTCTACGAACTAGACCTAGTACCTTTGCGACAAATGGGGTCTCGCTCTAAACCAAAATAAATCGCACATTGTAGTTTTCGAAACGGAGGATACCTGCGCAACTACGAAATGTGAGTTATATAAAGGATCGCAGATTAAGGTCGTGCCGTACTATAAATTTCTCGGACTGATCTTTACACCCAAAGCCGTACGGACTCGAGCAACAACATCTTTAGCTCAACAAGCCGAGAAAGTGTGTCAGGTAATTTACAAACTACATGATATGTGTATGTGTGGTGGACTGCTGATCAATGTAGCTGCATTCGACAGAATGGTTTTACCAATCTTGACATACGGAGCTGATATCTGGGATTTTCAACATGTTCAGCGCATAGAAGAAGTTCTGTTGAAATATTTCCAGAAAAGTATAAATGTACCTAAAAATGCATGAAATGCTGCCGTTCTTGGAGACTGTGGAAGAAATACTATTTTCGTCACACATGTAATGAAGTTGATCACATACTGGACCAGACTTCTTTTGATGGAAAATTGCCGACTCCCAAAACAGACCTATATGATGTTATACGGATTGGACACGTCAGTGTAAATCGTACATCATGGACTTCAAAAGTTAAACAGATTTTATTTGAATATGGATTTGGATACACCTAGCTCATGCAGGACTTCGGCTATAGGACACTCTTTCTCAAACATTGTTAAATTTAATTAAGTATGTATGTATTTCTAGCATTTAAACATACCCATCGGTACACTAATAAGGTTATTATCATGCATTGCGTATTACTATAATACTACCTAGTGAAATTTGTTTATCGTTTATATATTGAGGTATAACAAGATGTGTATATGCGGTTAATGTACGTCCTATGGGCCTGTGGCCTTTGACTTGAATGAATAAAGATATCAAACCCGAATAAAGTATTGCAATATGGTGTAATCTCATTCGTGAATTCACTTGGTGATTGTGTAAGTTTGAGTTAAAGAATTCTTCAGTAGTGCTGGGTAAAATGCGTTTTGTAGGGATCTCTTTGAACTGAAACTGCCACGAAACTGTTTAAATCTGGTGTTTTGTTATGTGATTTTATGGATAGAGTTAATTTCTGAATGCGCTTCTCTACTTCCCCTCTGTTTCTGAATATAATTAAGACCTGTTCCCCTTGTAGCTCCACATATTGCTCTAAGTGCATCGAGCTGTGCTTTTGCAAGCATTGATGCTTTGTTAACTGTACAACTATCCCATATACAACTACAATAATCAAATAATGGCAGAATTAAGGATTTATACATAACGAAGTGTTTTTCTTGATAATCGATATTTGTAACTCCTTAAACAATTTATCATTGGTGAAATTTTATCAAATAGAGAATGTATCTGTGCAGTCCAATTTGCGTCTTTTGAAACTAGGGGCCTACATGATTTTGTGCTCGGAAACTTCATTCATAGGAATATTTTGCATTAATAATCTTGGACTAGTCTCTATGGAACGTCTTTTACTAAACTGTGTACTTTCAATCTTCGAAGGATTGAATTTAACTTGCCACCGTATCGTCCATTGAGAAATCATTTCCAAATCTTTATTGAGGCGCATAGCGTCTTCAGTAGGATCTTCTATTATAACATAGAGTGAAGTGTCATCAGCAAAGAGTCTTATATTGCAATATATATTTTCAACAAGATCATTTATATAGACAAGAAATAATAATGGCCCAAACTGTACATAAAACAGCGTATATCACCCAAAGGTAATGCTGAAAATTACAATATTCTCAGTGTACATTCAGGTATCACAGTCATGTCTAAGCCCCGACAGGAGACAAAAGGCAAAAGGAAGGCAGACGTCTCAGAGGCTTCCAGGACAAGACATCGGCAGTCTGGTAAGTCCACATCTGGAACTGAGTCCAAGCCCAAGTATGAATGTGAACAATGATATCGAACGTCTGATCTCTTGTTCGTTGCATGTGTTTGTGACGGGAGCCATGTGTGAGGTATAATACGATTACATAGTCACGAGCTCTTGGTAGTATCCCATTTGATCGAGATTCATGAAGACATGTATAAGATACAGTCGGAATCAGTGGAGTTTAGTTTTACGCCACACTCAGCAATATTCAAGCTATATGGCGGCGGTCTGCAAATAATCGATTCTTGATTAGACAATCCACTGATCAACAACATAGGCATCGATCTACGAAATTGGGATACGATGACATGTGTCAACCATGTCAGCGAGCCTGACCACTCGATCCCGTTAATCGCCTCTTACGACAAGCATGGGCTACTGAAGACCAATTCTAACCCAGTTCTTCACGGCCGTTAGATTAGTAGATTTGTTTGGCAGATAATGTCAACAAAAGATAAGTTGTTCAAAATCAGGTCAGAATGATCGCCGGCAAGCACATGACAGAGTGATCGACCACTACCACATGACAGAATGATCGCTCACCACCATATGACAGAATGATCGCCCACTACCACATGACAGAAAGATCGCCCACTACCATATGACAGAATGATCGTCCACTACCACGTGACAAGATGATCACTGAGGCATTACTGATCATGTAGGATCATGTACACACCGTTGCACTGAGTGACTCAGTTCCTACCGTAGGCCTTTGCTCTTGTTCAAAGGGTTGTCTTGTGAGAATTGGTTGATATACACAGCGGTGTAATGAAGTTCGCATGTTTCTAAACAACCTTCATGCCGGGTACAGTAACGATGAATCATTTTGTCTATTTATGAGTTGACATAAATATATGTTGAATTCTACAGGCCGGAAGGAACTAGCTAGTTGTCAGTTGAATAGTACAAACAGCCTGTAGGTTTGATATACAACTATCAAACATGAAATTGTTGCATCCAAGGAAAGGCCAGTGCTTACATCACCTTAGAGGATTTGTTTTCGTAACTTTCAGGAAACCCCGGTGGCTCAGAGTGAGTATTACATACACTTATAAATGTATATATGTGTAGTGAAGAAAGGTATAACTAATGTTATGCTTCAACGTTGACGCCATTCCTTTCATGCTGGTTGGCTGGATGGGTAGACACCTGATCTGACATTCACGCAATGTGTATATGTTTCTTGTCTCAGTGCATCCAGTATACATGTTCTATCACTTTACTGTGTTCTTTATCCATGGTGTGAATATATTTTTAGCCAGTTTGTTCGAAGAATAGAATTTTCTTGACGTTGAAATATTTTCATCCAGTGTTGTTTATATCAAATTACCTAATTTTCTCTACTTTACTAAGTATGTGTCAGAGTAAAAGCAGTCGAGATCAGTCAAAAATAATGTATGGAACAGTAACATCTGTGTGGATGGGTTCATCGATTTAAAAGTGCTATTAAACTTGACGTTTCACACCTTTTCAAACTTTTAACAGTTTAGTTATTCTACTGTAGGATGTTGTCAATGTTCACAATTCGACCTGTGACAATACTTTTGTACCTGTGAATAAATGAGTTAGTAACTATATATAGTACATAGCTCATCAGTGAACGTTTATTTTTTGCCACAGAAGTGATTCCGATCTGTCAAAGGTAAGCATTTTTAAGTGAGATCTATTCCCGCCCATTTCTTGGAAATGTCAGTGAATAAATTTGAATCACATCTGTGTTAATATTATTTATATATTCCTGTGACGGCAGAGATAGAAACGTGAAATAATGTGAAGATACAGAGAACAATACAATGTTAAACCAAAAGAATGACTTCATTCAATTTCCTTTTTGTTTAGATTTTCAACGACCCAATTCATGGGACTATACGAGTGTCGGGTCTGTGTCTGAAGATAATAGACACCCCACAGTTTCAGAGGTTGAGGTATTTGACGCAACTTGGAGGAGTTTACTTTGTATTTCCGGGCGCAACACACAACAGATTTGAACACAGCATCGGGTAAATATTGTTGCAAAGGTATTGGCAAACGTTGCATCTCTATGACTCTACAATCAACACATGTTCAGGGCTCCTGACATGATGCCCACGTGCAGCGTGCTATACAAAGATATATGTTTCATTCTTTTGTCCAAATGTACAGTTTTCCAAGAAATTGTTGAGAAATCTGTGTTTCTTATACTGATAACAGAATTGTAAAATAGGTGTTACATTATAAGTTGTATGCTTTTCTCGAGGGTAATACGTTCTGATGTCTGCCTCTTTTTAGAAGTGTTAGCCGAGCCTGTAGGTGAGGGATAACACTGCTAAAAAAGAGGCGTACATCAGACCGTATTACCCGACGGAGAAGCTTACAACGTTTTTATCTTACCGCCATGTTTAATGTACAAAATATCATTTTATGTTATTGGAAGATCGCTACCGACTATATGACGTATAAACAAAATGGCGTCTGCCTCGCGACTGGATTTTTAAAATCAGTAAAACATATTCTGACAAGCTTAAAACTGCTATGAAAATGGTTAAAACTTAGATGCAACCGAAAATGAAACATAATTAAAACACAATTATCATTATTCATGACATAATTAGTATACACATGCTGGTTATGAAAAAACAAATAAACAAAATTATAAGCGTACAATCGCAAATCCAAAGTGCAATATTTTGTATTTGGGTTTACTTCCCTCGAAACGAAGCACCCGGGATACCGAACACAATCGGAGAGGGTGGGCGGGCAGTTAAGTGCAACGAAGTCTTTTATTGGCTGGTTCATTTGTCAACAGACATTATATTATAGCATGTCACGTGAACAAGTATAACACCTGCCTGTCTGTGTAATTACATAATGTGTGACAGAGACGGAACAAAGGTCCACGAGCCATAAATCAATGTGTTTTGTTATGGTGTATAGCCTGACAGGTGTTAAGTTCAAATTGCATGTGGTCAGTGATGTGTATTGCATATTGTCATTAGCAGACAGGGAGGCAGACACATAGGTGTCAATAAAACAGACATTGACTTTTGTCTGTGACAGAGGCATATCTATATCACAGTTAGAAATTCTGACAATGCTACATAATGACGTATCGAACTGGGAAAGTGATTTTGTAATCTGGTTTGGGTCTTTTGGTAGGAGGTGACAGGGTTGCAGCAATGGTTCTGTTGACTATTTGAGATGGAAAGTGGTTAAGTTCTACGAAGACTTGAGGTGTTCGATTTCATCTTGTAGTTTAGTAGAACAGATGTTCTTGGCCCTTCTGGTTAATGTGGAGATGATGCCGGTCTTAACTTTAGGTGGATGATTAGAGTTGTAGTGGATGTACTGATCCGTATGGGTGGCTAGGTTTTCTATATACAGTGTTGGTTGCAGGAAGTACGGGACACAAGGACGTCAAGGAAAGGTAGTTGCTGGTTCTGCTCGGTTTCCATGGTAAACTTGATGCGGGGATGTTGGTTGTTGAGATGGGTCAGAAGCTGAGTGGGATCTTGCTGAGGTTGGAGGATGACGAAGGTGTCATCCACTTTGCGATGTAGGTTTGGAGGGTGCAGTATCTAGTGCTTTATCTTCCAGGTCCGTCATGTAAATTTCGGTTAGGATGGGGGTAAGGGGAGCCCATGGGAAGTCCATGAATTTGTTCATAGATCTCGTCCCCCCAGGTGAAGTAAGTGGAGTTGATGCAGGCTGAGGTGAGACTGATGATGGAGTCGGTTGAGGGGCTGTTGAAGTTTATCAATTCTGTGGCTTGGAGGGCTTCTTCTCTAGGTACATTAGTAAATAGGTCCACAACATCGTAGCTGATGATGGGATCTGTATTGGAGATTCACGGATCTTGCTGCAGAAGTCTGTTGAGTCGTTGATGAAGGAGTTGGCAGATTTACCTAAAGGAGAGAGTACTTGGGTAAGGTGCTGGGGAGTATTGTAAAAACACCGTATCACGAGAGCAGACTAGTACACGAGTTTTCACAAGATTCTTAATCTAAGTAGATTACATAAATGAAAATATATAAACAGTTACATCGGTAATCTACTGCCATAACATATAAATAGCTCGCGCCTGTGAAATATCAACAAAAGTCAAATCATCAGAAAAATAGCTCACATCAAAGCCTACTCCGAGTACTCACCGCCAGCGAAGGTTTTCCGTCTTGAAATGTTGAACGCCTCATTGGTTGACACAAGCCGAGTGGAGCTAGATCCTTAACAAGGTTCTTTTATGTAACGAGTAGATTATTTACTATCTGCTGTCTGTGTATGCAACCAAGATTAGACTACTGGCCTTTTTCCGTGACCTACAAGACGACTCGCACCCCTATCGTACGCCATTATTGCCAAGAATCGTGGCAAACCAATCAAATCGCGCGTAGTAAAACTCATTTCGAAGCATGAAAATGGCGGCACCGTTGAACTTTTTGAAACCGCTAGCTATGCAAAGCACAATTAAAACATAAACTTTGAGGTAAAGGATCAGCGCAGCACAGCTGTTGAAACCACTTTTTATCCCAGTTTGGGTGATTTTTGTAAAAAGTTTGAACTCCGATTTCGCGGGGGTTTCATCGCGTTATTTTTCAACTTTATAAGTTGAATTTGCATTTTTGATAATTTGTTACTGTAAGTCCATACCAAAAGGTATCAGAATCTGCAAAGTTGTGTTTTGCGTTGAATGTAAGCTTTAATTATGTTTAAGTTGAGTGTTCAATGACGGTGTCTATGACGTGAACTCAAAAACAGCTAATCGAACGGTTTTCGAACTCCGGCGGTGCATACGTCATATTATGACGTCATACGATTGTTAGCGATACATCTTCTCGGCGGAAAGTTTGGCGGTTACCGTAGCAGCGGGTAACACTCTAGAAACTTGTTAAAGCGTCATTGACCAATGAAATTAAAGTATTTTGCAAGAAGGTATGATAATATGTCACGATGAGAGACAACTCTTGTAGGGTTAAGAATACTACACCAAGTTGCATTTATCTGCCCTGGTATAGCAAACGGCTTCCTGTGTTGACATGGCGGATTTGAGGAGAATAGAGAAGAAAGCTGGTTCTAGTATTTATTTTTATTATTTATTTAGAGAAGAATTACACTGGGCGAAAAGGAGAGGAATTCCCTCACCATTGATGAAAGATGCACAAAAAGAAACACGTTTAAACTGGCTTAGGGCTCACGAAAATCAGGATTGGGATAATGGTTTCTTTTCTGATGAATGTTCTGTCTGGCTTTTTCCGAACCGTGTGAAAATTTGGACTTTAGATACCGTGAAACCTATCTATCAATGCCCAAAACATAGCCCGAATTTCACATGTTGGGTGGGATATCATCACTTGGAGTGACGCCGTTGAGTATTTTCACTGGAAATTTGACGAAGGAACGATATGTTGGCATCTTAAATAATCACCTCCTTCCAATGGCCCGAACATTATATGAAGACAATTGGACTTCCCAGCATGAAAACAACCCAACACACTGCTAGCTACACAAAACAGTGGTTGTCGAACGAAAATGTTCAAGCTTTAGACTGGCCCAGCTGCAGCCCAGATCTTAACCCTATTGAGAATGTGTGGGGACTAATTAAGAACAGAATATAACAAAAAAGGACTTAGAAATACATGTATTGAGGAAATTAAGACAGAAGTGGTCGAATATTTGGATACGTTATCACGATTTCCCACAAACTTTGATCTGTAGTTTACCTAGGCGCATTCAGTCGTGTGTTGCAGGGCAAGGAGGTCTCACAAAGTACTGAAAAGACAGTTAGACTGTAAGAGAATCATATCTCAACATACTCATTTAAGTAAAACGTCTATAGTTTATATACATGAATTAGATATTTGCAGAAGCAACTTTCTCAATAATTTCTGGGAATACTATATTGATGTAATTTTGCTTGTTGAAACAGAACCTACTACCTGGCTAGTAAATTTGCTCGGATTCTGAGACAGAAACATCCTGAACAGTTTGAAGAAGATGATATCAAGTGCATTGAAATAGCAGGACTTTGCCACGATCTCGGTAATTTGTTTACCAGTTTTGTTTTCGAATTCACAATGCATATCGATTTCGATCATTTCAGTCGTGTCGTGTTTGAATATTAGAACATATTCCATGTTGACTGCTTCAATGAGCTGTTTTTCATATTTCTACTGACTGAAATATATAAAATTAACAAATAGTATTATGATATTAATATAAATGGTTGTATAGGGTTTAAAAATGATAGGTGTTGCGTTACGGTTTTTTCTCATATGCATATATAAGCCAGCAATGTGTACAGTGGATGTGTTTTGATTCTTTCAGGACACGGTCCGTTCTCACACGTCTTTGACAAAATGTTCATCCCTCGGATAAAACCAGACAGCCATTGGAAGGTATATACATACGTTATGTTTAGGATGTCCTTGCTGGAACGTTCTAACCCAGTATAGCCCACTATGGGTGTGTGAGTGGGGTTGCCTAATGGTTAAAGCGTCTGCTCGTCACGCTGAAGAACCAGGTTTGATTTTTCCTCATGGGTACGATAAGTGAAGCATATTTCTGGTGTCCCCCACCGTGACTGACTGACAGAGTTTGGTTTTACGCCGCTTTTAGCAATATTCCAGTAACATCACGGCGGGGGACACCAGAAAGGGGCTTAACACATTGTACCCATGTGAGGATTCGAACCCGGGGTCTTCGGCGTGACGAGCCAACGCTTTAACCACTAGGCTACCCCACCGCACACCGTGATGTTCCTGGTCTATTGCTAAACATGGCGTAGAATTATACTCACTCATTCCTTTTGATGAGTTGATAATGTGCAGTTAGCGATTCTCGAAGCTCATCAGATAAACAAAGGTCTATTTTCACTGAACGATGGGGCTCCTTTTCTCTCACTTGGTTCAGTCACATATCAACGGCATTTATTCACATATTTTACGTGCTGCAATCTCACTGGTTCGCAATTTTAAAGACATGCAAAGTGATTCATTATTTCTGAACTGTAGGCCAGAGGCCCGTGTACAAGTGAAAACGGTTACAATGGGTGAGTGATACTGTTTGCGTTTTAACAGTGCATGATGTATTAACGTAGCATGTTACATTCTGTAGAAGCTGTACATTTTCGGTTGGCATTAGCAAAGAATTTGTAAAATGTGGGATAGGACGTATACACAGATGGCATCTAAGGGCTCCTTAGATGTCCTTATTGTGGACAGATGAGAAGAACGAGAGGTTCATCTTCATTATTATCTCTTTCACACATTTTGGTCCCAGTAGCATGATATATTTTATTTATATACATAAGATCATAATAACCACATCGAAACTGCGATATACTGATACTCTTAATTTCCTTACATTTGCAACTGTTTTACAAATACTTTTCACACATAATATGTTGATTAAACAGAGAATATGGCTATGAACAATTTCCAGTTTTAATATTCCTGGTCTATCCTTAATGTACTACTAAGCAATCCTTACATTTTTGGAGCAAATACAAAAAAGCTTTAACCTCCCCAACTCCCTGTCCAATCCATGCATATCCAAGACCCAGTTGAAACAGTGTAATTTTCATTAACATAGCCCAGTTATGTATATTTCCAACATCACTGGGGCGGTGGGGTAGCCTAGTGATAAAGCGTCCGCTCGTCACGCCGAAGACCCGGGTTCGAATCCCCACATGGGCACAATGTGTGAAGCCCATTTCTGGTGTCCCCGCCTTGATATTGCTGGAATATTGTTAAAAGCGGCGTAAAACCATACTCACTCACTCACTCACTCCAACATCACTTGTATTTTCAACCAAATGAAATCGTTGTAAGGACACATTGAGATGAATTAGTTTCAACCAATATAAGATAGAATGTTTTCGTGTCAAGATATAGATTGGGTATCTTCCGCATTCACCTGCTGAAATATGCATTTAGTACTTTTATGAATATTCTTTACGAACTTAACAAGACAGATTCTTATGAATACCATGATTCCACCTGATATCCTTCCGGTACTTGATATCCTTGTTCCTGGAACAGCGAAACACACAGTGTACTCTCCTATATTTCTCCTTGGTGAAAATCCTGAGGAGATGATTTACATTGAAACTTGGAGAGAGGGGTGTGGACGGCATTTCACCCTCTCTGGTTGGAGAAAGATAGACAAGATGACTAAATACGACCCAGTGTCTACATGGAGTACATCAACAGAGCAAAAATTTAAAATGGTGAGCTTACCACTAGTGTCGTGTCTTTTGCTGCCCATTCATCACACGATAATTTCGGAGTGCAGTATTGGAACTCAAGTGGACTGGGCGGATACGATGTTACATATATCTTTTTAAAGACAAGAGTAAACTTTCACATGAAAGACATGATTTCACGTTACAATCAACAATCAAAGAGTTTTAGTTTACAATAATTACAAAAAACAAAAGTGCGTCTGCTTTTGTAAAAAAAACATGGCTGACCATTCGAAACACCTGTCAAAGCAAATCACAAAGTTGTCGGAGATTTGACAGGAAGAGTTGTTTTATAATATAAGAGTTATTATATATATCAAATATAATGATTCAACCTCTGAACATATTAAATATACTGAACATCATTGAAAACGCACCACTTATGAAAGTTAAAGTTATTAAAAGCACGTGTAAGGAATTGATATTTTTTGAGTGGATAATAACAGATGGACGACTGACAAAAACAACAACACAGAAAAGACGCTCATTCATTGAAATGTTCCACAGTCAGAAAGCATCAAACACACGTGCGGTCAAATCGAAAAGTCAATATCGCGTGTGACCGCCATTTGCATTGACTCATGCAGTTCAACGTCTCCTCATTGAGTCAATAAGCGTCCGAATAGAGTTCTTGAGGATGGCATTCCACTTCTGCAGTAGTGCAGCCTCAAGTTCCCGGATGTTTCGCATCTGTTGTCGCCGCGAAAGACTTTGACCAATTTCGTCCCACAAGTGCTCCATGGGGGATACATCTGGCGACTGTGCTGGCCAACGAATAACCTGGAAGTGTTGCTGGGCCAGATACTGCATGGAAAGTCTTGTGTGTGCCCGTGCGTTGTCCAAATGAAAAGTATGGACATCTTGATGGTGATTGAAGACAGATACGATGTGATGCTGAAGAATCTGCTCACGGCAATAAAGGGCTTTAACTCCCCCTTGACAGACATGAAGGCAGTCCTGTGATTGTAACGTATTCCACCCCAGACCATGACACTCCCACCACCAAAGATCTGTCTGAACCACACACTCATCAGCATAACGTTCACCACGTCTACGCCAAACACGTAATCGGCCGCCAACCATTACTGAAAATGCCTGCTAGCTCATTGTGTACGCTCATTACGGTGTCTGTCAGTCAGAATTGGTCCAACGTGAGGACGTCGAGCAAGGAGCCCTGTAGCGTGTAGACGGCGTCGCATGGATTCAGCGCTGATGACCCCTCACGTCAACCTTGAACTAGCGCAGCAGTCCTTGCAGTCGGCAGTGTTCAGTCACTGATATGGACAAGATCAATATGGCGATCCTGATGGAGCGTCGTAACACGTTGTTGCCAAGGTCATTGCAGGTCACGGGTGCTGCCTGTCTACTGTTGTCGGCTATGAAGCCTAACGATGGTGGAGTGGCCAAGTCCAAGTTGTCGAGCAATATCCCTGCTGCTGGTGCCAACCTGAATCATGCCTAGTGCACGTTCTCTTTCGTGAGGTGTTAACCTCTGCATCTCTGTCCTCGTTTCACAATCGTTAGTGAAGCAATGAGAATCGGTTCTCATACACCTGCTTTTAATGTCACAGTCAGTATGATTTCAAAATGAAATTCGCGCTTTTTCAAGGCGTGGCTGCATGTTGATGCATTTTGGAATTAAGAGTCATACTGTGGACAGGAATTTGTTCCTAAAGCATTTTGTTCAACTGGACATGCCCTTCGACTTCATGTTAGTTATATTCATTGATCATTGTCAAGCTGAAATCCATCTGGATGAAAATATGGACAATTTTGACTGGTGCGTTTTCAATTATATTCAGTATATAAAAATATTCATGTGCGCCATGATCGACACCACGAGGTCCGGGTTTGTCAGAGTCGATGCTAGAGGACGACCCCTTGATCCAAACTAAGAATGCAGACGGTGATAACATCGATAATGACAACTACCAATGAATATGATAACACAATGATAAAAACTAATTTTGACAAAAATATACTTCACAGATGTATACAGGAAAGTATAAATGCCAAAGGAAAGGTGGAACATATACACCTGGAACTTAATTAAGCACCCCCCGTATTTTCTGGAAGATGAGAAACAAAACTTGCTGTAACTCTCTCACTATTCCAAAGATAGTGGAACCTTAGCCATTGTGAAACATACGATCTATTGGCAAATGAACAACAAGACAATGATTCCAATTCGTGTTGTTTTAATAGCGTAACCAATGTGATTTGGTCACTATTGATATTTGATGAAAATAGTCACTGAACAAGTATGGTCGTAGCATTGTCAATGGCTGACTATTAAAATAAATGATGCACAAGGAATGTCACATGCTAACATCTGATGGGTCTGGCATCAGAATCGGGTGTATCCCCCACGTGCTTGGATGACAGCTTGAATCCTTCTCCTCATGCTACTGGTAAACCTTCTGATACGATCAAGTGGCAATTGCCGCCATTCTTCATGCAAAGCAGCTTCCAGCTGTGCAAGATTCTGGAGAGGGGGTTCTCTCAACCTCACACGGCGTCCAAGAAAGTCCAGATGTGCTCCAAAGGCTTCAAATCGGGGCTCATTGCTGGCCAAGGTAATGTCATGACAGCCTCATTCTGGAGATTTGCGGTCACAGCACGTGAACGATGCGGCCTGGCTTTGTCGTCCATGAATATCGGGTCAGTAGCCAACGGGTGGTTGTCAAAGTGAGGCACGACAACTGGATGGAGAATATCCCGGATGTACTGCTGACCATTATGATTTCCTCGGACAGTCACCATTTGAAGTTTACAGTCGTGTGAAAGACAACCCCAGATCATAACCGATCCTCCACCGTAAGGAACAGTAGGGTGGATATTCCTGGGCACGTAAGCAGTGTTTTTATGCCTCCACACTCTCATTCGACCATCTGTATCGTGGAGGAGGAACCTGCTCTCATCTGACCAGTGGACCCTCCTCCATGTCCTCAGGTTCCACTGCCGACAGGCCATACACCACTCCAGACGTAGTCTCTTATGGAGATCAGACAGAGCAGGACGTTTGATGACTCTTCTGGACCTCATACCAAGTGCCCTAAGGCGATTTTTGACGGTTCTGGTGGATAATTGTCTGTAGGGTAACCACAGGCGCTTCAAAACCGAACTTGTGGCAAAAGGTTCTCGCCTTACCAGACGTGCCAGGCTGCGATCATCACCGGCCGTTGTCTTCCTTGGTTGTCCTGGCCTTGGACGATCTCTCACATCTGTCATCTGATGTTTTCGGACAAGTCGGCTGATGACCGAGTGACTTTAGCCCAGTTGTCGTCCAATAGCTTTGAAGGACATGCCGGTTGCATGCATGCCGACAATTTGCCACCCTAGTGCTTCTTAAATTCTTCTTCTCGCCATTTCAGTATTCATTAATGGAGACAGTAAAAATTTGTCTGCTTTTATACCCATAAATTGCTTGTCAGAGAAACTGAATTTTGGGAAAGGTGTGGGTTGCATGCTTCACGTGAACAAGGGATGCGTTGTGGCGAGTGCAAAGGAACTGAAACACCTTTTTAGACTACTAGAGATGTGTTGTAATACAGAGATATCATTCATGTTTACCGATGGTTAACAGTTGCTCTACTATCATGAAATATATCAGGGGGTGCTTAATTAAGTTCCAGGTGTGTATTATCCCCTGTAAACCTAACATTATTCTTTGCATTATTTTTCTTTTCGGAACGCAAATCAGATGGTTCAGGATACAGTCATCTACTTTTAAGTGTGATCAAGGGTAGCAGACAGCGTTACTGCATGCGACATGATTACAAACACCTATGGACCTTGCTAAACTCAGGGCCTTTTTGAAATAAAACTAATTGACAGTTTCCGTGTTTTTCCTTCCCTGTCTGACGTTTTACAAGCCTTGATAAAAAACCTGTTGATCCTTTCTTGTAACCATGTTCTCTTTTATCAGTGCTACGTCGTGTGACAAAAATAAAAACAAAATACAAGCTGCAACCATGTATAATCTTTATATATTAATGCACAACAACATTTTAACTTAGTAAAGCGATTGGATGGAGGGGACAGCGTTTTTTCACACACGGGTTGATTCAAAACAGATTATTCTTAACAGTTTCGGCAACAGTATCTTTTCTTTTTCTTGAAGCATGTCTTTCATATGATTATGAGTAATAAACAGAAAAACATGCGAGGTACGAGTGATTACGGAAAATATGTCACTTGTGAAATTATGTTCAAAAAATCTACATGGACAATACAGAAGAATTCTCAGTTACTTTACTTTACTTCAATCATTTCAGCATGAGGATGCGTCAGTGAAGATGCTGGAACACTTACTTGAAGAAAATAAGGGCGTGAAGAAAGCCTTTGACGAGTTTGACAAAGATGGATCTCGTCTCGAACTGATCCAGGACATCATTTTAGGTGGAAAACCAACAGTTAAGTAATGTGCCTACAGTATGAGAGCTAGAAATAGGAATGCTCATTTGTTATCATTTTTATGTATCGGTCTATCTGACAAATGTAAAAACAATAACATAGTGGGAGAATATGACACAAACCATGCTGACATTGTTTAAATACAAGGACAATCCTTGTGGGATGTTTCTGTTCCATTCCCGGACCTTACAGACCGTAAGCAATCTTACTTGTTGTTACACTGCCTTGGGTTCGGCATCTAGGGGATAAAACTAGGATTAAGTTTGTAGTCAGTGAACCTTTTTGTGGGCTTGTCCTATCTTGAATTTTGAACTGGACATCAAACCCACCCTACAATGTACTTTGTAAAACACGATTGCTGACACATGTTTGTCGCTTTATCCTTTTAAACCATGTTTTACAATGCTGTTTTGCAGAGGCACGTAAGGGATTTTGTGCAACAAAAAAGAAGAAAATGTTTCCTTTATGAGGTAAATATTTTATACCACATGCTTACAGCAACTACATGACTTACTTGTTGGTATTTAAATATGCAGGTGAAAATATTAAATTACAAGGGCGAAAGGACATTTTCTCCGACATTTACATTTACGTTCAATGTAGGGGATTTCACCATTTGAACTTTAGTATATTTTGTTACACATCTTATCACCAGATTGTCGCCAACGACAAAACAGGAATTGACGTCGACAAGTGGGATTACTTCGCTCGTGACTGTCACATGCTGGGCATAAAAGACAACTTTGACCACGACAGGTACATGGAGATGGCTCGTATCATCGACGTCGACGGGGAAGGTCCACGGATCTGCGCACGGGACAAAGTAATCCATCAATCTCTGTAGCTTTAGTTGTGAGGCTTTGGACAACCATCCTCGATAATCTCCAGGGTATACGTTACGATCACTCTCCACTATACCCTGGATGCATCCACGGCTTGGCCCAATAATTATATTGTCTCCCTTTGCTCGCTCCGCATTCTCCGAGCCTGCCAGTGTCAACAAAGATAGCGGTCGCAGTCGCACTCGCGGAGGTTTGTTCGCAGTGCCACTGAGATCTTTGAGGAAGTAATAGACAAATTGACAGATCTGAAACTTTCAAAAAATATATAATTTAAAGAACTCATTCTACCTCATTCAGAGTACCTCTGCATCAATTGCGTTGCCAAAATTAAACGGTTAGATAATTTAAGAAGGGAAAGTGAGTAGACACCTGATTGAATAAAAAGCCAGCCAAGGGAGGTAATAAAATCATCGGGCCAAGACGAGGGTATAGTGGAAAGTGATCGTAACGTATACCCTGGAGATTATCGAGGATGCTGAACACCTGAAAAAGGAGTATCTTTGTCCCTTCCTCAGTTCGTTAAACCTTACGTTTTGCGTATGTTAAGCTTTTAGCACTGAATCTGCTGCTGTTGTATTTCGAATACAATACGAATAGGCAAAAAAAGTTATACTCATATATTAATAAACTAACGACTACATCTCCCTCTCTTTTTCTCGGTGTATTCTCATTTGCCTGCACTTTAATTGGCTATAAACGAATTAGGATTAACAGTCCAGTGCCTGCAAAATTATAGTCTGTTCATGTAAGTGGAGTCACTACCCACTCACCACAATGCTCACTAATCGACCACTCTGAACACAGTTCATAATGTTTGGTCAACCAAGTCATTAAAAGTAATCAAATATGACATGAGAAATGGGGGTTATAAAACAGCAATTTAGTTTACCAGAAGTCATTCTAGAATGGCATAGGCACATGTTCACTTTGTTCCCAATTCCTTGGGTGGCAAGAGTCAAGAATGCAATGTTTACAAGTTTAGAGTCTTAACTGGTACAATCTCACCACCTGTTTATGGTGTTGCCGTTTCTTATCAGGTGGGATTGTGAGTGTGGTTATTGTCGTATGAAACAAACTATACAATTATATGTATTTACGTATAATGCCCAAGGCACATAAATATTTATTTCTGGTGTGACATTTATGTCACCATATTTTCATAAGACTCATATTTGTATATTAAATGTAAATTGCTGATTAAACATTCATCATATTTGTCAGATAATTCATTTTCGTATATTTGTATATATGCAATATTGTGTATGCATATGATGTTACGTGCAATATGAGAAAAAATTAAAAATGTCACCCTACTTTCAAATGACTCATATTCGTATATTGCCATATGCATTAAACAAAATGTGATAAACTTTACTGTTTACCTGCAGGTGCTGGCATACTTGCATTTCTGCTCCCGACTATAGCTTTAATTCCAATTGTTGTAAGGATTAGTACGGTCCAGTAATTTTAATCCCTTAACAATATGTGCAGGCAAAAAGAGAACACCCCATTTCTCTCATATACACTCTCTCAAAAAAGAAACGCAACCCCTATCTAAATATCTGACATCATTTCTAGAATAAAGATGGTGAATGTAAATTAGAATTTTCTTCAAAATACTGTTAATACGTTCCCATCTGATCAGTATAAGCTCCCAAACGGAACCATTGTCACACATGATGACCTTTGTATCCGTGTTATTTGAGAAAGTGCGAAATTGTCATGTACAAAATGCTAAAAGCCTGTTGCACGTGCAAATCGTTGAAAACACAGTTCATGTAGAGGGTTTAAAAGCACGCGTAGTTTGTAATTTTCTCTCATAATTTGCTCTGCAAATCAAGTTCAAAATGCCCCGTTTGAGTACAGCAAATCGAAATATTGCCATTGGTCGCATTGAGGCCGGGGAAAGCTTTGGAACAGTTGCCCGTCATCTAAACGTACACAAAACAACAATCTCACGACTTTGGAATCGTTACACACAGTTCCATGCAATTGAAGATCGTCCCAGGAGCGGTAGACCTAGGATCACCACACCGGCTCAGGATCAGCTTTATTCGACTCAGCCACCTACGTAATCGGCATGCCACACCCACCATCACTGCAACACAGGTGCCAGGTTTGAGGAGAGTATCGGCCCCAAACCATCAGGAACCGTTTACATGAGAGCAAATTTACGTGCAAGAAGACCAGTTGTTGGGCCCGTCTTGATACGCCAACATCGCCGCCAACGTCTCAGGTGGTGTACTAACGTAAGGAGATGGACCCTAAGAAACTGGAGAAGAGTCTGGTTTAGTGACGAGTCTCGTTTTCTTCTTCAACGACGTGACGGTAGACAACGTGTCTATAGACGAGCAAATGAACGTTTTGCACCCAACTGCGTTCGACAGGTCGACAGATTTGGAGGAGGAAGCATCATGGTATGGGGAGCCATGTCTTACAACCAACTGTCAGACTTGGTCATCATTCGTGGCAATTTGACGGCACAACGGTACATTGATGACGTCTTACAGCCACATCTTCTGCCGATAATCGACCAACAGAGGGAGTTGTTTCAACATGACAATGTCCGCACTCATACAGCTCGTGCAACAGTGGCATTCCTACAGAATTCAAACGTCAACGTGATGCCGTGGCCCTCCAGATCGCCAGACATCAATCCTATCGAACATCTGTGGGACCAGCTGGATCGTCGTGTTCGTGCACGTACACCACAACCGCACACGTTGGTTGAACTGGCCGCAGCACTCCAGGAAGAGTGGAGAGCAATCCCCCAGGAAAACATCCGCCGTCTGATTCGTTCTGTTCCGAGGAGGTGCACTGCTGTGATTAGAGCTCGTGGCTCTACAACGAGATACTGAAGACAACGCCCCCTAGCGTAAATTGAGAGTTCGATACTGACCTGCATTAACTGTTACCTTATACCGTGCTGACCTAAGGTTCACCATGTCAAATTTCATGGCATTATCTTTAAAAATACAAATGCAATAACCAGTTAAAATTGATATAAACATTACCAAAAAAAACAGGGGTTGCGTTTCTTTTTTGAGAGAGTGTACTTGGCTCGTGGCTTTAGATGAAATGTGAGATTAGAGGCAATAACTAGCTCCCCTCATCTCTCAAGACCTTCTAGCCAATATGGAGGAAAGACTCTTTGATAACATAGAAACGGGAATATGGCATTAAATAAGGCCATAAACGACTTAAAACAAGACATGTGCAACATCACAAAACGTGTTGGTGACGTGGAAGGCATGGCCGCCATTCATTAAATTGAAGTGAATCACTCAATCCTTTGATGAAGTGGTTTGGTAAGGTTATATTTGCTTGAGTAGATGATTATCAACCTGTTTCAGTAGTGCTAAACGGAATCAGTCACGAAATAAATTGTAACTATGAAACGTGACTAACAAATTGCCTGCCTTTAAATTTGATGCTATTACTTTCTTTGCTTTTAAATGACAATGTAATCAATATATGTCCTTGAAATAAAACTCATTCCGAGTATGTACTTACAATGTTTACTGGTGCAAACTTGTTCTCGTCACTATATGGCTGGAATAATGCCGATGTGACGTAAAGCTCAACTCAACTCACAATACGAAAACCCAACCATTTCAGCACGCGAACGCAACAGCGCACGCTTTCCACAGAAAGCAGTTTGTACTCGCCCTACAATATCTGTATTTAAGAGACCACCAATACCAATACTGTCACATGTGGTCATTATGGCACGAAGGAAGATAACTGAATCTCAAAGATGGCGAATTATCGGAATGCATTCAACTGGACTGTGTTTTAAAGCGATTGGACGTCATTTGAACATCCACTACACTGTCACCAGTCGGCTGGTCAGAAAGTACAGGCAGATGTAGTCAGAGATGGGCCCAGGTCTGGAAGACCACCAGTGACCTCATAGCGTGAAGACAAGAGCCCTATTACGACATATGTCCGACATCTGCGACGTCTGTGGTTACCAGGTCGACGAATCTCCTGGGTAACTGTGAGGAATCGTTTGAGACGTGCTGGTTTGAGGACCAGGAGGATCATCAGATGTCTTCTGTTAACAGATTTCTTCCTGAATATAATGGACATAATTATGAACTATGATAGTGATGAAATATGTTTTTTTTGAGATTGGAATCTCGTTATGAACAAACAACTAGACACTTACAACTATAATCACATCAATAATCCAAAGCAGAGGGATAAAGTTTTTTGAAATGATTGATAAATTTGATCTGAAAGATCTTGGCGTGAACATAACTACGATATTAGACGCTTCACCTTGCGGCAACCCAGTCCCCTCAAACAAGCGAGACTAGATTTCTTCCTGATTTCACATGGTCTACCATCTACGGTTAACAACAGCGATATTCTACCAAGTATAAATTCTGACCACTCACTAATCTCCCTGTCTATGACTTTTTCTACTTTAGCTTTGGGAATGGGTTTCTGGAAATTTAACAGTTCACTCCTTCGAGATAGGAAATACGTAAAACTAGTACAAGATACGATAAAATCAACACTAGACCAATATAAAAAAGATAAGGAACCAAACAAATACTCTATTGATGATCAACTACTCTGGGAAACATTCCTCTTTATGATCAGGGACTTAGAAACTAGGCAAGATGATCTAGAATAGAAATTAGACCTAAATGAGGATGGTGACACTATGCAAACTCTACTAAATGAAATAAATGTTTTAAAACATGAGCTAGATGAAATTGCCAACCATAAAATAAACGGAATGCTTATATGATCTAAAGCAAATTGGGTCGAAAAGGGGGAAAGACCAACAAAATAATTTTAAAAGTTAGAGTCAAGAAACTGTCTCAATAGTCCATAACTGTTTTGGGAAGGAATGTTGGAACAACTATAAAACAGAAAGTAAACAATTACTTCAAGAAACAAAACTCTTGAAAAAATATACACTGCACAGGGCCAGTCCGATGTTAATCTGGTCAAATTGTTTGAAAACGAAAACGTACCTGTTATAAAGGACCAGGACAAATGTAACCTGGAAGGGGAATTAAAAATGAACAAGCTATCGTACGCTCTTAAAAACATGAAAAAATACCAGGGCCCGATGGTTTTACTTCAGAATTTCTTAAGTTCTTTTGGACAGATTTAGGAGAATTTCTTCTTAATTCACTAAACTGTGTTTATAAAAATGGAAAGTTATCGATCTCGCAAAAACAGGGATCGCTAACATGTATACCTAAACCTAATAAACCAAAGACATTTTTGAAAAGTTGGCACCCTATCTCCCTACTAAATACCTCATACAAAGCTGGAGCTGCAGCAATTGCAAACAGAATTAAAAAGGTATTACCTAGTATTAATAATAAAGACCAAAAGGGTTTTGTCACGGGAAGATATATTGGCGAGGTAACCAGATTTATATGTGACCTAATGGAATACACCGAAACCTGCCAGATTCCTAGCCTACTTCTCACTGATTTCGTAAAAGCCTTCGATTCAGTAGATAGACTCTACCTCAGCAAGATATTAAAGTTTTTCATCCCCCGCAACGCATTTTGCGGGGGATATTAAAATGGAATCCGTCCGTAATTCCGTGCACATTTGTCTTTTCCGGAGCAGAACTCTATTTCTTCACCAAACTTGGCACACAGATAGATCTGGTGGTGTACTGGTGCCTTTTGGTAGATTTGTAATTCTGAATATAATATTTTTGGCTTTTCCGTGGCAACAAGTTTGACTTAGCCTGAAATTGGTGGTAGTACTCTTTTCCGGAGCTGAACTCTAAAACCGTTCACTATTTCTTCACCAAACCTGGCACATAGATAGATCTGGTGGTGTACTGGTACCTTTTGGTAGTTTTGGAATTCTGAATAAAATATTTTTGGCATTTCCATGGCACCAAGTTCGACTTAGACTGAAATTAGTGGTAGTGCACTTTTCCGGAGCAGAACTCTAAAACCGTTCACTATTTCTTCACCAAACTTGGCACATAGATAGATCTGGTGGTGTACTGGTGCCATTTGGTAGTTTTGGATTGCTGAATATAATATTTTTGGCATTTCCATGGCAACAAGTTTGACATAGACTGAAATTGGTGATTGTGCTCCTTTCTGGAGCAGAACTTTAATAACCTTTCAATACTCTCCTTCCGCTTTTCTATATGCACACCTAAATATTTGACATAATCATAACTCGTAGACATAATCATGAAAAGTATTTTGCCATTGCGGGGGATATTGATGACTTTGTCATCTTGTTAATTTTGGACCCAGCATCTCACATTGGATAGAAACATTCTATAATGATATTGAATCGAGAGTCTTGGTAAATGGATCTGCGTCAACTCCTTTCTAAAATAGGTCGGGAATGCCGCCAGGGGGACCCGTTAGCGCCGTACACCTTTCTGTTGTGTGTAGAAATCCTGGGTATCATGATACGAAACAACAAAAATATAAAGGGGATTAATCTTGGAAGTATAGCATATCTTCTATCACAGTTCGCAGATGATACAGCACTTATATTAGACGGATCAGAGAAATGCCTCCATGCAATTCTGAGTACTTTTGAACTGTTTTCCCGTTTTTCAGGATTGAAAGTCAACGTAGATAAAACTAAACTAATATGGATAGGCTCCAAAAAGAGATCCCGATATAAGATGTGTAAAGAATGGAAGTTTGACTGGTCACAAACAGACTTCACGCTCTTGGGAATACATTTCGATATTGATCTTGATAATATGGTTGAAATATACTACAACGAAAAACTAGCCCAGATTGAAAGGCAAATGAACATTTGGACAGCTCGTACCTTAACCCCGTACGGAAGAAACACTGTTCTTAAATCACTTCTACTACCTAAGCTTAACCATCTATTCTCATCTCTACCAAATCCAACAAAATGTGTCATCGAAAGACTTCATATGGAAAAATGAACCTGATAAGATTATATAAACCCAGAGCATGGGGGGATAAAAACTCCAAATATTCGAAAAATTATATCTTCACAAAAACTAAAATGGATAAAGAGAATAAGCGGTAATGACCTCAAATGGACGTTTCTCTTCTCCAGTCTGTTTAAAATCAGGCCCCAATTTTTACTGACGGATAGTTACTACAAACAAAATGAAATAATTCCCTCCTCAACTAACTCCCTTTGGAAAGACATACTTTTAGAATGGTCAAACTTTATAGTCATGTGTAAAAGAGAAATTGTAAATGAAGAAGAGATACAATGCCAATCCTTATAGAATAGCGACAATATCAGAACTAATAGTCACCCTTTTCTGTATCTTGAGTGGTACAAAAAAGGTGTCGTTTTTGTGAATGATTTAATACATGAAGAAGGCAGACTGTTCACATATATAGAATTTTCCAATTAGTTTTACAATAAAAACCAATTACTTAACGTATGAATCAGTGAAAAAGGCAATTACAAGATATGCTCGAAAACTGAATATAAAGCAATTTAAACAGAAATTAAGCGAACCAGTTTATCCTTTTAATGTCTCAAAAATGACACCATTATTGGGAGTAAAACACTATACGCCCCGAATTAGCAACAACAATTGGCGGCACAGAAAATTGCAAGAGGCCAGAGACATCAGAAGAAGCCAACCAGCTATCAACCGTGACCAGGGAACATATCTGCCTAGCGCCTGGGACTTATTAATCTAATTTAATCATCACTGCATGCCTCATTGTCCTTGTAATTATTACTTTTAAGGCTTGGCTTCCATTTGGTCTTTTACCCCCTGTTATATGCCACTATTGTTACCTAAACAACTATGCCTGGATTAACCATCCCTGGCTTCCACTTGTCCATCCACCAAGTTAGTGCTAAATATACACCCACCCACCCACCCCCCCCAACCACACCCACCTCTTGTTAAATTATCTTAATCATGCCCGGATTAGCAATCCCTGGATTCCACTTGCCTATCTACCAATTAAGTACTGGTTTCCGTTGTTATCTCATAACTGTTGCTGTTGTCGTGACCCTTCACAATAAAGAAGTTGACATCCATAACATTCTTGCCTTTCGATAAACAGCCAACAGTAGAGTCAAGAGCATAGAAGAGAATTTCACTTCAAAGATTCAGCTGAGAATGAATTTCCAAACACCGTTTAAGAGGCTTATATATTCTCTCACCGGGATCTTAAAATGATAATTTGAATCATAGTCTAAAACTAGATATCACTATATTAAAAAATAGAATGATACAGTAGACCATTTGACCAGGTTTTTAACAAGTTGAATTATCTGTTTTTAACTTGGTTAAAGAGGTCTCATCAGTGCTTAACTGTGTCACCAATGTGTATCATAAAAAAAAAATTGCCGTCTCTTTTCTTCTATTTACCTCCCAATACAACAGATTCATTTTCTGTTTGTGTTGACTGCAGGAGGCCAATAACCTGTACGACATGTTTCACACTCGGATGATGTTACACCGACGGGCCTACCAGCATAAAGTTAAAATTGGAGTGGAGCTCATGTATGTACATCTACACATTCTACGATATTGAGAAAATATATGAAACAACGAAATTATGTGCAAAACGTAGGAAACTGCGTCGAATATACTCAAGATATTTCTGTTTGTGCATTTACCTCGTTTCTCAAAAGCAACACAGAAGAAACTTATAAATCGTAGCTGTATTTTGAATATACTGATTGTGTATTTTCAGGATTGTCGATGCACTCCAAACAGTTGACAACATCGTACGGATATCGGGAAGGGATGGGTAAATACAGTTTCACTATCAGTTTCTAAAGCCAGATTACAAAAAGAAGTGAAATGCAGTAATATTTCTTATATATATTTCTGTGACAACTCTGCCACCCGGAAGCACAAGTTACCTCCCTTGAGTTGAATAAATGCGCTAAACCATGTCCATGTTAACATGAAATCTCTGCCCCTAAAAAGCTGTAGCATTCCGACTATTACGGCCACTAGCCGAGAGCCGCGATGCGGTCCTATACAGTCAAGACATGACCCTGCATCGCGGCCGAGAACACCACCTTCATAAATCCTATTCAGATTCTAGTGGCCGATTACCCCTCGTATTTTCTTGAGATTTGTTAAATATATTTCCTGTGGGTTTTTGACTGAAAAGTCGATACCGATGTACTCCCAGATAATTTCCCTATACATACACGTAACTGTCAATTTTTGTCATCATACATTTAGATATTAATGGGCCTGAAACCCGTTGAGTTCTTGTTTCAACGATAGCGAGCTGACATGTTGACATGTTGTGCGCATGCGCCAAATTTCTATAGTCCGTATCGGAGGACATTCTTCATTAGCGGTTCGCAATACTCACTCTCGCCTCCCGTTTCGCGCGCTCGTACTTTGGGTGAATCACACTTAATGTATATTAAATTGATCTGCTTTTATGTCATAATTTACAGATTTTCCTTGCAGAGAGGATTCCATTCATATCTCTATAAAAAGATGTGTCCAGGGGATCAAGCATATTTATTAATATACAACGTAGTGCAAAGGACACGTACAATATAGTATGGTTATGTAAAACAAGGTCACAAATTTGTCGTATTCACAGACTGTGTATGAGATACATTTTTCTGAATGATATAGATTTCAGGATATGTTTTAGTTCGGTAGTATTATGGAGATATTTTTTTGTGTAGACATAATATTTGTTGCAAGGTATATTAAATTCAGACGTGATTACATTTGTCTTTAAATCAAAAAAATGATGTGATTCTATTCTACTTTTAGTTTAGTACCGGATTTATTTTCTGTCTATTTTATAAGGTTGTGGCTCAATAGTTTTACCTGTGTACATTCAAATAACAAACGAATGATATGTTCAGTTTTTCAGCATTGCACAAAGAATATAGAGAATATGCTACAATTTTATATTTGTTGTCAGCATTCTATGAATAATATGGTGTTGGAATTAATTATCTTAACTTTGTCTTATTCGTTGTTCTTAACGGTAAATAGTTTTCCATCTAATTATATTTCGATATTTCTGTATAAATATCAGTTTGCCATTGTTATTGACTACTTTTTCCTTTAAGGCAATATCCTTTACACAATAGCATAGATTAATCTGCATACTTTTCCCTCCATGTATAAAGTTCTGAGGTTACATGGATCGAATGGTTCTTCCAACATGCTATCAAATGATACAGATTCTTTCCATATATTATTTATAGATTTGATAAGATTTGTATGTTCTCAAAGAAAATTACTTTAAAATATATGTTAGTACAACAGAATGTTTTACTTGAGGAGAGTTATTAATATATGTTTAAATGTATATACACACATATTTATTAGGAATTATCATGGTTATGGAATTTGTAATATATCTCCTTTATTGACAATGGTCCATGCAGGAAGCAAATGTACTGTAAGTCCCCATGGTCCCTAGTATGGTGATCTACCTTCAGTTGTTGGCGATCAATAGCCTGTTTTTTATATTGTATCGTCTTGTATAGTTCAAATGTTTTAGATTTAGTTACTAGTTTTATATCTATATCTGTGATAATCTAGTTATTTTACTGTCCTTCGTCGGCAGAATTTTATAATTTCACTTAAATTTTTGATATATTTATAACTTGCTTTAGTCACGATATGGCTGAAATATTGCCGATGTGACTTAAAATCTTAACTCACTCACTCACTTTATTGACAATGGTGTTTAATGATTTACTAGGTGTGCGTTTGTCACAAACGTTTAACGATATACTCGTTTTGTTTTTTATAATATACACGGCATAATCACTATATATTGCCAATAATCCCATGACATGATATTAAACTGTTCACTTTATTTCTGCAAGAACTGTACCAATTTTTTTTTTAAAAACATGACATGTCCTCCTTTTGCCCAATCGCAAGCATCCCTCTGATAGTTCGTACCAAAGCGGTATTTTTAAGTTCAATTCATTCTTCGTATAACTATGAAAAGAATAGCCACATGATAATGAACAATCAGAAGCCTGATCCGGGCATAATATTGGAACATAAATATTATATTTTGAAATATTTTCTTTGACTTTCGCGAAACCGAAGCGAAACAGGTGCGCGCGTTGTACACGGTAAGATACATGGTAAACTATCCAATTGTTTATCTATCCTGGACATTATTCAAATGGTGAGTGAGTGAGTTAAGATTATAGTCACACCGGCAATATTTTAGCTATATCGTGACTAAAACAATTCATTTAACACTCCCTCCAACCCAACCCAACCCAACCCAACCCACACCCCGGCATGTAATTTTGTTTCCAGAGTCCTAACTCAAAACCATTCAATATTTTTCAACAAGAAGAAGATCATTTGACAGCTACGTAAAGTCCAACTTGATTTTTTAGATTAAGTTAGAATCGTTTACACGGAAACCGGGAAAAATATGAATATCCAAAATCCGCAAATAATAAAAGGAACCACTTTCGGGTATGTCTCATATATCTTATAAGCTCTGTTGAAAGATATTGGACTGTTTTCGAGTTGTGTTCCGGAAACGAAGCGCACCCCTCCTTTTGAGACAAAGTCCGAATCGTTTCCATGGAAACCGGGAAAAATAAAAATGCCAAAAATCTGCAAATAGCAAATGGCACCACTTAAGGTTCTGTTTGATATATCTACCTAGTCTTGTTGAAAAATATTGAACGGTTTTTTGAGTTATGCTCCCCGATACGAAGCCCACCCCTCTTTAAGACTAAGTCCAAAACGTTTCCATGGAAACCGAGAAAAATACAAATGCGAATAATCTGTAAATAGCAAAGGCACCACCTTAGGTTATGTTTGACATATCTACCAATTTGTGTTGAAAAATATCAACAGTCTTTGAGTTATGCTCCGGAAACAAAATGATCACGGACGGACAGATGGACGAGGCGACGACTATATCCCCACATTACATGCCGGGGAAATAAAAATGCATATACATGTATCTAAAAAACAGATCAATCAAACTTTATCGATCCGATCAATTTCTTTTATAAAATCAATAATTAAATGACAGTTAACATTATTAAAAAGATCTTTAACCGTTTTGGCACGGAAATATTTATCCTTTATGATGGAAAAATAACAGTCAAGCAGGACATGTTTGACTGCGATTCTTTCATCACGAGGGACACAAAGCGGACTACCTTTTAGTAAATATTCAGGCGTATATCTTGTGTGTCCAATACGACTTCTTCGCATAATAACCTCGTCAACCGATAGTTGGTTTTATTGAATGTAATTTATTGATACCTACTTCAGTGCACATGTCCAACTTATTCTGCCACAATGTGTGAAGCCCATTTCTGGTGTCCCCCGCCGTGATATTGCTGGAATATTGCTAAAAGTGGCGTAAAACAATACTCACTCACTTCTTCTCCATCAGATTACGAACATGAGATCTAATGATAGCTAAAAAATAGACATTTGATACTATGATAAACCGAGATTTTTATACCTGGAACGGAAATTAGGTGAGATATATACTAAACAACATACAGATGTCATCTTTCTCCGGCTTTGCCAAATATTTACAATATACAACTAATGTGGTGTCGTATTTTCAGAAATTTCATTACATTTGAAAATAAGGCTCGATCTCTGTTAATGATGCTTAGTTAGTCAAAATACATCTACATAATCAAGAGAGTTTGGGAATCTAACAACTAACTTCTAGGTAGATAGGACCATCCATTACCTCTTTTCTCATGTGCGATTTCCTAATTCTGTATAATTTGTGATAATACCAAAACGTATCCGGTTACAATGTGGATTTTTGTATTGAAACAGATTGGCTCATCGTGTATATATGTGTGTGTGTGTGTGTGTGTGCGTGCGTGCGTGCGTGCGTGCGTGTGTCCTCTCTGTCGTCCCTTACGTCAGAGGAAAATCAACTTTCATCAAGCCATTTTTCACATTGAACGTAGAAAGTTATACATAAGCATACAAATCCATTTCATATATTGTTATGTCGTTCAGATATCACGCAGTATTTTATTCGCACAAAGTTTCATCAAAGATGCCAAATAAAGAAATCGTCCCGCTGTAAACGGAGACATTTACTGCTTTTCAACGCATAACAAAATTGCGGACAACCTTTAACAAAGTCTACTTTCCAAACCGCCTGTGTACTTGTGCTTCAAATTTACATCATCGGATAGGAAATTAAATATTCTACATATCTGTGTTATAGCCGTAGCTAGAAGCAGTGCATCGCTAACGCAATTGTCGCTCAACGTTCATTTTTCAGAACTTCAGAGAAAATAAACCTCGGCATCCATGGGGTTAAGGCTTCTGTGCACTGCGTTGTATATTAATAAATCTGCTAGATACCATGGACACATCTTTTTGTAGAGATATGAATGGAATCCTCTCTGCAAGGAAAATCTGTAAATTATGATATAAAGGCAGATAAATTTAATATACATTAAGTGTGATTCACCCAAAGTACGAGCGCGCGAAACGGGAGGCGAGAGTGAGTATTGCGAACCGCTAATGAAGAATGTCCTCCGATACGGACTATAGAAATTTGGCGCATGCGCACAACATGTCAACATGTCAGCTCGCTATCGTTGAAACAAGAACTCAACGGGTTTCAGGCCCATTAATATCTAAATGTATGATCACACAAATATGACAGTTACGTGTATGTATAGGGAAATTATCTGGGAGTACATCGGTATCGACTTTTCAGTCAAAAACCCACAGGAAATATATTTAAAAAATCTCAAGAAAATACGAGGGGTAATCGGCCACTAGAATCTGAATAGGATTTAAGAAGGTGGTGTTCTCGGCCGCGATGCAGGGTCATGTCTTGACTGTATAGGACCGCATCGCGGCTCTCGGCTATACGGCAACGTGCTCCCGATTCATAGTAATGACATCAGGTTTTCGAGAAAAAACACGAGAGCGTAAGTCAGTTGTGCACCTGAAACACAACAAGATGGGGACGTACTTCACAACTCACAATAGAGAATTGAATCAGACATTTTTAGAAAGAGCATTCTCCATTTGTCAGATCGAGTACATACAACACACAAGGTAAACATAAACCGTCAACGTCAGAGACTATGCATTCTCGATTATCCACCGATAGAAGGCGTAGAAGCCGATACAGGATGCATTGAGCATAGTGTAACCGGGATAGTTTTGGTTGTCAATAAGTCCAGGTCTCTGGTTACGGGGATGAGAACTTTTATTCCTGATAATAACAACACCCTCCAACAACACATGATTCAATAAATACAAAGTCATTATCAGGGGTGGAAATAACCCATTGCCCGACGCCCCAGTCCAGTGTGTGTTTCTGTTTGGCAAGCAAATTTGTATATCACACTGTACCGGTGTCCAGTTGACTTTCCAATGTTAATTATGTTGCATATTTAGAACATCAACAAGAAAATCGGCCAGTATAGTGGAAAAATTATCAGGGCAAGTGATTTTACATGTGCCACTGTACCGGAGTACACTAGCAAATTTAAAGTTATTTCCACCCCTGAAATTATATGTACATAAGATTTAAAATCCGTCATTACACCTCTTAGATGAAATTCCGCAATCATAAACATTCTAGTTACATAGACTACAAGGGGCGATCACTCCTTGATATACTGCTTACATATAAATGACATAAATATGGTTAAGGTAGAGGCATATGAAATCTATAAACATGCCCAGATACAATATATGAATGACACAATGCTACATAAACATTTTTAACAAGACAAAGAAATTCCTACCCGGTGCAGCGCCGTCAAGCCAGTCAAGCGTACGTATAATCTGTTTAACCAATAATCAACGTTACAGCAACGATAACTCAAACTATATATATATCTGCTATCATTTCAAAACCTAGGATATAATATAACCAGTTCAAACTAATATCACATTCATACTTACATTCACATGTACACTATCCTTTCTCACATTTATAAAATCACTCCATCAAACGTCCAAATATGCAACTATTCACTTGTAAAAACTGGAAACACTTTAATGAACTAGCTAACTTATTTGGATACTTTCATATTAAATATTATACACTAAAACATTATTGGGTTTGAAATTAGCTAAGTGACTGGTTGAACCTAACTTGTACACTTACAGACAAGTTACAGTTGATATTAACACATAAGTTACAGCTTACATTTACACATAAACATTAACAATGTAGCATTTAAATGTATACACACTGATTAATTGATACAACATATTAAACTGACCTGTGGTGATGTTACCAAGCGAATAGATCCCAACACCGGATAGACGTCTTGCTGGTGCAAGCAGTGACAGAGAAGTGAAGGTTTAACTTAGTAAAAGATTGCAACAGCTTAAATGATCCAATCAGATTGGATCATATAAGGGTACATAATAATGTAATGACCCTACCTAACCACCCTTAATTAAACTAGAATAGCACTGACTGCATAGCTATTAATAGACATGTGTTAAGATGAGAATAGTCAGTTTCAAAATGAACAGACCTGTTGATAGAAAAGTATTCATTACTATAAATAAGAGGTACGTAAGTCCCAATGCATTCACAGTAAATTTAAACCTACTACTATTTTTAATTGTAGTATATGTTATTTTAATCTATGGCTAGATTTATCTAAATTGCTAACGGCTGAAGGGATTGGCAATACATAGCCTGTTTTTATATTGTGTTGTCCTCTATAGTTAAAGTATGTTACTGTTAGTTACTAGTTTTAGATTGAAATGTGTGATATACTAGTTGTTTTGCTGTCCTTTGCTGATAGGTTTTTATAATTTACCTTCATTTATTGTAAAATTATACCTTGTAGTCAAGATATGGCTGAAATATTGCCGATGTGACTTAAAATCTTAACTCACTCACTCACTATAAATAAGAAATAATATACCTGCAAGGCAAAGTGACCGTTAATATACAAGTATCCATAAATATCCTAATATGAAGTGATATCCTGCCATTGCATTGTAACTGTTAATATACAAATATTCATAAAATTGTTAAAGGACATAAAACTAATATGTACATGACTTCTTACTTATGTATCTGTCACAGTAGGAGCCAGTGACTACTGTATGAGGTGAGGTGAGGTGAGGTGAAATTGGGTTTAACGTCGTGCTTGAGAATATTTCGCTCATATGACGACGTTCATGCGTGTGAATGTGTATGTGCGGCTACTACTACTAGCCCAGACTTAAGCAGGTCTTATAGTGCTAGTCCACTGAGATACCACGCCGCAGTAAAGCATGAATACCCCACTCAGACACATTATACTGACTCCGATCCGACCAGTCCTTGTTGTACCCATGAATGCCGAGCGACAGACAGGGACGAACAAGTACCATATTTTAACGTTTTTCGGTATGACTTGTCGGGGATCGAACCCGCGACCTTCCGCTCTCCGGGCGGACGCTGTAACCACTAGACCATGGAGGCGGTCGACTGCTGTATGAGAGGATGAATGAAAATCAGGTGTTCGCCAAAAGGAAAAGCATGTCGGGCTCTACTGGCAGAAACCTAAGACAATACTAAAGAAAATTTGAATCTACTCAGAAATGTAGATACCAACGCTTAATATATTTTTACAATACAAAATAGAGACGAATGCAATATCTGACAAATTCTGTTTCAGTGAAGTACCAACAGACCGAAACATATCTGAATGCATTGACGATATGGCGGCCTACTCCAAGCTGAATGACAGCATCCTTCAGTTGGTGGAGCTTCCTATAACACTGGGAACAAGTCACCAAGACACCGGTGAACATCAGACATTGCACTGTCGTAACTGGAATAAAAGTCTGCCAATACATTCAGTTCTCACATATATGTAACATATCATGGAAAGAATGCACCATCCGATAACAGAGTGGTAATCTGTAACTATACATTGAAAGAACTTAGGTTTCTTGAAAGCTTCATTATTTTCACTTGTGCATGACTTATCGCTGACACAAATGGTCGTAGTTTAGTACTACAAGTAGAATAATGAAACCGTCTCCAAGATGGCTACCGAGAATGAGTGAACAAAATATTCTGAAATTGATCTATGTTTCCGGTTGTCAATTTACTCACATACAGTCAAAAGTGCCTGGATGTGTAACATTACCAATGGATGCTTTTTTCACTTATGTCTCTAATTTGTGCACAAATCAAATAATTGTACCGAATCAATCTAATTTCTGTTAACCAATTACAGAAGAACAGAAAACAGCAAGAGACAAACTGGAAAGAGCAAGAGGCATACTGAAAAGACTCCGGTCAAGAGACTTGTACAAGTGTGTTGGCAAACGCATTTTATCACCTGAGGAAAATGTATGTATGATGAGTTTCGTACATATGGTGCTGTTGCTAAATATGGGTACAATGCATCATTGTGGATGCAGCTGCCATTTGTCAGTGTTTCATCTATAATAAAAATAATAATAATAATTCACTTGTATAGCGCCTGGTATCCCTCTGTCTAGATGTTCACTGGCGCATATGTAGGAGTCAGTAGAGTGAAAGGGGAAAATACATACGCACACACTATTTCTATTACAAGGTAAAGGGAAATTACAGCTGATTTTTATCAATCGAACCTCTGCCCACCTTAATATTCTATCGTGGCTGAGGAATATGGCTGAGACATATAGAGACATCAGACCAACGCTTCATACATGCGTCACAGCAAGACTCACAATGGAGAACTCAGAGAACCTGTACGTTGAACCAAATTTGTAGGTACATTCCGTATTTGCAGAAACTGTGTCAACGTTTTGAGTTTGTGTGTATGAAGAATAACTGTTACAGTTCAATATTTTCTTCTCAGCTGGACATTCAGCAGACAAAGAAGGAAATCATAGAGGAAGGAGGAGAGGACTTCAGTGAAGAACACTTTGAAATCGCTGTAGGTAAAACTCATGTTTCAATTTCTCAAATCGCAAGAAAATTAACGTAGCACGTTTATATTTTTTAATAAATCAACAATATCCTTGAAAGTCGAGACGAAATGATAACAGTTGGTGTTCAGCAATGATGAGGAAGTTATTTCACAAAGCTGCATATTTACTGAGGCATTATTTGGGTTAATCCAATCTCTCGAAAGGCATTTAGAAGTTGGACGAACATGAATCCATGACACGTTTTGTGGATAACAACTTCTTTTTATTCTTTATACGACGTTTCAAACCTAATTCTATTGTCACAATTTTCATTTTGTTTGCGTTTCAGAGCTAATAATTATTGTTTTCTTTGTACATTATCCGGTCTAATTGGCTTTGTAATTATATTGTTATCTTTGTACATTCTCCCTCCTTGCGTTCATCCGCAGCTGTAACGTTCATCCTCTGCAGCTGTAACTGATGTAAATCGGCTACGGACACATTTACGGTCTCTGTCTTATAGTGACCGGTCATCATCATCATGATATCTAAATATGGCTGAAGGGTCATTGTCGGCACAGATACTACAGATATGTACCTAAGTACACAAAGTGAACAAAGTCAAAATACAGAAACGTACCAGGTACCCTCAACGGGCACAAGTCCATATTTCGCAACCTAAATGTATGTAGTTGTTCCCATGATTGGGATTTGTTGTGTCTGTTGCGAAATGTTCGTTACTGTGTATGGTTGTGTCTTCTATAATGCAATCAAAAGCATCTAAATATACAGTATGACAGTTCCTATCAGGATAACGGCACACTGCGGAATGGACCCATCCTATGGTAGGTTTCTGTATTCTGATTTTAGCTAACGTACGTTTCTGTATACAGAAAAGGACCTGGGGAACATATCTGTAGTACCCGTGCTGACAACGACAACTTCAGCCTTAATGTGTGTCACGTTTGTTTGGAGAATTGTTTCCGCATACATACTCATATGTATGAGACAGAATCCAGTGAAGGACACCAGCATCTTTGCATTCAGTACTCTTGCGTTCAGGCACATCACGTTCTTTGTTTTGCATTCATTGTCATCGGTAAATAACGATATACACTTGGGACAAAATGCAAAACGAATGCATCATCATGTTCTCCGTGACTCGTTCTACAGATGTTAGTATACCAATAAACATATCCGTCACATTATGTATGGTTATGTATTTTTATAGGCGATGTCTTTCGATTATGGAAAGAAGAAAAAGGATCCAATTAGCAATGTCCGGTTTTATAGCAAAACAAACCCTGAAATGGCCTTCTCCCTTTCGAAAGAACAGGTATGGAGACTCTTTGCTTCTCGCGTCTAAGAGTTATATGATCTCCCATTGCCACGTAAGGTGGTATGGCGAAGGTATCACTGAAATTTAATACATTAAATACTCACATTTTGATGTGTAAGATTACACCTTGAGAATAACTTTAAAACTTTCTATTTAAATTTCAAGATGTTCAGCTATATATTTTGAAGGTTGGTTGTGTTACTAATAATGAGCATTTGTTTTGTGTCATTGTTTAGTACATGTATATGTCTGATCATTATTGAGGCGCTCGCAAAATGTTGTTGTTGTTGTTGTTGTTGATAGTGTATATCTTGTTGAGATCACAGTATCGCGTGACTAATGGTGACCTATTAGCGTTTTGTCTTCTGCCTTGACAGTTATATTACGACAACAAGATTCCATGCTTCCATTATCAATGCTGGCTGTTGGCCCCCACAATGCAACTTCTTGACTTGTGGCCAGCTACTTGCCCTTCACGGACGGGATACCAATTGGAATCAATGTACTTGTCTGCCCCTTTCCAACACTAATTCCTGGATTAAAGAGTCATTCCACAATCTGGCATCCTTGTAGAGCATCCTCCTCGTGGTGGGTGCTGGATAACGCCAATAGCTCTTCAACCCCTTGTTGACCCGGGGGCTTATTGGTCCACAGCACCCCATTGCTGGTTGTAAGAACGAATTGGTCAACCCGTTTGTCGTAGGTTGCGCCCCTGTGTCCGTGGAGGAAGGGATTCTGGTGGTTGAGGGCACTGGTTCCAGGAACAGTGTTCCTTTGCCCAACACACCACTTCGGCCCTGACTTCACCTAGACGGGTGTCAGAATGGGCCCGGTTCAATCAATCGTCTGGTCATGCCGAGCCCTGAGCTTTAAATACGTGATGGTCAAAATTAATCAAAATTAACAACTTGATATTTCAAGCTTGGCCAATTATTTTGAACCAATGATTCCAAATGTGCATAATTTCATGTATGTTCTTGCCTAGAGTCGTATGCCCAGAAGGCAATGGCTCATGGGCCAATCTGGTGGGAAAATTGTTCTTTTAGTTTTGCGCTTGAGTATATCATCCGAGTTTCCCTGGTGCTGCAAGTCGGAGACCAACTGGTTTTCAGCATTGTCCTTGTGCTACTCCGTGGTGGGCGGGGAGCACGGATGATGAAATATAAACACTAACCATGGCTTTTGAAACCCCCACAAAAAAACCCAGAAACAAACGTCTTCTCTAAAATGACCATGTTGACAACGACCTCAGACAGCCCAAACCAATTGATTACTGGCCACGTTTTGTTGTAATTGAGACCAAAGATAATACACCCTTAAAATTAAATCCTTTGCTGTGTCTAAACCCTTTTGCTGTGTCTAAGGGTATCCAAAGCATTGCCGGCGATGTGAAGAACATTAAAAGATTTCGTTCTGGTGCGCTGTTGACTGAGTGCGCCAAAAGACAACAATCAACCAACCCGTTGAACACTGACACTTCTGTTGGCATTCCTGTAACCGTCAACGCTCACAAGACACTTAACAAGCAAGGGAATCGTCATATATCGTGACCAATTGCTGGCAGACATGCCGGAACTTGATATCGCTTCCGAGATGAGAGATCAGGGTGTACTATATGTCAAACGTTTCTCAACCCGTGAAAACAACACAGCCATTAAAACTAATACCTATCTGTTTTCCTTGTCTTCATCTACTGCTCCAAAATCACTTAAGGCAGGGAACTGTAATATCAATGTTGACACGTACATTCCGAATCCTCTTAGGTGTTTCCAATGCCAAACGTTCGGCCATGGCTTAAATACTTGCACATTGTCTGTTGTGTGTGCTCACTGCCGTGAAAAGACACACACAACAGAAGATTGTGACTGCGCAGGGGATCACCCATTGTTCTTTAAAGACTGTCCTGTCTGGAAACAGCAAATGGCTATCAATAGAATAAAGTTTGCCCAAAGCATCAGTTTTGCAGATGCAAAAAAATGGGCGAAAGCTCAGAATTAACAGAAAGCTATGCTTCCATTACCAGATAAAATCCAGAAGCAACCTCTACAATAACCAACTTAACTTGAGTGAAAATGGATTCCTCTTAACCTTTCTCACCTGCTATATCTACAGCTGAATCACTTCCTGGGACATCTCGAATTCAATCACAGGCATCCCTTGATCATGAACCATCTTCTCAGTCGACAACTCGTTAAAACCAAAAGTAAAAAGCCAGATTCCGCGAAAACGCTAAGTGGCAGAGCCAACAAAAGGGTCAGAAAATAAAATGCAATTGTTCAACAAACATGGATCACTTGAAGACATGGACGTGTCTGAAAACATCCGTTCTAGGGCACACAGATTGTGGCCCACGAAAAAAGTGTGGGGTAGACCCCTCCCCCCCAAAAAACAAACAAATCCCCCCAAAATATAGGTTATCAAAATAATATCATACAGTGGAATTGCAGAGGAATAAGGACTAATTTCAATGAATTGCAGTCCAGGATTTTACACCGTCCGCAATCTGTCTGTAGGAGACATATCTAAAACAGACAGGTACTTTTAAATTACGTATTTTTAATGCATATGATTATTTTTCACTTGCAGGTGATAGGGCCACTGCAGGATCTTCGATCCTTATTAAACAGACTGTTATCCATAGCCCTGTTTCACTTGATGCTAGTCTCCAGGTTGTTGCCGTGCGACCCACTTTACATGTTGCGCTCACATTATGCTCTTTGTATATCTCACCGTCTTCAACTCTTCAGAAGACTGAACTCAAAATCTATATGACCAACTCCCGTAACCCTGCATTATGTGGGGACTTAAATGGCCACAACCCACTCTGGGGTGGCACAACTACTAATGCAGAAAGGTAAACTACTGGAAGAGTTCTGTTCAGATAATGATTTATGCATATATAATGACGGTTCCAGCACATATTTACATCCTGGCACAGGAACTTATTCACCTCTTGATTTATCAATTACAGACCCACACGTATTGAATGAATTTGAAATGTCAGTCCACAATGGCCTCTGTGAAAGTGACCATTTTCCAACAATATTAATACCTGTGAACCCATCTGATGCCACCCCATCCTCAAGGTGGAACTTTAAAAAACCTAACTGGCATTTACATCAAACTCTGTGTTGCGACAGACTTAAACCTGAACTTTTTAATGATGGCATAAAGGATTTTTCTGATGAACTCAATAATATAACTGATGAGTGTATCCCCAAATCCTCTGCAATTCCACACACCCGAAAACCATGGTTCAACAATGAGTGCAAATAGGCTAGGAAGGCACGAAAGAAAGCTGAGAATTATTTCCGTCGACATCCTATGGTCCATAATTTGAATGCATTCAATATTTTAAATGCTACGGCACGGCGTACTTTCAAGCACAATAAACGTCAATCCTGGCGAAATTACGTGTCACAAATAAACTCACGAACGCCGATATCAAAGGTATGGAACATGATCCAGAAAATAAAAGGTAAGGGCTCTCAATCTAGCCTTAAGCATCTCAAAGACAGAGACGAATTATTAACTAGTTAATCTGATATTGCAAATAAACTTGGAGAAACTTTGGCCAAACATCGAATTATATATGTACATCAATTCAAAAGTATATAAAACAACAGGAAAAGAAAACTATTAATTTCAATTCAGATAATGGGGAAGATTACGATGAAATATTTTCTATTCATGAGCTTCACACTGCTCTTGACCAGGCTCACGATACTGCTACAGGGGCTGATAAAATATATTATCAGCTTCTGAAGCAGTTACCGGAATCATGTTTAGATTCCCATCCCACAACCTGGACGTTATTCAATGTGGTTTCCCTAAAACGGAACGCATGATAAATAATCAACTTGTGAGGTACTTGGAAACAAGTACCATCGATCACTTAGTGCGTTTAGAATCCTTTGTTTAAAATGCCATTATTCAAAAAAAACTTGCCGTGTCGGTCTTTTTTGATTGAGACAAAGCATAGGACAGTACATGGAAACAGATTTACACGATTTTGGATTGAGAGGCCGTTGCCTCAATTTATATCCAAGTTTTTAACTGAAAGACAGTTTCAAGTCCTCGTGGGTTCTACCCTATCTGATCATTACAATCATGATCAGGGTGTCCCACAAGGCAGTATTTTGTCTATCACACTATTTAGTATAAATATAAATAGTTTATCAAAGGTTTTTAACGTTTCAATTGGTGAATCATTGTTTGTAGATGATTTTAATGTTTCCTATTGTGGCCAAAATCTGCATACTATTGAAAGGCAATTACAATTGTGTTTAAATAAAATTAATAAAAGGTGTTTAGAAAAGTAAAGTTTCAAAGTAAAAAAACAATTCTATCCACTTTTGTCGTAAGTATAAACCTCACAAGGGCCGGAATTAGTATTAGATGGTACACCTATTAGATCGATGAAATATTTATATATCTAATTTTTTTCCAGATATCCCAGATGCTTCCTGAAAACTTTCAAGAACGTGCAGTGGCTATCTTTTCAAAAGAGAACGAATTCGAGAAAGCTATTGCCAGCAGCTTCAAACGAAGATGGCCTGATGCCGAGGTGATTTGGGTTAATCATTCCATAATAATGCTCGTGTCGTGTGTTAACAATGAAGACGTTCCATTCATAGTTACTCTTAAAATATCAGATCTGTAACTTAATTTCTGTTACACAGTTTCAATGTCAATATTCCCCGCTGCACAGCTGCATGACCATTATCTGAAATCGTTTGTTTGAGCAGATCCCAGAGGAATATGACGATGAACCAACAGCTTCACACGACTAATTGGAAGTGCCGGTGTATATACAACTTATGCGTGGCAGAGATAGCCCACTACCTTCGAATATCTTATTGTTACACTCTCTACATATATGACTAAATAGATGGTAGATAAAATTGTTCATTTAGAGGTGAGTTGGTTTGGTCCAGGGTTATAGCCGTTGACATCATGATAAGACAAAAGTGTTTATGCTCACATGTCTCTTTCAAAATTCAACATTGTTTAAGGTGAGGGTTGATTTGATTTTCTCAATCTTGTATTAGGCTCTTTCACAAAAGTCGTGGGGCGTTGGGGTAGCCTAGTGGTTACAGCGTTCGCTCGTCACGCAGAAGACCCGGGTTCGACTCCCCACATAGGTACAATGTATGAAGTCCGTTTTTGGTGTCCTCCGCCTTGATATTGCTGGAATATTGCTAAATTGGCGTAAAACCATACTCACTCATTCACCCACACAATTCGTCATAAGTGTTTTGGTTTTGAGTTCTAAGTTGAGTTCTAACGTAAGTTAATTAATGTTTAAACATATCTACTTCATAATGAACCGGATTGCCATATAAACCAAAAGCCTATTTTAATCCCGTCCCCAAAACAAGAAATGAAAACATATTGCATGACATACCAAACATAGACACTTATGTTTTGTTGTTGCTAACATTAGAAAATGATTTAATACTACCAGTTACCAATAATATACTCATTAGATTACCAGTAGAGATGTAAATTATATGATACTGTTGGTTAATTAAACGTACCAAATTCTAAGACGAGTTCATGTACACACTGATATATTTCTGTTTCCTTGTTTTCTTGTTATTTGAATATACATTACATGGTATTTTCACAAGGAGCACGATGGGTCATTTGAAATGAATCTGTCAATGTTATGTGAATTTTAATCATTTCCAAACTTTCTGAGGCAGGGATGTATTAACTGACAGATTTTGTTTCCAAATTGGATATTTCATGCAACTTTGTGTCCGAATCTTCTGCCGGTGAAGCTACTTAGGGATTAACTAACTTCTGGTGAAGAGTTCCAAACTCCTACATCACAAGGTTTTAAAGGTGTTGCATAAGACATCCAGCACAAGACATCCTTGCTTCCTTAGCTTTAATGGGTTTCAGTTACAAAGTTTATTTAATTTGTAAGTTTACTAGCTGAAACGTAATCAGGGACACTATTACAGGAAACATAGGAGCTTCATAAAATACCAGCTTCATCATAAACAAAACAGTTCTTCTGATAGTGTTTCTATAGAAGTCACCTTTCATCCAGGGGTAAACATAGGAGCTTTATCGTAGACCATTCTGAGAGTGTTTCTATATAAGTCACCTTTCATCCAGGGGTAAACATAGGGAGCTTTATCGTAGACCATTCTGATAGTGTTTCTATATAAGTCACCTTTCATCCAGGGGTAAACATAGTAGCTTTATCGTAGACCATTCTGATAGTGTTCCTATACAATTCACCTTTCATCCAGGGGTAAACATAGTAGCTTTATCGTAGACCATTCTGATAGTGTTTCTATACAAGTCACCTTTCATCCAGGGGTAAACATAGGAGCTTTATCGTAGACCATTCTGATAGTGTTTCTATACAGGTCACCTTTCATCCAGGGGTAAACATAGGAGCTTTATCGTAAACCATTCTGAGAGTGTTTCTATACAAGTCACCTTTCATCCAGGGGTAAACATAGGAGCTTTATCGTAGACCATTCTGATAGACTGTTTCTATACAAGTCACCTTTCATCCAGGGGTAAACATACTAGTTTTATCGTAGACCATTCTGATAGTGTTTCTATACAAGTCACCTTTCATCCAGGGGTAAACATAGGAGCTTTATCGTAGACCATTCTGATAGTGTTTCTATATAAGTCACCTTTCATCCAGGGGTAAACATAGGAGCTTTATCGTAGACCATTCTGATAGTGTTTCTATATAAGTCACGTTTTATCCTTTGGCATAACATTAGTGTGCGCGTACATGACGTGTACCTCTTGATGCCCCACATATTGTTCCTACAGCATCGAGTGTCAATTGTTCCAAGCCTGCTTTCTGGGCAATTGTGAAATGATTCAGTATACAAACAAAGAGAGGTGATATGAAAGGTGTATACATAGTCTGGAGGGGATTGAACACTTGATGGAAATGTGGAACCTTACTGGTTATACATCTCTGTAAAGGGATACGATATGTTTTTGAAAATACAATGCCATTTAGAAAGTGTCCATTCGCGATTCGAACCCACATAACTTACGTTAGACTTGTTCTTGGTTGTTAACTCAGAAAAGCATTGCAAGTGAATGTAACGCTGTCAAGACAGTTCTTATTTAATTACTTGGAGGTTTGTAGTTGCCAATACTCTCCAACTGACTCTTCTTCTGTAGTATACATTGGAATTGGCAAATTGCTCCAATTCAGCTGTATCTACATTTTGCTGATTTCTTCTTTAGGTGAAACACCTTTTTATGTGTTGTTATCTAAATTTCATTTGATTCTTTATGTTTTATTTATGCTCAGTGGATGTATTGACAGTGTGAGCATATGATATTGTATTTCCAACGTCAGCAACATTCAGTCGTAGACATAAACTAAGCATATTCGTGATGAAGGCTTGCATAAAGCACTCAGTTGTGAGAAATGTGCTTTCGTTCAAAACTATTGTATAACTTGACGTTAGGGAATCACACGATTCAATTATGCTAACAAGGTAGTATCATAATAATAATGGTTATTTGCACTGAAAAGGCCACGGGCCTATAGTACATAAAGTTATGTTACATTTGAGAGGAATATAGATCGGGTAATCATAGCATAGTAAATGAACATTGAAATATTTTGTAGAAGAACTGGTTTTTACCACTGAACAGTGAGGAGAATTTTATCACATTTGGATGGACATAGTAATAACTTTTAATATATTTGGTTTGCAACCGGTCATAAAATGGACATATTAGGAGGAAATGTAATTCATCTTCTATTATGTTTAAATTACAAAGTGTACATAATCTATTTTCTCTTTTTACATTCATATATCTGCCTCTTTCAATCAACAAATCATGAGAAGAACATCTGAATCGTGCCAGTGCTATTCTAAACTTTTTTACATTAACACAGGATAGATATGACTCAAAGACTATGGCATTATTAAACAATGAATAATACATGCATGTATTTGATAAGGATATCCTTTCACACCATGTTTGAATATACATATCTTTTAGTCTTGTCGTAAAGGATTGTATAAATAATGTAGGTGATTCGACATATTGTGTATTCCATGTAATTCAAAACAACCAATAGAATATAGAACGTTTTTTACATTAGTTGCCCAGTTTTTTTGTCCACTTTTGTCATATAACAACATCATATAATAACACTTGTTGGGTAAGCGAATTGAAGGCATAATCAACAGTTTTAGCCAGTATTTAATATCTTTAATGTTTGTAAGATTGTGCATTGGATACCTACCCATTACAAGTAACCCCAAGGATTTATTTCCTTGCGTATAAATGATTTTTTTCAATTTCGTCAAATTTTGTTATTCCCCAAATTTCGGCCCCATATGATAAAATTGGACTGACTTTGTCATCAAATATTGTTTCAAAGAATGAAGAGTAGTTAATATTACCAAATACACTCAACTGTTTCATAATTCCAATTAATGCTTTTTGTCCCTGTAACGCTGCCTATGTTACATGCATCGTCCATGACAGGTCACTGGTGAAATATAGTCCCAAATATGTATATACACTCCAGCTTCATACCTTTATATAACCGGTTTTCCTTTTTAGACAATTTGCCTCCATTTTTAATTCAACAATTTTCTTTTTGTCTCTATTTACAGTTAATTGCCATTTATCGCAGTAACTTTCAAGTTCATTAATTTGATTCTGTAAGCCATTAATCGTGCTTGAGAACAAAACAATGTCATCTGCAAATAGTAATAGGAAAATATGAACTATATCAGGGTGGAGTTGAATCCCGTGTACACAATTAGTTTCGACTTGTCGTGCTAACTCATTTATGAAAAGGGAAAAAAGAAATGGGCTTAGTATACAGCCCTGTCTTACACCAAGTTGCAAGTCAAATGTTTCTGAAAAATTAGGATTGCTTTTAATACAGGCCTTAACATTTCATACATATTGCATAATTGTTTACTCATTTTGCCACTGAGACCGTGGGTGTTAAATAGAAGCCAAATTTTTTTCAGTTGTACTGAATCAAAAGCTTTTGAAAAATCTACAAATAATGCATAGAATTTCCCCCCTTTAGAGTTTAAACACCTTTGAATAATACTTTGTAGTATAAACATATTATCTACTGGCGTATATCCCTGTCTGAAGCCAGCTTGCGCTTCGCTGATCTTATCCATTGAGTCTCCCCAGTTTACAAGTCTTTTATTTATTATAGAAGAGAAAGTTTTACTAAAATATGCTCAGTAGTGTTATGCCTCTGTAATTATTTGGATTATTTATATTACTTTGTTTATGGATTGAAACTATGGGGCCAATGGCCCAACATTTGGAGAACGTACCATTTTCCAATATCTAAGCAATTAAGTACAATTCTAAGCATGGGACGATGAGATCTGCTGAGTATTTAAAAAAATCAGATACTTTTTATCAATCCCTGGTGATTTATTACATTTCAATTGGTTAATGCTATCTAAGATTTAATCTCTAGTAATTTGGGACTCAAGTATTACCTCGGCAAGCTCTGAATTCAGATCTTGAGGAGCTGATGGGTTTTCATTCTCGAAGTTATCACATGTTACATCGTCATTTTCATTGTGTAAAGTGTTTAAGAGTGTTTTACTGTTTTCTATTTCTCTCTGCTACTCTTTATAATAATTAAGGCGGGGTTTTTTTCCCTTACAAATTGAGTTATATTTATTTCTGTTAGCGCAATATTGATCGTATGATTCTTACTTATTCCAAAACTTATTCAGAGCTCTACATCGGTCTGATTTTAATCTTTCACATTCAGAGTCAAACCATTTATTAGTTGTTGTTGTGGGAGTGCTAAGTGTTTTCTTCATGCAAGAGGCGGCCAAACAAAGTGCCTCGGTCATATAGCTTATACTATCATCAATATTAACGAAAGCACAATCAATCGATTTATCTAATAATTCTTGTACGTTATCTGACAATTTTTTTCTCTAAACTGTTCTAATTTATCGTTATCCCAAATGAACTTAAACGACTTATTCCTACATTTGGTAGAAGTGTTGGATTGTTCAAGTTGTACTGTTTTTAGCTTTAATGTAATGGAGAGATGCTCAGATTAAATTCTCGTTTGTATGCTAAAATCTAGAATATAGTCGAATATTGTTGATGAAGAAATTATGTAGCCAATAACACTGGTGCCAGTTGAAACCTAAAAAAGTAAAGTCTCTCTGTGTCACTTCCACATCGACCATTAAGTATATAAATGATAAAAACAGAGCACATATCAAGAAATGTTTAACCGAAGTTGTTAACGACCTTGTTGGCGGAGAAACGCTTCAAGTTAAAATAATCTGTAAGAAAATCCCAGTAGGAATCATTTCTATTTGCTGTATATTCAAATACGTCATCTTCAACACAATCTGTTTTGGTTCCGGTTCGAGCATTAAAATCTCCGCACACAAAATATAACAATCTGGTAGAGATGAGATAAATTCTAATAGGAGTCATGGAATATAATAATACCATTTTGCAGTTAGGGGGAAATTTATCATATCATGACGATGACTCCGGTTGTACATAGACACAGAAATATAGAATATCTTTGTCGAAACTATAAACTGAACAATCGAAAAGGACGAAAACAACATTTTCTGTCACTTTAAACCACTTCAAGTATTTAAGTAAATGATTATTTATTAAAACCACAATATCACCGGAAGATCGACCACTGCTTGATGTATTTGGTTTCGTAACATTCTTATAATCAGAAAAAATATCATTCAAATCTAGATTATTTGACCATGTCTCAGTCAATCCCATTATGTCAAATGACTTAATATATTCAATAAAATCAGCGTCTGTTAGTTTCTGCATAATACCAGAAATATTCCAAAATATTAAATTTATTGGGTTATAAGAGTCTTTAGTAGTATTAGTATTGTTAACATCATCATCATCATTATTTGCGTCACTTCGATGCGCCATAAAAATGTCTATATACATTTTTGCCCTGGCCACACCCCTTGTCACTGTCGACACTTCTGGATGTCGACCTCAGGGGGCGTTTACCCCCTCTGTCCTGGCTACCCCGGGGTCTGGGTGTAGGGTCAGTATTAGTCGGTGAGGGACGGTGTGAGACCAATGTACCCGCAGATCTACTAGTGTCTTCCCGGGGAGCATGCAGCAACTTACTACCCTTGTAGTAGTATCGAGTGTCGGGCTCTCACTGCGGAGTCGATTCAGTTCTTGACGTTGATGAGAAGTTAGGTCATTAGCAATCCCCACTCCTTGATCTTTCAAAACACTTCTCATTTTAACTGAGTGCCACTTGTCTTCCCAATGACACATGCGGGCTATTATGGGTGTTGTCTTGTCGTTCCGTTTGGTGGATATCCTATGGGCTCGCTCTATGTCGCGGGGGACAAGGGGAGAGAGATCTCTCATTACTCGTGCTTTGTTAAGTACGTCTAGCACTTTCTGTTTACTTTCAGTGCATGTCTCCTTATCCCCACTCTCCGCTACACCATACAACACCAGATTGTTGCGTCTACTACGCTGCTCCTGGTCCCTAACACTAAGCCTTCTAACTCTCTCTCCATATCCATAGTCTTGCCATTAAGACCGTCAATATCTATGTTGATTACTTCTTGATTTTGTTTAGTAAAACTTACATCTTTCTTTAATTCATTGATATCTGTTTCCATAGATTGTATGTCCTCTTTTATTGAACATATGTCTTTCGACAATCTATCTTCCGAATCCTTTATCTGACCAATGATAGCTCAACATCCCCAGTAAAGGAAGTAGGGTCGTAGAGAGAAAACTACTCACAGGGAGAGAGGGTGGTAGATACAGCTCACTAAACCTGACACTGTGTTTGTGGTCTGTGACGTCACTCTCACAATTGTAAACTATTAATACATTCCTGACTGTCTGTTGGCCCTCACATTATGGTCAAGCACTGCACAACTTTCCACATACTGGATGACACAGAATGAAGCGATGAGATTGAGGGATAATAACACTACACACACACTGAATCTGAGGGGTATGTCGGAGCTGGCTGTGTACTTTGTGTACGGTCAACATGGCTAATCTGCCGTGTACCCCTCGGGTGTGAAAAGTTCCTGATCCTAGCTCTATATAGGACAATGTCAATCATTTTTCACATAAATGTCTTTCCTGGTCCTCTATGGGCAGTTCATGTGTGTTTATAGGCTCGGATGGGGTGTAGATTTGTATTTACCCGATATTTTTCTTGGTTGCTCTTTTTCGTGACTTCTCTCTAGGGGCGCATAATTCTACTATCGTCATTAGAATATCATACTGAACGCCAACAGAAACGTTAACGCCTTCCTTAATGAATTTCTCAAAATCGACTCAAGTGAGGATGACATTTTCTGCTGCATTGCGATGCGTGGACGTCCACTTCTTGGTCTGTCTACGGTGACCCCAGTCTGTCTGCAGCGCTGAATAAGTCTTATAACCGTGATACGGTTGGCACCAACATTGTATGTCGACCCCATCTGCAACATCCGAGGGGTTCTTTCTCTCTCTTTCAGCTGTGAATCGTGGCATATTTCTCGTACTTGTGTATCATATCATACATTCTAGGCTCTCTTCATACCCTACAGAATGTTTCTACGCGTGAAATTGATGCAAATACTGCTTGGATATTACTACGTTTTGGCGATTGATATTGCTATGTGTAAACAGAAAATGGAAAAATGTTACTTTGCAAGCCAAAATGTTAAGAAGGATAATTTCAGGTGTTTCTAAACACGTTTGCACAGTATCAAAGACACGTTGTACTTGTTTTCACTAATGCAAATCAGAGAAACTGTTTTAAAAGACTGAAATCATAGGAATGATTCTTTTACTATGTTACACACTCTACAACAGTTGTTTCTTGTTTTAATTGTTGGCAATGGCTACTTTAAATGGTTTTATTCTTGTCTCAGAGCAGAATTAAATTTGAACCTTTCTTATGGACATCAAAATCACTGTTATTGGTTTATTTCGCCATGGTCGAAAATAGGACAATTTAATTCTTCTGAACAAGATTATTATTTTTCGTAATTTGCATAAAGCTGTGTTGTTAAGCTTTCTTGTAAACTCATACCTTCTTACATGTCTTTGATAGTTTTTACGTTGTCAATCCTTGTATTCCATTCATACATGTGTTTATATAGTTTATAAAGCAGTGTTCCAGTTCCTACAAAGGATTACTTTAATAGTGTATTTTAGATTAGTATAATAGTGTATGCATTCTATCTATTCACAATGTATCATCTATCTATATATGTTCTTTATTATATATCATATTATTCTTTATTATATGATTCTTTATATAATATACACCTATCACTGTATACTTACCAGTTTGAACGACTTACGTGTATTTCCCTCTGCTTCTGTAATAAACGTTGGAACACACAAGTTGCTCTACGCCGACTGTATCCACATTATTCTTACTTTTTTCTTGGGACGAGGGCGATCTCAGTACGTTCAACACTAAATATGTTTGAGGTTCTATTGTAAAACGGAATTGAGCTCCACAGAGGTGTAATGCAATACAATACAAAGCGGTACAATGCAGTTCATTGGGTGGATGGATGGATGGATGGACCTGGTTAATTACCACTTTGACGTAATAATTAATTCTCACAGACAAGGAATGGGCAAGAGTGCTAATTGCTCAATGTACTACTTTCAAAGATGCCTCAACATAAGACAGAAATAATATAATATTGTGATAGAAGCTTCGGCTAAAGGTTGCTAGACCCGACTGCACAGTCCAGTTTACACCTGAAACGCAATCTTCAGATTGAACGTGGACGTTGTCACCACGACAGTAGAGGCAGAAAGAGCGTTTGTAAGAGTACATTTACAAGAATTAACACTTGATCTAACCCAACTGACATACGGGACGACTGGGACGTGTTGCTTATGCTTAGTGGATAAAAAAGTAATAATAAAGAGCATAGGTACATAAGTGAGCTCACAGCCCGAATGAATATTTACATAAATGATATAAGAGTCCGTTTGTCATGCGCATTACTCCATGCACTTAGCGATACACCAAGGCGAAGATCGATCATGACGGCGGTATATGGTTGTGATTAGTCTCTTATATAGTGCAAACAACAGTCTTAAAATAAGATCTTCCTGTCTAAAATGAACAACCAAATAGGGTAGATTTCACGAGTGATCACCCCATCAATATCAGTTTCTGATTCCTCATCTGCTTTGTTGTGATCGATAGATCGAAATCCTTGGTTGTTACCTTTCTTAGACGATCGCTTTTCAATCATGCCTCATAATCCGTACCTTCAATTTGAACGAAGTACTCTGTTTCATGTTTCCCAAGTCAATTGCTGCAGTAACGACTCCAGAACCTCTGTCATCAATTCTTACAGAATCACCAATTTTGCAAATGGGGCAGCCATGTTTGTTACAAACTCGCCGCAATGGAACACACACACACACACACACACACACACACACACACACACACACACACACACACACACACACACACACACACACACACACACACACACACACACACACACACACACACACACTCACACACACACACACACACACTCACACACTCACACACTCACACACACACACACTCACACACACACTCACACTCCACAGTACTTTCACGTCATCAATGAAATCTTAACGTTTTCGGAATCGCATGGCGTGTATGGAGTGTGAAAGTACTTGGTGTTGACCTAATTTGCATCTTTATCAGATTTGGATACCAAATTTATCAGATTGGTGTATTACACCGATAACAAACCTCCATGATAATTACCAATATTACAGAGCATCATGCCTACAATAGGCCTCACGCATTGTTGTCTATGGTGGTGGTGGTTCTAGTCTGCTGTCAGTAATACATTTACCAATATTACAGAGCATCATGCCTACAATAGGCCTCACACATTGTTGTCTATGGTGGTGGTGGTTCTAGTCTGCTGTCAGTAATACATATACCAATATTACAGAGCACCATACCAGCAATAGCCCTCACACATTGTGTCTGTGGTGGTGTTTCTAGTCTGCTGTCAGTAATACATATATCAATATTATAAAGTACCAAACCAACAATAGGCCTCACACATTGTGTCTGTGGTGGTGGTGGTTCTAGTCTGCTGTCAGTAATACATATACCAATATTACAGAGTACCATACCAACAAAAGGCCTCACACATTGTGTCTGTGGTGGTGGTTCTAGTCTGCTGTCAGTAATACATATACCAATATTACAGAGTACCATACCAACAATAGGCCTCACACATTGCTGTCTATGGTGGTGGTTCTAGTTTGCTGTCAGTAATACATATACCAATATTGCAGAGTATCAAATCATCAGTAGGCTTCACACATTATGTCTGTGGCGGTGGTTCTAGTCTGCTGTCAGTAATACATATACCAATATTACAGAGTACCATACCAACAATAGGCCTCACATATTGCTGTCTATGGTGGTGGTTCTAGTTTGCTGTCAGTAATACATATACCAATATTACAGAGTACCAATCCATCAATAGCCCTCACACATTGTGTCTGTGGTGGTGTTTCTAGTCTGCTGTCGGTAATCCATATACCAATATTACAGAGTATCAAACCAACAATAGGCCTCACACATTGTGTGTGTGGTGGTGGTTCTAGTCTGCTGTCAGAAATACATATACCAATATTACAGAGTACCATACCAACAATAGGCCTCACACATTGTGTCTGTGGCGGTGGTTCTAGTCTGCTGTCAGTAATACATATACCAATATTACAGAGTACCAATCCAACAATAGGCCTCACACATTATGTCTATGGTGGTGGTTCTAGTCTGCAATCAGTAATCCATATACCAATATTACAGAGTACCATACCAACAATAGGCCTCACACATTGTGTCTGTGGTGGTAGTTCTAATCTGCTTTCAGTAATACATATACCAATATTACAGAGTACCAAACCAACAATAGGCCTCACACATTGTGTGTGTGGTGGTGGTGGTTCTAGTCTGCTGTCAGTAATACATATATCAATATTATAAAGTACCAAACCATCAATAGGCCTCACACATTGTGTCTGTGGTGGTGTTTCTAGTCTGCTGTCAGTAATCCATATACCAATATTACAGAGTACCATACCAACAATAGGCCTCACACATTGTCTGTGGTGGTGGTGGTTCTAGTCTGCTGTCAGTAATACATATACCAATATTACAGAGTACCATACCAACAATAGGCCTCACACATTGTGTCTGTGGCGGTGGTTCTAGTCTGCTGTCAGTAATACATATACCAATATTACAGAGTACCAATCCAACAATAGGCCTCACACATTGTGTCTATGGTGGTGGTTCTAGTCTGCAATCAGTAATCCATATACCAATATTACAGAGTACCATACCAACAATAGGCCTCACACATTGTGTCTGTGGTGGTAGTTCTAGTCTGCTGTCAGTAATACATATACCAATATTACAGAGTACCATACCAACAATAGGCCTCACACATTGCTGTCTATGGTGGTGGTTCTAGTTTGCTGTCAGTAATACATATACCAATATTACAGAGTACCAATCCATCAATAGCCCTCACACATTGTGTCTGTGGTGGTGTTTCTAGTCTGCTGTCGGTAATCCATATACCAATATTACAGAGTACCATACCAACAATAGGCCTCACACATTGTGTCTGTGGTGGTGGTGGTTCTAGTCTGCTGTCAGAAATACATATACCAATATTACAGAGTACCATACCAACAATGGGCCTCACACATTGTGTCTGTGGGCGGTGGTTCTAGTCTGCTGTCAGTAATACATATACCAATATTACAGAGTACCAATCCAACAATAGGCCTCACACATTGTGTCTGTGGTGGTGGTGGTTCTAGTCTGCAATCAGTAATCCATATACCAATATTACAGAGTACCATACCAACAATAGGCCTCACACATTGTGTCTGTGGTGGTAGTTCTAGTCTGCTTTCAGTAATACATATACCAATATTACAGAGTACCAAACCAACAATAGGCCTCACACATTGTGTGTGTGGTGGTGGTGGTTCTAGTCTGCTGTCAGTAATACATATATCAATATTATAAAGTACCAAACCATCAATAGGCCTCACACATTGTGTCTGTGGTGGTGTTTCTAGTCTGCTGTCAGTAATCCATATACCAATATTACAGAGTACCATACCAACAATAGGCCTCACACATTGTGTCTGTGGTGGTGGTTCTAGTCTGCTGTCAGTAATACATATACCAATATTACAGAGTACCATACCAACAATAGGCCTCACACATTGCTGTCTATGGTGGTGGTTCTAGTTTGCTGTCAGTAATACATATACCAATATTGCAGAGTATCAAATCATCAGTAGGCTTCACACATTATGTCTGTGGTGGTGGTTCTAGTCTGCTGTCAGTAATACATATACCAATATTACAGAGTACCATACCAACAATAGGCCTCACACATTGCTGTCTATGGTGGTGGGTTCTAGTTGCTGTCAGTAATACATATACCAATATTACAGAGTACCAATCCATCAATAGCCCTCATACATTGTGTCTGTGGTGGTGTTTCTAGTCTGCTGTCGGTAATCCATATACCAATATTACAGAGTATCAAACCAACAATAGGCCTCACACATTGTGTGTGTGGTGGTGGTGGTTCTAGTCTGCTGTCAGTAATACATATACCAATATTACAGAGTACCATACCAACAATAGGCCTCACACATTGTGTCTGTGGTGGTGGTTCTAGTCTGCTGTCAGTAATACATATACCAATATTACAGAGTACCAATCCAACAATAGGCCTCACACATTATGTCTATGGTGGTGGTTCTAGTCTGCAATCAGTAATCCATATACCAATATTACAGAGTACCATACCAACAATAGGCCTCACACATTGTGTCTGTGGTGGTAGTTCTAGTCTGCTGTCAGTAATACATATACCAATATTACAGAGTACCATACCAACAATAGGCCTCACACATTGTGTCTGTGGCGGTGGTTCTAGTCTGCTGTCAGTAATACATATACCAATATTACAGAGTACCATCCAATCAATCAGTAGCCTTCACACATTATGTCTGTGGTGGTGGTTTCTAGTCTGCTGTCAGTAATACATATACCAATATTACAGAGTACCATACCAACAATAGGCCTCACACATTGCTGTCTATGGTGGTGGTTCTAGTTTGCTGTCAGTAATACATATACCAATATTACAGAGTACCAATCCATCAATAGCCCTCACACATTGTGTCTGTGGTGGTGTTTCTAGTCTGCTGTCGGTAATCCATATACCAATATTACAGAGTATCAAACCAACAATGGGCCTCACACATTGTGTGTGTGGTGGTGGTTCTAGTCTGCTGTCAGTAATACATATACCAATATTACAGAGTACCATACCAACAATAGGCCTCACACATTGTGTCTGTGGCGGTGGTTCTAGTCTGCTGTCAGTAATACATATACCAATATTACAGAGTACCAATCCAACAATAGGCCTCACACATTGTGTCTATGGTGGTGGTTCTAGTCTGCTGTCAGTAATCCATATACCAATATTACAGAGTACCATACCAACAATAGGCCTCACACATTGTGTCTGTGGTGGTAGTTCTAATCTGCTTTCAGTAATACATATACCAATATTACAGAGTACCATACCAACAATAGGCCTCACACATTGTGTCTGTGGCGGTGGTTCTAGTCTGCTGTCAGTAATACATATACCAATATTACAGAGTACCAATCCAACAATAGGCCTCACACATTATGTCTATGGTGGTGGTTCTAGTCTGCAATCAGTAATCCATATACCAATATTACAGAGTACCATACCAACAATAGGCCTCACACATTGTGTCTGTGGTGGTGGTTCTAATCTGCTGTCAGTAATACATATACCAATATTACAGAGTACCAAACCAACAATAGGCCTCACACATTGCTGTCTGTGGTGGTGGTGGTTCTAGTTTGCTGTCAGTAATACATATACCAATATTACAGAGTACCAATCCATCAATAGGCCTCACACATTGTGTCTGTGGTGGTGTTTCTAGTCTGCTGTCGGTAATCCATATACCAATATTACAGAGTATCAAACCAACAATAGGCCTCACACATTGTGTGTGTGGTGGTGGTTCTAGTCTGCTGTCAGAAATACATATACCAATATTACAGAGTACCATACCAACAATGGGCCTCACACATTGTGTCTGTGGTGGTGGTTCTAGTCTGCTGTCAGTAATACATATACCAATATTACAGGTACCAATCCAACAATAGGCCTCACACATTATGTCTATGGTGGTGGTTCTAGTCTGCAATCAGTAATCCATATACCAATATTACAGAGTACCATACCAACAATGGGCCTCACACATTGTGTCTGTGGTGGTAGTTCTAATCTGCTTTCAGTAATACATATACCAATATTACAGAGTACCAAACCAACAATAGGCCTCACACATTGTGTCTGTGGTGGTGGTGGTTCTAGTCTGCTGTCAGTAATACATATATCAATATTATAAAGTACCAAACCATCAATAGGCCTCACACATTGTGTCTGTGGTGGTGGTTTCTAGTCTGCTGTCAGTAATCCATATACCAATATTACAGAGTACCATACCAACAATGGGCCTCACACATTGTGTCTGTGGTGGTGGTGTTTCTAGTCTGCTGTCAGTAATACATATACCAATATTACAGAGTACCATACCAACAATAGGCCTCACACATTGTGTCTGTGGTGGTGGTGGTTCTAGTCTGCTGTCAGTAATACATATACCAATATTACAGAGTATCAATCCAACAATAGGCCTCACACATTGTGTCTATGGTGGTGGTTCTAGTCTGCTGTCAGTAATCCATATACCAATATTACAGAGTACCATACCAACAATAGGCCTCACACATTGCTGTCTATGGTGGTGGTTCTAGTTTGCTGTCAGTAATACATATACCAATATTACAGAGTACCAATCCATCAATAGCCCTCACACATTGTGTCTGTGGTGGTGTTTCTAGTCTGCTGTCGGTAATCCATATACCAATATTACAGAGTATCAAACCAACAATAGGCCTCACACATTGTGTGTGTGGTGGTGGTGGTTCTAGTCTGCTGTCAGAAATACATATACCAATATTACAGAGTACCATACCAACAATAGGCCTCACACATTGTGTCTGTGGTGGTGGTTCTAGTCTGCTGTCAGTAATACATATACCAATATTACAGAGTACCAATCCAACAATAGGCCTCACACATTATGTCTATGGTGGTGGTTCTAGTCTGCAATCAGTAATCCATATACCAATATTACAGAGTACCATACCAACAATAGGCCTCACACATTGTGTCTGTGGTGGTAGTTCTAATCTGCTTTCAGTAATACATATACCAATATTACAGAGTACCAAACCAACAATAGGCCTCACACATTGTGTGTGTGGTGGTGGTGGTTCTAGTCTGCTGTCAGTAATACATATATCAATATTATAAAGTACCATACCATCAATAGGCCTCACACATTGTGTCTGTGGTGGTGTTTCTAGTCTGCTGTCAGTAATCCATATACCAATATTACAGAGTACCATACCAACAATAGGCCTCACACATTGTGTCTGTGGTGGTGGTTCTAGTCTGCTGTCAGTAATACATATACCAATATTACAGAGTACCATACCAACAATAGGCCTCACACATTGCTGTCTATGGTGGTGGTTCTAGTTTGCTGTCAGTAATACATATACCAATATTGCAGAGTATCAAATCATCAGTAGGCTTCACACATTATGTCTGTGGCGGTGGTTCTAGTCTGCTGTCAGTAATACATATACCAATATTACAGAGTACCATACCAACAATAGGCCTCACACATTGCTGTCTATGGTGGTGGTTCTAGTTTGCTGTCAGTAATACATATACCAATATTACAGAGTACCAATCCATCAATAGCCCTCACACATTGTGTCTGTGGTGGTGTTTCTAGTCTGCTGTCGGTAATCCATATACCAATATTACAGAGTATCAAACCAACAATAGGCCTCACACATTGTGTGTGTGGTGGTGGTTCTAGTCTGCTGTCAGAAATACATATACCAATATTACAGAGTACCATACCAACAATAGGCCTCACACATTGTGTCTGTGGCGGTGGTTCTAGTCTGCTGTCAGTAATACATATACCAATATTACAGAGTACCAATCCAACAATAGGCCTCACACATTATGTCTATGGTGGTGGTTCTAGTCTGCAATCAGTAATCCATATACCAATATTACAGAGTACCATACCAACAATAGGCCTCACACATTGTGTCTGTGGTGGTAGTTCTAATCTGCTTTCAGTAATACATATACCAATATTACAGAGTACCATACCAACAATAGGCCTCACACATTGTGTCTGTGGTGGTGGTGGTTCTCTAGTCTGCTGTCAGTAATACATATACCAATATTACAAAGTACCAATCCATCAATAGGTTTCACACATTGTGTCTGTGGTGGTGTTTCTAGTCTGCTGTCGGTAATCCATATACCAATATTACAGAGTATCAAACCAACAATAGGCCTCACACATTGTGTGTGTGGTGGTGGTTCTAGTCTGCTGTCAGAAATACATATACCAATATTACAGAGTACCATACCAACAATAGGCCTCACACATTGTGTCTGTGGCGGTGGTTCTAGTCTGCTGTCAGTAATACATATACCAATATTACAGAGTACCAATCCAACAATAGGCCTCACACATTATGTCTATGGTGGTGGTTCTAGTCTGCAATCAGTAATCCATATACCAATATTACAGAGTACCATACCAACAATAGGCCTCACACATTGTGTCTGTGGTGGTAGTTCTAGTCTGCTTTCAGTAATACATATACCAATATTACAGAGTACCAAACCAACAATAGGCCTCACACATTGTGTGTGTGGTGGTGGTGGTTCTAGTCTGCTGTCAGTAATACATATATCAATATTATAAAGTACCAAACCATCAATAGGCCTCACACATTGTGTCTGTGGTGGTGTTTCTAGTCTGCTGTCAGTAATCCATATACCAATATTACAGAGTACCATACCAACAATAGGCCTCACACATTGTGTCTGTGGTGGTAGTTCTAGTCTGCTGTCAGTAATACATATACCAATATTACAGAGTACCATACCAACAATAGGCCTCACACATTGTGTCTGTGGTGGTGGTGGTTCTAGTCTGCTGTCAGTAATACATATACCAATATTACAGAGTATCAATCCAACAATAGGCCTCACACATTTTGTCTATGGTGGTGGTTCTAGTCTGCAATCAGTAATCCATATACCAATATTACAGAGTACCATACCAACAATAGGCCTCACACATTGTGTCTGTGGTGCAGTTCTAGTCTGCTGTCAGTAATACATATACCAATATTACAGAGTACCATACCAACAATAGGCCTCACACATTATGTCTATGGTGGTGGTTCTAGTCTGATGTTAGTAATACATATACCAATATTGCAGAGTATCAAACCATCAGTAGGCTTCACACATTATGTCTGTGGCGGTGGTTCTAGTCTGCTGTCGGTAATCCATATACCAATATTACAGAAGTACCAAACCAACAATAGGCCTCACACATTATGCCTGTCGTGGTGTTGGTGGTTCTAGTCTGCTGTCAGTAATACATATACCAATATTACAGAGTACCAATCCAACAATAGGCCTCACACATTTTGTCCATGGTGGTGGTTCTAGTCTGCAATCAGTAATCCATATACCAATTAAACAGAGTACCATACCAACAATATGCCTCACACATTGTGTCTGTGGTGGTAGTTCTAGTCTGCTGTCAGTAATCCATATACCAATATTACAGAGTACCATACCAACAATAGGCCTCACACATTGTGTCTGTGGTGGTGGTGGTTCTAGTCTGCTGTCAGTAATACATATACCAATATTTCAGAGTATCAATCCAACAATAGGCCTCACACATTTTGTCTATGGTGGTGGTTCTAGTCTGCAATCAGTAATCCATATACCAATATTACAGAGTACCATACCAACAATGGGCCCTCACATTGTGTCTGTGGTGGTAGTTCTACTCTGCTGTCAGTAATACATATACCAATATTACAGAGTACCATACCAACAATAGGCCTCACATTATGTCTATGGTGGTGGTTCTAGTCTGATGTTAGTAATACATATACCAATATTGCAGAGTATCAAACCATCAGTAGGCTTCACACATTATGTCTGTGGCGGTGGTTCTAGTCTGCTGTCGGTAATCCATATACCAATATTATAAAGTACCAAACCAACAATAGGCCTCACACATTATGCCTGTCGTGTTGGTGGTTCTAGTCTGCTGTCAGTAATACATATACCAATATTACAGAGTACCAATCCAACAATAGGCCTCACACATTTTGTCCATGGTGGTGGTTCTAGTCTGCAATCAGTAATCCATATACCAATTAAACAGAGTACCATACCAACAATACGCCTCACACATTGTGTCTGTGGTGGTAGTTCTAGTCTGCTGTCAGTAATCCATATACCAATATTACAGAGTACCATACCAACAATAGGCCTCACACATTGTGTCTGTGGTGGTAGTTCTAGTCTGCTGTCAGTAATACATTTACCAATATTACAGAGTACCATACCAGCAATAGGCCTCACACATTGTGTCTGTGGTGGTGGTGGTTCTAGTCTGCTGTCAGTAATACATATACCAATATTACAGAGTATCAATCCAACAATAGGCCTCACACATTTTGTCTATGGTGGTGGTTCTAGTCTGCAATCAGTAATCCATATACCAATATTACAGAGTACCATACCAACAATAGGCCTCACACATTGTGTCTGTGGTGCTAGTTCTAGTCTGCTGTCAGTAATACATATACCAATATTACAGAGTACCATACCAACAATAGGCCTCACACATTGCTGTCTGTGGTGGTGGTGGTTCTAGTCTGCTGTCAGTAATACATATACCAATATTACACAGTACCAATCCAACAATAGGCCTCACACATTATGTCTATGGTGGTGGTTCTAGTCTGATGTTAGTAATACATACATTAATATTGCAGAGTATCAAACCATCAGTAGGCTTCACACATTATGTCTGTGGTGGTGGTTCTAGTCTGCTGTCGGTAATACATATACCAATATTATAAAGTACCAAACCAACAATAGGCCTCACACATTGCTGTCTATGGTGGTGTTTCTAGTCTGCTGTCGGTAATCCATATACCAATATTACAGAGTATCAAACCAACAATACGCCTCACACATTGTGTGTGTGGTGGTGGTTCTAGTCTGCTGTCAGAAATACATATACCAATATTACAGAGTACCATACCAACAATAGGCCTCACACATTGTGTCTGTGGCGGTGGTTCTAGTCTGCTGTCAGTAATACATATACCAATATTACAGAGTACCAATCCAACAATAGGCCTCACACATTTTGTCCATGGTGGTGGTTCTAGTCTGCAATCAGTAATCCATATACCAATTAAACAGAGTACCATACCAACAATACGCCTCACACATTGTGTCTGTGGTGGTAGTTCTAGTCTGCTGTCAGTAATCCATATACCAATATTACAGAGTACCATACCAACAATAGGCCTCACACATTGTGTCTGTGGTGGTGGTGGTTCTAGTCTGCTGTCAGTAATACATATACCAATATTTCAGAGTATCAATCCAACAATAGGCCTCACACATTTTGTCTATGGTGGTGGTTCTAGTCTGCAATCAGTAATCCATATACCAATATTACAGAGTACCATACCAACAATAGGCCTCACACATTGTGTCTGTGGTGCTAGTTCTACTCTGCTGTCAGTAATACATATACCAATATTACAGAGTACCATACCAACAATAGGCCTCACACATTATGTCTATGGTGGTGGTTCTAGTCTGATGTTAGTAATACATATACCAATATTGCAGAGTATCAAACCATCAGTAGGCTTCACACATTATGTCTGTGGCGGTGGTTCTAGTCTGCTGTCGGTAATCCATATACCAATATTATAAAGTACCAAACCAACAATAGGCCTCACACATTATGCCTGTCGTGGTGTTGGTGGTTCTAGTCTGCTGTCAGTAATACATATACCAATATTACAGAGTACCAATCCAACAATAGGCCTCACACATTTTGTCCATGGTGGTGGTTCTAGTCTGCAATCAGTAATCCATATACCAATTAAACAGAGTACCATACCAACAATACGCCTCACACATTGTGTCTGTGGTGGTAGTTCTAGTCTGCTGTCAGTAATCCATATACCAATATTACAGAGTACCATACCAACAATAGGCCTCACACATTGTGTCTGTGGTGGTAGTTCTAGTCTGCTGTCAGTAATACATTTACCAATATTACAGAGTACCATACCAGCAATAGGCCTCACACATTGTGTCTGTGGTGGTGGTGGTTCTAGTCTGCTGTCAGTAATACATATACCAATATTACAGAGTATCAATCCAACAATAGGCCTCACACATTTTGTCTATGGTGGTGGTTCTAGTCTGCAATCAGTAATCCATATACCAATATTACAGAGTACCATACCAACAATAGGCCTCACACATTGTGTCTGTGGTGCTAGTTCTAGTCTGCTGTCAGTAATACATATTCCAATATTACAGAGTACCATACCAACAATAGGCCTCACACATTGCTGTCTGTGGTGGTGGTGGTTCTAGTCTGCTGTCAGTAATACATATACCAATATTACAGAGTACCAATCCAACAATAGGCCTCACACATTATGTCTATGGTGGTGGTTCTAGTCTGATGTTAGTAATACATACATTAATATTGCAGAGTATCAAACCATCAGTAGGCTTCACACATTATGTCTGTGGCGGTGGTTCTAGTCTGCTGTCGGTAATCCATATACCAATATTATAAAGTACCAAACCAACAATAGGCCTCACACATTGCTGTCTATGGTGGTGGTTCTAGTTTGCTGTCAGTAATACATATACCAATATTACAGAGTACCAATCCATCAATAGCCCTCACACATTGTGTCTGTGGTGGTGTTTCTAGTCTGCTGTCGGTAATCCATATACCAATATTACAGAGTATCAAACCAACAATACGCCTCACACATTGTGTCTGTGGTGGTGGTGGTTCTAGTCTGCTGTCAGTAATACATATACCAATATTTCAGAGTATCAATCCAACAATAGGCCTCACACATTTTGTCTATGGTGGTGGTTCTAGTCTGCAATCAGTAATCCATATACCAATATTACAGAGTACCATACCAACAATAGGCCTCACACATTGTGTCTGTGGTGCTAGTTCTACTCTGCTGTCAGTAATACATATACCAATATTACAGAGTACCATACCAACAATAGGCCTCACACATTATGTCTGTGGCGGTGGTTCTAGTCTGCTGTCGGTAATCCATATACCAATATTATAAAGTACCAAACCAACAATAGGCCTCACACATTATGCCTGTCGTGGTGGTGGTGGTTCTAGTCTGTTGTCAGTAATACATATACCAATATTACAGAGTACCAATCCAACAATAGGCCTCACACATTTTGTCCATGGTGGTGGTTCTAGTCTGCAATCAGTAATCCATATACCAATTAAACAGAGTACCATACCAACAATACGCCTCACACATTGTGTCTGTGGTGGTAGTTCTAGTCTGCTGTCAGTAATCCATATACCAATATTACAGAGTACCATACCAACAATAGGCCTCACACATTGTGTCTGTGGTGGTAGTTCTAGTCTGCTGTCAGTAATACATTTACCAATATTACAGAGTACCATACCAGCAATAGGGCCTCACACATTGTGTCTGTGGTGGTGGTGGTTCTAGTCTGCTGTCAGTAATACATATACCAATATTACAGAGTATCAATCCAACAATAGGCCTCACACATTTTGTCTATGGTGGTGGTTCTAGTCTGCAATCAGTAATCCATATACCAATATTACAGAGTACCATACCAACAATGGGCCTCACACATTGTGTCTGTGGTGCTAGTTCTAGTCTGCTGTCAGTAATACATATTCCAATATTACAGAGTACCATACCAACAATAGGCCTCACATTGCTGTCTGTGGTGGTGGTGGTTCTAGTCTGCTGTCAGTAATACATATACCAATATTACAGAGTACCAATCCAACAATGGGCCTCACACATTATGTCTATGGTGGTGGTTCTAGTCTTGATGTTAGTAATACATACATTAATATTGCAGGTATCAAACCATCAGTAGGCTTCACACATTATGTCTGTGGCGGTGGTTCTAGTCTGCTGTCGGTAATCCATATACCAATATTATAGAAAGTACCAAACCAACAATAGGCCTCACACATTGCTGTCTATGGTGTTGGTTCTAGTTTGCTGTCAGTAATACATATACCAATATTACAGAGTACCAATCCATCAATAGCCCTCACACATTGTGTCTGTGGTGGTGTTTCTAGTCTGCTGTCGGTAATCCATATACCAATGTTACAGAGTATCAAACCAACAATACGCCTCACACATTGTGTGTGTGTGGTGGTGGTGGTTCTAGTCTGCTGTCAGTAATACATATACCAATATTTCAGAGTATCAATACCAACAATAGGCCTCACACATTTGTCTATGGTGGTGGTTCTAGTCTGCAATCAGTAATCCATATACCAATATTACAGAGTACCATACCAACAATATAGGCCTCACAGGCCTCACATTGTGTCTGTGGTGCTAGTTCTAGTCTGTTGTCAGTAATACATATACCAATATTACAGAGTACCATACCAACAATAGGCCTCACACATTATGTCTGTGGCGGTGGTTCTAGTCTGCTGTCGGTAATCCATATACCAATATTATAAAGTACCAAACCAACAATAGGCCTCACACCTTGCCTGTCTGTGGTGGTGGTGGTTCTAGTCTGTTGTCAGTAATACATATACCAATATTACAGAGTACCAATCCAACAATAGGCCTCACACATTTTGTCCATGGTGGTGGTTCTAGTCTGCAATCAGTAATCCATATACCAATATTACCAGAGTACCATACCAACAATACGCCTCACACATTGTGTCTGTGGTGGTAGTTTCTAGTCTGCTGTCAGTAATCCATATACCAATATTACAGAGTACCATACCAACAATAGGCCTCACACATTGTGTCTGTGGTGGTAGTTCTAGTCTGCTGTCAGTAATACATTTACCAATATTACAGAGTACCATACCAGCAATAGGCCTCACACACATTACTGTGTCTGTGGTGGTAGTGGTTCTAGTCTGCTGTCAGTAATACATATACCAATATTACAGAGTATCAATCCAACAATAGGCCTCACACATTTTGTCTATGGTGGTGGTTCTAGTCTGCAATCAGTAATCCATATACCAATATTACAGAGTACCATACCAACAATAGGCCTCACACATTGTGTCTGTGGTGCTAGTTCTAGTCTGCTGTCAGTAATACATATACCAATATTACAGAGTACCATACCAACAATAGGCCTCACACATTGTGCCTGTGGTGGTGGTGGTTCTAGTCTGCTGTCAGTAATACATATACCAATATTACAGAGTACCAATCCAACAATAGGCCTCACACATTATGTCTATGGTGGTGGTTCTAGTCTGATGTTAGTAATACATACATTAATATTGCAGAGTATCAAACCATCAGTAGGCTTCACACATTATGTCTGTGGTGGTGGTTCTAGTCTGCTGTCGGTAATACATATACCAATATTATAAAGTACCAAACCAACAATAGGCCTCACACATTGCTGTCTATGGTGGTGGTTCTAGTTTGCTGTCAGTAATACATATACCAATATTACAGAGTACCAATCCATCAATAGCCCTCACACATTGTGTCTGTGGTGGTGTTTCTAGTCTGCTGTCGGTAATCCATATACCAATATTACAGAGTATCAAACCAACAATACGCCTCACACATTGTGTGTGTGGTGGTGGTTCTAGTCTGCTGTCAGAAATACATATACCAATATTACAGAGTACCATACCAACAATAGGCCTCACACATTGTGTCTGTGGCGGTGGTTCTAGTCTGCTGTCAGTAATACATATACCAATATTACAGAGTACCAATCCAACAATAGTCCTCACACATTATGTCTATGGTGGTGGTTCTAGTCTGCAATCAGTAATCCATATACCAATATTACAGAGTACCATACCAACAATAGGCATCACACATTGTGTCTGTGGTGGTAGTTCTAATCTGCTTTCAGTAATACATATACCAATATTACAGAGTACCATACCAACAATAGGCCTCACACATTGCTGTCTATGGTGGTGGTTCTAGTTTGCTGTCAGTAATACATATACCAATATTACAGAGTACCAATCCATCAATAGCCCTCACACATTGTGTCTGTGGTGGTGTTTCTAGTCTGCTGTCGGTAATCCATATACCAATATTACAGAGTATCAAACCAACAATAGGCCTCACACATTGTGTGTGTGGTGGTGGTTCTAGTCTGCTGTCAGAAATACATATACCAATATTACAGAGTACCATACCAACAATAGGCCTCACACATTGTGTCTGTGGCGGTGGTTCTAGTCTGCTGTCAGTAATACATATACCAATATTACAGAGTACCAATCCAACAATAGGCCTCAAACATTATGTCTATGGTGGTGGTTCTAGTCTGCAATCAGTAATCCATATACCAATATTACAGAGTACCATACCAACAATAGGCCTCACACATTGTGTCTGTGGTGGTAGTTCTAATCTGCTTTCAGTAATACATATACCAATATTACAGAGTACCAAACCAACAATAGGCCTCACACATTGTGTGTGTGGTGGTGGTGGTTCTAGTCTGCTGTCAGTAATACATATATCAATATTATAAAGTACCAAACCATCAATAGGCCTCACACATTGTGTCTGTGGTGGTGTTTCTAGTTTGCTGTCAGTAATCCATATACCAATATTACAGAGTACCATACCAACAATAGGCCTCACACATTGTGTCTGTGGTGGTAGTTCTAGTCTGCTGTTAGTAATACATTTACCAATATTACAGAGTACCATACCAGCAATAGGCCTCACACATTGTGTCTGTGGTGGTGGTGGTTCTAGTCTGCTGTCAGTAATACATATACCAATATTACAGAGTATCAATCCAACAATAGGCCTCACACATTATGTCTATGGTGGTGGTTCTAGTCTGATGTTAGTAATACATACATTAATATTGCAGAGTATCAAACCATCAGTAGGCTTCACACATTATGTCTGTGGCGGTGGTTCTAGTCTGCTGTCGGTAATCCATATACCAATATTATAGAGTACCATACCAACAATAGGCCTCACACATTGCTGTCTATGGTGGTGGTTCTAGTTTGCTGTCAGTAATACATATACCAATATTACAGAGTACCAATCCATCAATAGCCCTCACACATTGTGTCTGTGGTGGTGTTTCTAGTCTGCTGTCGGTAATCCATATACCAATATTACAGAGTATCAAACCAACAATACGCCTCACACATTGTGTCTGTGGTGGTGGTGGTTCTAGTCTGCTGTCAGTAATACATATACCAATATTACAGAGTATCAATCCAACAATAGGCCTCACACATTTTGTCTATGGTGGTGGTTCTAGTCTGCAATCGGTAATCCATATACCAATATTACAGAGTACCATACCAACAATAGGCCCCACACATTTGTGTCTGTGGTGCTAGTTCTAGTCTGCTGTCAGTAATACATATACCAATATTACAGAGTACCATACCAACAATAGGCCTCACACATTATGTCTATGGTGGTGGTTCTAGTCTGATGTTAGTAATACATATACCAATATTGCAGAGTATCAAACCATCAGTAGGCTTCACACATTATGTCTGTCGTGGTGGTTCTAGTCTGCTGTCGGTAATCCATATACCAATATTATAAAGTACCAAACCAACAATAGGCCTCACACATTATGCCTGTCGTGGTGGTGGTGGTTCTAGTCTGCTGTCAGTAATACATATACCAATATTACAGAGTACCAATCCAACAATAGGCCTCACACATTTTGTCCATGGTGGTGGTTCTAGTCTGCAATCAGTAATCCATATACCAATATTACAGAGTACCATACCAACAATACGCCTCACACATTGTGTCTGTGGTGGTGGTTCTAGTCTGCTGTCAGTAATCCATATACCAATATTACAGAGTACCATACCAACAATAGGCCTCACACATTGTGTCTGTGGTGGTAGTTCTAGTCTGCTGTCAGTAATACATTTACCAATATTACAGAGTACCAATACCAACAATAGGCCTCACACATTGTCTGTGGTGGTGGTGGTTCTAGTCTGCTGTCAGTAATACATATATACCAATATTACAGAGTATCAATCCAACAATAGGCCTCACACATTTTGTCTTGTGGTGGTGGTTCTAGTCTGCAATCAGTAATCCATATACCACATTACAGAGTACCATACCAACAATAGGGCCTCACACATTGTGTCTGTGGTGCTGGTTCTAGTCTGCTGTCAGTAATACATATACCAATATTACAGAGTACCATACCAACAATAGGCCTCACACATTGTGCCTGTGGTGGTGGTGGTTCTAGTCTGCTGTCAGTAATACATATACCAATATTACAGGAGTACCAATACCAACAATAGGCCTCACACATTATGTCTATGGTGGTGGTTCTAGTCTGCTGTTAGTAATACATATACCAATATTACAGAGTATCAAACCATCAGTAGGCCTCACACATTATGTCTGTGGTGGTGGTTCTAGTCTGCTGTCGGTAATCCATATACCAATATTATAAAGTACCAAACCAACAATAGGCCTCACACATTGCTGTCTATGGTGGTGGTTCTAGTCTGCTGTCAGTAATACATATACCAATATTACAGAGTACCAATCCAACAATAGGCCTCACACATTGTGTCTGTGGTGGTGGTTCTAGTCTGCTGTCGGTAATCCATATACCAATATTACAGAGTATCAAACCAACAATACGCCTCACACATTGTGTGTGGTGGTGGTGGTGACCTAGTCTGCTGTCAGAAATACATATACCAATATTACAGAGTACCATACCAACAATAGGCCCTCACACATTGTGTCTGTGGTGGTGGTTCTAGTCTGCTGTCAGTAATACATATACCAATATTACAGAGTACCAATCCAACAATAGTCCTCACACATTATGTCTATGGTGGTGGTTCTAGTCTGCAATCAGTAATCCATATACCAATATTACAGAGTACCATACCAACAATAGGCATCACACATTGTGTCTGTGGTGGTAGTTCTAATCTGCTTTCAGTAATACATATACCAATATTACAGAGTACCATACCAACAATAGGCCTCACACATTGTGTCTGTGGTGGTGGTTCTAGTCTGCTGTCAGTAATACATATACCAATATTACAGAGTACCAAACCATCAATAGGCCTCACACATTGTGTCTGTGGTGGTGTTTCTAGTCTGCTGTCGGTAATCCATATACCAATATTACAGAGTATCAAACCAACAATAGGCCTCACACATTGTGTGTGTGGTGGTGGTTCTAGTCTGCTGTCAGTAATACATATACCAATATTACAGAGTACCATACCAACAATAGGCCTCACACATTGCTGTCTGTGGTGGTGGTTCTAGTTTGCTGTCAGTAATCCATATACCAATATTACAGAGTACCAATCCATCAATAGCCCTCACACATTGTGTCTGTGGTGGTGTTTCTAGTCTGCTGTCGGTAATCCATATACCAATATTACAGAGTATCAAACCAACAATAGGCCTCACACATTGTGTGTGTGGTGGTGGTTCTAGTCTGCTGTCAGAAATACATATACCAATATTACAGAGTACCATACCAACAATAGGCCTCACACATTGTGTCTGTGGCGGTGGTTCTAGTCTGCTGTCAGTAATACATATACCAATATTACAGAGTACCAATCCAACAATAGGCCTCACACATTATGTCTATGGTGGTGGTTCTAGTCTGCAATCAGTAATCCATATACCAATATTACAGAGTACCATACCAACAATAGGCCTCACACATTGTGTCTGTGGTGGTAGTTCTAGTCTGCTTTCAGTAATACATATACCAATATTACAGAGTACCATACCAACAATAGGCCTCACACATTGCTGTCTATGGTGGTGGTTCTAGTTTGCTGTCAGTAATACATATACCAATATTACAGAGTACCAATCCATCAATAGCCCTCACACATTGTGTCTGTGGTGGTGTTTCTAGTCTGCTGTCGGTAATCCATATACCAATATTACAGAGTATCAAACCAACAATAGGCCTCACACATTGTGTGTGTGGTGGTGGTGGTAGTCTGCTGCTGTCAGAAATACATATACCAATATTACAGAGTACCATACCAACAATAGGCCTCACACATTGTGTCTGTGGCGGTGGTTCTAGTCTGCTGTCAGTAATACATATACCAATATTACAGAGTACCAACCAACAATAGGCCTCACACATTATGTCTATGGTGGTGGTTCTAGTCTGCAATCAGTAATCCATATACCAATATTACAGAGTACCATACCAACAATAGGCCTCACACATTGTGTCTGTGGTGGTAGTTCTAGTCTGCTTTCAGTAATACATATACCAATATTACAGAGTACCAAACCAACAATAGGGCTCACACATTGTGTCTGTGGTGGTAGTGGTTCTAGTCTGCTGTCAGTAATACATATATCAATATTATAAAGTACCAAACCATCAATAGGCCTCACACATTGTGTCTGTGGTGGTGTTTCTAGTCTGCTGTCAGTAATCCATATACCAATATTACAGAGTACCATACCAACAATAGGCCTCACACATTGTGTGTCTGTGGTGGTAGTTCTAGTCTGCTGTCAGTAATACATATACCAATATTACAGAGTACCATACCAGCAATAGGCCTCACACATTATGTCTGTGGTGGTGGTGGTTCTAGTCTGCTGTCAGGTAATCCATATACCAATATTACAGAGTACCATACCAACAATAGGCCTCACACATTTTGTCTATGGTGGTGGTTCTAGTCTGCAATCAGTAATCCATATACCAATATTACAGAGTACCATACCAACAATAGGCCTCACACATTAAGTCTGTGGTGGTGGTTCTAGTCTGCTGTCAGTAATACATATACCAATATTACAGAGTACCATACCAACAATAGGCCTCACACATTGCTGTCTATGGTGGTGGTTCTAGTTTGCTGTCAGTAATACATATACCAATATTACAGAGTACCAATCCATCAATAGCCCTCACACATTGTGTCTGTGGTGGTGTTTCTAGTCTGCTGTCGGTAATCCATATACCAATATTACAGAGTATCAAACCAACAATAGGCCCTCACACATTGTGTGTGTGGTGGTGGTGGTTCTAGTCTGCTGTCAGAAATACATATACCAATATTACAGAGTACCATACCAACAATAGGCCTCACACATTGTGTCTGTGGTGGTGGTTCTAGTCTGCTGTCAGTAATACATATACCAATATTACAGAGTACCAATCCAACAATAGGCCTCACACATTATGTCTATGGTGGTGGTTCTAGTCTGCAATCAGTAATCCATATACCAATATTACAGAGTACCATACCAACAATAGGCCTCACACATTGTGTCTGTGGTGGTAGTTCTAGTCTGCTTTCAGTAATACATATACCAATTATTACAGAGTACCAAACCAACAATAGGCCTCACACATTGTGTCTGTGGTGGTAGTGGTTCTAGTCTGCTGTCAGTAATACATATATCAATATTATAAAGTACCAAACCATCAATAGGCCTCACACATTGTGTCTGTGGTGGTGTTTCTAGTCTGCTGTCAGTAATCCATATACCAATATTACAGAGTACCATACCAACAATAGGCCTCACACATTGTGTCTGTGGTGGTGGTTCTAGTCTGCTGTCAGTAATACATATACCAATATTACAGAGTACCATACCAGTAGGCCTCTGTCTGTGGTGGTGGTGGTTCTAGTCTGCTGTCAGTAATACATATACCAATATTACAGAGTATCAAACCAACAATAGGTTTCACACATTTTGTCTGTGGTGGTGGTTCTAGTCTGCTGTCAGTAATCCATATACCAATATTACAGAGTACCATACCAACAATAGGCCTCACACATTGTGTCTGTGGTGGTGGTTCTAGTCTGCTGTCAGTAATACATATACCAATATTACAGAGTACCATACCAACAATAGGCCTCACACATTGTGTCTGTGGTGGTGGTTCTAGTCTGCTGTCAGTAATACATATACCAATATTACAGAGTACCAAACCATCAATAGGCCTCACACATTGTGTCTGTGGCGGTGGTTCTAGTCTGCTGTCGGTAATCCATATACCAATATTATAGAGTACCAAACCAACAATAGCCCTCACACATTGTGTCTGTGGTGGTGGTGGTTCTAGTCTGCTGTCAGTAATACATATACCAATATTACAGAGTACCAATACCAACAATAGGCCTCACACATTGTGTCTGTGGTGGTGTTCTAGTCTGCTGTCAGTAATCCATATACCAATATTACAGAGTACCATACCAACAATAGGCCTCACACATTGTGTCTGTGGTGGTGGTTCTAGTCTGCTGTCAGTAATACATATACCAATATTACAGAGTACCATACCAACAATAGGCCTCACACATTGTGTCTGTGGTGGTGGTTTCTAGTCTGCTGTCAGTAATACATATACCAATATTACAGAGTACCAAACCAACAATAGGCCTCACACATTGTGTCTGTGGTGGTGGTTCTAGTCTGCTGTCAGTAATACATATACCAATATTACAGAGTACCATACCAACAATAGGCCTCACACATTGTGTGTCTGTGGTGGTGGTTCTAGTCTGCTGTCAGTAATACATATACCAATATTACAGAGTACCAAACCATCAATAGGCCTCACACATTGTGTCTGTGGTGGTGGTTCTAGTCTGCTGTCAGTAATACATATACCAATATTACAGAGTACCATACCAACAATAGGCCTCACACATTGTGTCTGTGGTGGTGGTGGTTCTAGTCTGCTGTCAGTAATACATATACCAATATTACAGAGTACCAAACCATCAATAGGCCTCACACATTGTGTCTGTGGTGGTGTTTCTAGTCTGCTGTCGGTAATCCATATACCAATATTACAGAGTACCAAACCAACAATAGGCCTCACACATTGTGTATGTGGTGGTGGTGGTTCTAGTCTGCTGTCAGTAATACATATACCAATATTACAGAGTACCATACCAACAATAGGCCTCACACATTGTGTCTGTGGTGGTGGTTCTAGTCTGCTGTCAGTAATACATATACCAATATTACAGAGTACCAATCCAACAATAGGCCTCACACATTATGTCTATGGTGGTGTGTTCTAGTCTGCAATCAGTAATCCATATACCAATATTACAGAGTACCATACCAACAATAGGCCTCACACATTGTGTCTGTGGTGGTGTTTCTAGTCTGCTGTCAGTAATCCATATACCAATATTACAGAGTACCATACCAACAATAGGCCTCACACATTGTGTCTGTGGTGGTGGTGGTTCTAGTCTGCTGTCAGTAATACATATACCAATATTACAGAGTATCAAACCATCAGTAGGTTTCGGACATTATGTCTGTGGCGGTGGTTCTAGTCTGCTGTCGGTAATCCATATACCAATATTACAGAGTACCATACCAACAATAGGGCCTCACACATTGTGTCTGTGGTGGTGGTGGTTCTAGTCTGCTGTCAGTAATACATATACCAATATTACAGAGTACCAAACCAACAATAGGCCTCACACATTGTGTCTGTGGTGGTGGTGGTTCTAGTCTGCTGTCAGTAATCCATATACCAATATTACAGAGTACCATACCAACAATAGGCCTCACACATTGTGTCTGTGGTGGTGGTTCTAGTCTGCTGTCAGTAATACATATACCAATATTACAGAGTACCATACCAACAATAGGCCTCACACATTGTGTCTGTGGTGGTGGTTCTAGTCTGCTGTCAGTAATACATATACCAATATTACAGAGTACCATACCAACAATAGGCCTCACACATTGTGTCTGTGGTGGTGGTTCTAGTCTGCTGTCAGTAATCCATATACCAATATTACAGAGTACCAAACCAACAATAGGCCTCACACATTATGTCTGTGGTGGTGGTGGTTCTAGTCTGCTGTCAGTAATACATATACCAATATTACAGAGTACCATACCAACAATAGGCCTCACACATTGTGTCTGTGGTGGTGGTTCTAGTCTGCTGTCAGTAATCCATATACCAATATTACAGAGTACCATACCAACAATAGGCCTCACACATTGTGTCTGTGGTGGTGTTTCTAGTCTGCTGTCAGTAATACATATACCAATATTACAGAGTACCATACCAACAATAGGCCTCACACATTGTGTCTGTGGTGGTGGTTCTAGTTTGCTGTCAGTAATACATATACCAATATTACAGAGTACCAATCCATCAATAGCCCTCACACATTGTGTCTGTGGTGGTGGTTCTAGTCTGCTGTCGGTAATCCATATACCAATATTACAGAGTATCAAACCAACAATAGGCCTCACACATTGTGTGTGTGGTGTGGTGGTGGTGGTTCTAGTCTGCTGTCAGAAATACATATACCAATATTACAGAGTACCATACCAACAATAGGCCTCACACATTGTGTCTGTGGTGGTGGTTCTAGTCTGCTGTCAGTAATACATATACCAATATTACAGAGTACCAATCCAACAATAGGCCTCACACATTATGTCTGTGGTGGTGGTTCTAGTCTGCAATCAGTAATCCATATACCAATATTACAGAGTACCATACCAACAATAGGCCTCACACATTGTGTCTGTGGTGGTGGTTCTAGTTCTAGTCTGCTGTCAGTAATACATATACCAATATTACAGAGTACCAATCCATCAATAGGCCTCACACATTGTGTCTGTGGTGGTGGTTCTAGTCTGCTGTCGGTAATCCATATACCAATATTACAGAGTACCAAACCAACAATAGGCCTCACACATTGTGTCTGTGGTGGTGTGTTCTAGTCTGCTGTCAGTAATACATATACCAATATTACAGAGTACCAAACCAACAATAGGCCTCACACATTGTGTGTGTGGTGGTGGTTCTAGTCTGCTGTCAGAAATACATATACCAATATTACAGAGTACCATACCAACAATAGGCCTCACACATTGTGTCTGTGGTGGTGGTTCTAGTCTGCTGTCAGTAATACATATACCAATATTACAGAGTACCAATCCAACAATAGGCCCTCACACATTATGTCTATGGTGGTGGTTCTAGTCTGCAATCAGTAATCCATATACCAATATTACAGAGTACCATACCAACAATAGGCCTCACACATTGTGTGTGTCTGTGGTGGTAGTTCTAGTCTGCTGTCAGTAATACATATACCAATATTACAGAGTACCATACCAACAATAGGCCTCACACATTGTTTGTGTCTGTGGTGGTGGTGGTTCTAGTCTGCTGTCAGTAATACATATATCAATATTATAAAGTACCAAACCATCAATAGGCCTCACACATTGTGTCTGTGGTGGTGTTTCTAGTCTGCTGTCAGTAATCCATATACCAACATTACAGAGTACCATACCAACAATAGGCCTCACATATTGTGTCTGTGGTGGTGGTGGTTCTAGTCTGCTGTCAGTAATACATATATCAATATTAAACAATCAATAGTCACACATTGTGTCTGTGGTGGTGTTTCTAGTCTGCTGCCAACCATACCAATATTACAGAGTACATGTACCAGCAATAGGCCTCACACATTGTGTCTGTGGTGGTTTTTCTAGTCTGCTGTCGGTAATCCATATACCAATATTACAGAGTACCAAACCAACAATAGGCCTCACACATTGTGTGTGTGGTGGTGGTGGTTCTAGTCTGCTCTCAGTAATACATATACCAATATTACAGAGTATCAAACCATCAGTTGGTTTCGCACATTATGTCTGTGGCGGTGGTTCTAGTCTGCTGTCGGTAATCCATATACCAATATCACAGAGTACCATACCATCAATAGGCCTCACACATTGTGTCTGTGGTGGTGTTTCTAGTCTGCTGTCGGTAATCCATATACCAATATTACAGAGTACCAAACCAACAATAGGCCTCACACATTGTGTGTGTGGTGGTGGTTCTAGTCTGCTGTCAGTAAATACATATACCAATATTACAGAGTACCATACCAACAATAGGCCTCACACATTGTGTCTGTGGTGGTGGTGGTTCTAGTCTGCTGTCAGTAATACATATACCAATATTACAGAGTACCAAACCATCAATAGGCCTCACACATTGTGTCTGTGGTGGTGGTTCTAGTCTGCTGTCAGTAATCCATATACCAATATTACAGAGTACCATACCAACAATAGGCCTCACACATTGTGTCTGTGGTGGTGGTGGTTCTAGTCTGCTGTCAGTAATACATATACCAATATTGCAGAGTATCAAACCATCAGTAGGTTTCGCACATTATGTCTGTGGCGGTGGTTCTAGTCTGCTGTCAGTAATCCATATACCAATATTACAGAGTACCATACCAACAATAGGCCTCACATTGTGTGTCTATGGTGGTGGTGGTTCTAGTCTGCTGTCAGTAATACATATACCAATATTACAGAGTATCAAACCATCAATAGGCCTTCGCACATTATGTCTGTGGTGGTGGTTCTAGTCTGCTGTCGGTAATCCATATACCAATATTACAGAGTACCAAACCAACAATGGCCTCACACATTGTGTCTGTGGTGGTGGTTCTAGTCTGCTGTCAGAAATACATATACCAATATTACAGAGTTCAAACCAACAATAGGCCTCACACATTGTGTCTGTGGTGGTGGTTCTAGTCTGCTGTCAGTAATCCATATACCAATATTACAGAGTACCATACCAACAATAGGCCTCACACATTGTGTCTGGTGGTGGTGGTTCTAGTCTGCTGTCAGTAATACATATACCAATATTACAGAGTACCAATCCAACAATAGGCCTCACACATTATGTCTGTGGTGGTGGTTCTAGTCTGCAATCAGTAATCCATATACCAATATTACAGAGTACCATACCAACAATAGGCCTCACACATTGTGTCTGTGGTGGTAGTTCTAGTCTGCTGTCAGTAATACATATACCAATATTACAGAGTACCAAACCATCAATAGGCCTCACACATTGTGTCTGTGGTGGTGTTTCTAGTCTGCTGTCAGTAATCCATATACCAATATTACAGAGTACCATACCAGCAATAGGCCTCACACATTCATTTGTCTGTGGTGGTGGTGGTTCTAGTCTGCTGTCAGTAATACATATACCAATATTACAGAGTATCAAACCATCAGTAGGTTTCTGCACATTATGTCTGTGGCGGTGGTTCTAGTCTGCTGTCGGTAATCCATATACCAATATTACAGAGTACCATACCAACAATAGGCCTCACACATTGTGTCTGTGGTGGTAGTTCTAGTCTGCTGTCAGTAATACATATACCAATATTACAGAGTACCATACCAACAATAGGCCTCACACATTGTGTCTGTGGTGGTGGTGGTTCTAGTCTGCTGTCAGTAATACATATATCAATATTATAAAGTACCAAACCATCAATAGGCCTCACACATTGTGTCTGTGGTGGTGGTTCTAGTCTGCTGTCGGTAATCCATATACCAATATTACAGAGTACCATACCAACAATAGGCCTCACACATTATGTCTGTGGTGGTGGTGGTTTTAGTCTGCTGTCAGTAATACATATACCAATATTACAGAGTACCATACCAACAATAGGCCTCACACATTGTGTATGTTGGTGGTGGTGGTTCTAGTCTGCTGTCAGTAATACATATACCAATATTACAGAGTACTATACCAACAATAGGCCTCACACATTGTGTCTGTGGGTGGTGGTGGTTCTAGTCTGCTGTCAGTAATACATATACCAATATTACAGAGTACCATACCACCAATAGGCCTCACACATTATGTTGTCTATGGTGGCGGTGGTGTTTCTAGTCTGCTGTCAGTAATACATATACCAATATTTGAGAGTACCATACCAGCAATAGGCCTCACATTGTGTCTGTGGTGGTGGTGGGTGGTTCTAGTCTGCTGTCAGTAATACATATACCAATATTACATATTATCAAACCAGCAATAGGCCTCACACATTGTGTCTGTGGCGGTGGTTCTAGTCTGCTGTCAATAATCCATATACCAATATTACAGAGTACCAAACCAACAACAGGCCTCACACATTGTGCCCATAGTGGTGGTGGTTCTAGTGTGCTGTCAGTGATATATATATATACCAATATTACAGAGTATCAAACCAGCAATAGGCCTCACACATAGTGTCTATGGTGGTGGTTCTAGTCTGCTGTCAGTAATACATATACCAATATTACAGAGTACCAAACCAACAATAGGCCTCACACATTATGTCTATGGTGGTGGTTCTAGTCTGCAATCAGTAATCCATATACCAATATTACAGAGTACCATACCAACAATAGGCCTCATCACATTGTGTCTGGTGGTGGTAGTTCTAGTCTGCTCAGTAATACATATACCAATATTACAGAGTACCAATACCAACAATAGGCCTCACACATTGTGTCTGTTGTGGTGGTGGTTCTAGTCTGCTGTCAGTAATACATATATCAATATTACAAAGTACCAAACCATCAATAGGCCTCACACATTGTGTCTGTGGTGGTGTTTCTAGTCTGCTGTCAGTAATCCATATACCAATATTACAGAGTACCATACCAGCAACAGGCCTCACACATTGTGCCTGTGGTGGTGGTGGTTCTAGTCTGCTGTCAGTAATACATATATCAATATTATAAAGTACCAAACCAACAATAGGCCTCACACATTATGTCTATGGTGGTGGTTCTAGTCTGCTGTCAGTAATCCATATACCAATATTACAGAGTACCATACAAACAATAGGCCTCACACATTGTGTCTGTGGTGGCAGTTCTAGTCTGCTTTCAGTAATACATATACCAATATTACAGAGTACCATACCAACAATAGGCCTCACACATTGTGCCTGTGGTGGTGGTGTTTCTAGTCTGCTGTCAGTAATACATATATCAATATTATAAAGTACCAAACCATCAATAGGCCTCACACATTGTGTCTGTGGTGGTGTTTCTAGTCTGCTGTCAGTAATCCATATACCAATATTACAGAGTACCATACCAGCAATAGGCCTCACACATTGTGTCTGTGGTGGCAGTTCTAGTCTGCTTTCAGTAATACATATACCAATATTACAGAGTACCATACCAACAATAGGCCTCACACATTGTGTCTGTGGTGGTGGTTCTAGTCTGCTGTCAGTAATACATATGTCAATATTATAAAGAACCAAACCATCAATAGGCCTCACACATTGTGTCTGTGGTGGTGTTTCTAGTCTGCTGTCAGTAATCCATATACCAATATTACAGAGTACCATACCAACAATAGGCCTCACACATTGTGTCTGTGGTGGTGGTTCTAGTCTGCTGTCAGTAATACATATACCAATATTACAGAGTATCAAACCATCAGTAGGTTTCTGCACATTATGTCTGTGGCGGTGGTTCTAGTCTGCTGTCGGTAATCCATATACCAATATTACAGAGTACCATACCAACAATAGGCCTCACACATTGTGTCTGTGGTGGTGGTTCTAGTCTGCTTTCGGTAATCCATATACCAATATTACAGAGTACCAAACCAACAATAGGCCTCACACATTGTGTGTGTGGTGGTGGTGGTTCTAGTCTGCTGTCAGAAATACATATACCAATATTACAGAGTACCATACCAACAATAGGCCTCACACATTGTGTCTGTGGTGGCAGTTCTAGTCTGCTTTCAGTAATACATATACCAATATTACAGAGTACCATACCAACAATAGGCCTCACACATTGTGTCTGTGGGTGGTAGTTCTAGTCTGCTGTCAGTAATACATATACCAATATTACAGAGTACCATAGCAACAATAGGCCTCACATATTGCGTCTGTGGTGGTGGTGGTTCTAGTCTGCTGTCAGTAATACATATATCAATATTATAAAGTACCAAACCATCAATAGGCCTCACACATTATGTCTATGGTGGTGGTTCTAGTCTGCAATCAGTAATCCATATACCAATATTACAGAGTACCATACAAACAATAGGCCTCACACATTGTGCCTGTGGTGGCAGTTCTAGTCTGCTTTCAGTAATACATATACCAATATTACAGAGTTCCAAACCAACAATAGGCCTCACACATTGTGTGTGTGGTGGTGGTGGTTCTAGTCTGCTGTCAGAAATCCATATACCAATATTACAGAGTACCATACCAACAATAGGCCTCACACATTGTGTCTGTGGTGGGGGTTCTAGTCTGCTGTCAGTAATACATATACCAATATTACAGAGTACCAATCCAACAATAGGCCTCACACATTATGTCTGTGGTGGTGGTTCTAGTCTGCAATCAGTAATCCATATACCAATATTACAGAGTACCACACCAACAATAGGCCTCACACATTGTGTGTGTGGTGGTAGTTCTAGTCTGCTTTCAGTAATACATATGCCAATATTACAGAGTACCAAACCATCAATAGGCCTCACACATTGTGTCTGTGGTGGTGTTTCTAGTCTGCTGTCAGTAATCCATATACCAATATTACAGAGTACCATACCAGCAATAGGCCTCACACATTCGGATTTGTCTGTGGTGGTGGTGCTCTAGTCTGCTGTCAGTAATACATATACTAATATTACAGATTATCAAACCATCAGTAGGTTTCGCACATTATGTCTGTAGCGGTGGTTCTAGTCTGCCGTCGGTAATCCATATACCAATATTACAGAGTACCATACCAACAAAAGGGCCTCACACATTGTGTCTGTGGTGGTGGTTCTAGTCTGCTTTCAGTAATACATATACCAATATTACAGAGTACCATACCAACAATAGGCCTCACACATTGTGCCTGTGGTGGTGGTGGTTCTAGTCTGCTGTCAGTAATACATATATCAATATTATAAAGTACCAAACCATCAATAGGCCTCACACATTATGTCTATGGTGGTGGTTTTAGTCTGCAATCAGTAATACATATACCAATATTACAGAGTACCATACCAACAATACGCCTCACACATTGTGTCTGTGGTGGTAGTTCTAGTCTGCTGTCAGTAATACATATGCCAATATTACAGAGTACCATACCAACAATAGGCCTCACATATTGTGTCTGTGGTGGTGGTGGTTCTAGTCTGCTGTCAGTAATACATATATCAATATTATAAAGCACCAAACAATCAATAGGCCTCACACATTGTGTCTGTGGTGGTGGTTCTAGTCTGCTGCCGGTAATCCATATACCAATATAACAGAGTACCATACCAGCAATAGGCCTCACACATTATGTCTGTGGTGGTGGTTTTAGTCTGCTGTCAGTAATACATATACCAATATTACAGAGTACCATACCAACAATAGGCCTCACACATTGTGTTTGTGGTGGTGGTTCTAGTCTGCTGTCAGTAATACATATACCATTATTACAGAGTACTATACCAACAATAGGCCTCACACATTGTGTCTGTGGTGGTGGTGGTTCTAGTCTGCTGTCAGTAATACATATACCAATATTACAGAGTACCATACCACCAATAGGCCTCACACATTATGTCTATGGTGGCGGTGGTGTTTCTAATCTGATGTCAGTAATACATATACCAATATTTGAGAGTACCATACGAACAATAGGCCTCACATTGTGTCTGTGGTGGTGGTGGTGGTGGCGGTTCTAGTCTGCTGTCAGTAATACATATAACAATATTACATATTATCAAACAAGCAATAGGCCTCACACATTGTGTCTGTGGCGGTGGTTCTAGTCTGCTGTCAATAATCCATATACCAATATTACAGAGTACCAAACCAACAACAGGCCTCACACATTGTGCCCATAGTGGTGGTGGTTCTAGTGTGCTGTCAGTGATATATATATATACCAATATTACACAGTATCAAACCAGCAATAGGCCTCACACATAGTGTCTATGGTGGTGGTGGTTCTAGTCTGCTGTCAGTAATACATATACCAATATTACAGAGTACCAATCTAACAATAGGCCTCACACATTATGTCTATGGTGGTGGTTCTAGTCTGCAATCAGTAATCCATATACCAATATTACAGAGTACCATACCAACAATAGGCCTCATCACATTGTGTCTGTGGTGGCAGTTCTAGTCTGCTTTCAGTAATACATATACCAATATTACAGAGTACCATACCAACAATAGGCCTCACACATTGTGCCTGTTGTGGTGGTGGTTCTAGTCTGCTGTCAGTAATACATATATCAATATTATAAAGTACCAAACCATCAATAGGCCTCACACATTGTGTCTGTGGTGGTGTTTCTAGTCTGCTGTCAGTAATCCATATACCAATATTACAGAGTACCATACCAGCAACAGGCCTCACACATTGTGCCTGTGGTGGTGGTGGTTCTAGTCTGCTGTCAGTAATACATATATCAATATTATAAAGTACCAAACCATCAATAGGCCTCACACATTATGTCTATGGTGGTGGTTCTAGTCTGCTGTCAGTAATCCATATACCAATATTACAGAGTACCATACAAACAATAGGCCTCACACATTGTGTCTGTGGTGGCAGTTCTAGTCTGCTTTCAGTAATACATATACCAATATTACAGAGTACCATACCAACAATAGGCCTCACACATTGTGCCTGTGGTGGTGGTGTTTCTAGCCTGCTGTCAGTAATACATATATCAATATTATAAAGTACCAAACCATCAATAGGCCTCACACATTGTGTCTGTGGTGGTGTTTCTAGTCTGCTGTCAGTAATCCATATACCAATATTACAGAGTACCATACCAGCAATAGGCCTCACACATTGTGTCTGTGGTGGCAGTTCTAGTCTGCTTTCAGTAATACATGTACCAATATTACAGAGTACCATACCAACAATAGGCCTCACACATTGTGCCTGTGGTGGTGGTTCTAGTCTGCTGTCAGTAATACATATGTCAATATTATAAAGAACCAAACCATCAATAGGCCTCACACATTGTGTCTGTGGTGGTGTTTCTAGTCTGCTGTCAGTAATCCATATACCAATATTACAGAGTACCATACCAGCAATAGGCCTCACACATTGTGTCTGTGTTGGTGGTGGTTCTAGTCTGCTGTCAGTAATACATATACCAATATTACAGAGTATCAAACCATCAGTAGGTTTCGCACATTATGTCTGTGGCGGTGGTTCTAGTCTGCTGTCGGTAATCCATATACCAATATTACAGAGTACCATACCAACAATAGGCCTCACACATTGTGTCTGTGGTGGTGGTTCTAGTCTGCTTTCGGTAATCCATATACCAATATTACAGAGTACCAAACCAACAATAGGCCTCACACATTGTGTGTGTGGTGGTGGTGGTTCTAGTCTGCTGTCAGAAATACATATACCAATATTACAGAGTACCATACCAACAATAGGCCTCACACATTGTGTCTGTGGTGGCAGTTCTAGTCTGCTTTCAGTAATACATATACCAATATTACAGAGTACCATACCAACAATAGGCCTCACACATTGTGTCTGTGGTGGTAGTTCTAGTCTGCTGTCAGTAATACATATACCAATATTACAGAGTACCATAGCAACAATAGGCCTCACATATTGCGTCTGTGGTGGTGGTGGTTCTAGTCTGCTGTCAGTAATACATATATCAATATTATAAAGTACCAAACCATCAATAGGCCTCACACATTATGTCTATGGTGGTGGTTCTAGTCTGCAATCAGTAATCCATATACCAATATTACAGAGTACCATACAAACAATAGGCCTCACACATTGTGCCTGTGGTGGCAGTTCTAGTCTGCTTTCAGTAATACATATACCAATATTACAGAGTACCATACCAACAATAGGCCTCACACATTGTGTCTGTGGTGGTAGTTCTAGTCTGCTGTCAGTAATACATATACCAATATTACAGAGTACCATAGCAACAATAGGCCTCACATATTGCGTCTGTGGTGGTGGTGGTTCTAGTCTGCTGTCAGTAATACATATATCAATATTATAAAGTACCAAACCATCAATAGGCCTCACACATTATGTCTATGGTGGTGGTTCTAGTCTGCAATCAGTAATCCATATACCAATATTACAGAGTACCATACAAACAATAGGCCTCACACATTGTGCCTGTGGTGGTGGTGGTTCTAGCCTGCTGTCAGTAATACATATATCAATATTATAAAGTACCAAACCATCAATAGGCCTCACACATTATGTCTATGGTGGTGGTTCTAGTCTGCAATCAGTAATCCATATACCAATATTACAGAGTACCATACAAACAATAGGCCTCACACATTGTGCCTGTGATGGTGGTGGTTCTAGCCTGCTGTCAGTAATACATATATCAATATTATAAAGCACCAAACCATCAATAGGCCTCACACATTGTGTCTGTGGTGGTGTTTCTAGTCTGCTGTCAGTAATCCATATACCAATATTACAGAGTACCATACCAGCAATAGGCCTCACACATTGTGTCTGTGGTGGCAGTTCTAGTCTGCTGTCAGTAATACATATACCAATATTACAGAGTACCATAGCAACAATAGGCCTCACACATTGTGCCTGTGGTGGTGGTTCTAGTCTGCTGTCAGTAATACATATATCAATATTATAAAGAATCAAACCATCAATAGGCCTCACACATTGTGTCTGTGGTGGTGTTTCTAGTCTGCTGTCAGTAATCCATATACCAATATTACAGAGTACCATACCAGCAATAGGCCTCACACATTGTGTCTGTGTTGGTGGTGGTCCTAGTCTGCTGTCAGTAATACATATACCAATATTACAGAGTATCAAACCATCAGTAGGTTTCGCACATTATGTCTGTGGCGGTGGTTCTAGTCTGCTGTCGGTAATCCATATACCAATATTACAGAGTACCAAACCAACAATAGGCCTCACACATTGTGTGTGTGGTGGTGGTGGTTCTAGTCTGCTGTCAGAAATACATATACCAATATTACAGAGTACCATACCAACAATAGGCCTCACACATTCTGTCTGTGGTGGCAGTTCTAGTCTGCTTTCAGTAATACATATACCAATATTACAGAGTACCATACCAACAATACGCCTCACACATTGTGTCTGTGGTGGTAGTTCTAGTCTGCTGTCAGTAATACATATACCAATATTACAGAGTACCATAGCAACAATAGGCCTCACATATTGCGTCTGTGGTGGTGGTGGTTCTAGTCTGCTGTCAGTAATACATATATCAATATTATAAAGCACCAAACAATCAATAGGCCTCACACATTGTGTCTGTGGTGGTGGTTCTAGTCTGCTGCCGGTAATCCATATACCAATATTACAGAGTACCATACCAACAATAGGCCTCACACATTGTGTCTGTGGTGGTGGTTTTAGTCTGCTGTCAGTAATACATATACCAATATTACAGAGTACCATACCAACAATAGGCCTCACACATTGTGTTTGTGGTGGTGGTTCTAGTCTGCTGTCAGTAATACATATACCATTATTACAGAATACTATACCAACAATAGGCCTCACACATTGTGTCTCTGGTGGTGGTTCTAGTCTGCAATCAGTAATCCATATACAAATATTACAGAGTACCATACCACCAATAGGCCTCACACATTATGTCTATGGTGGTGGTGGTGTTTCTAGTCTGCTGTCAGTAATACATATACCAATATTTCAGAGTACCATACCAACAATAGGCATCACATTGTGTCTGTGGTGGTGGTGGTGGTGGCGGTTCTAGTCTGCTGTCAGTAATACATATAACAATATTACATATTACCAAACAAGCAATAGGCCTCACACATTGTGTCTGTGGCGGTGGTTCTAGTCTGCTGTCAATGATCCATATACCAATATTACAGAGCACCAAACCAACAACAGGCCTCACACATTGTGCCCATAGTGGTGGTGGTTCTAGTGTGCAGTCAGTAATATATATATACCAATATTACACAGTATCAAACCAGCAATAGGCCTCACACATAGTGTCTATGGTGGTGGTGGTTCTAGTCTGCTGTCAGTAATACATATACCAATATTACAGAGTACCAATCTAACAATAGGCCTCACACATTATGTCTATGGTGGTGGTTCTAGTCTGCAATCAGTAATCCATATACCAATATTACAGAGTACCATACCAACAATAGGCCTCACACATTGTGCCTGTGGTGGTGGTGGTTCTAGTCTGCTGTCAGTAATACATATATCAATATTATAAAGTACCAAACCATCAATAGGCATCACACATTATGTCTGTGGTGGTGTTTCTAGTCTGCTGTCAGTAATCCATATACCAATATTACAGAGTACCATACCAACAATAGGCCTCACACATTGTGTCTGTGGTGGCAGTTCTAGTCTGCTTTCAGTAATCCATATACCAATATTACAGAGTACCATACCAGCAATAGGCCTCACACATTGTGTCTGTGTTGGTGGTGGTTCTAGTCTGCTGTCAGTAATACATATACCAATATTACAGAGTATCAAACCATCAGTAGGTTTCGCACATTATGTCTGTGGCGGTGGTTCTAGTCTGCTGTCGGTAATCCATATACCAATATTACAGAGTACCATACCAACAATAGGCCTCACACATTGTGTCTGTGGTGGTGGTTCTCGTCTGCTTTCGGTAATCCATATACCGATATTACAGAGTACCAAACCAACAATAGGCCTCACACATTGTGTGTGTGGTGGTGGTGGTTCTAGTCTGCTGTCAGAAATACATATACCAATCTTACAGAGTACCATACCAACAATAGGCCTCACACATTGTGTCTGTTTGCAGTTCTAGTCTGCTTTCAGTAATACATATACCAATATTACAGAGTACCATACCAACAATACGCCTCACACATTGTGTCTGTGGTGGTAGGTCTAGTCTGCTGTCAGTAATACATATACCAATATTACAGAGTACCATAGCAACAATAGGCCTCACATATTGTGTCTGTGGTTGGTGGTGGTTCTAGTCTGCTGTCAGTAATACATATATCAATATTATAAAGCACCAAACAATCAATAGGCCTCACACATTGTGTCTGTGGTGGTGGTTCTAGTCTGCTGCCGGTAATCCATATACCAATATTACAGAGTACCATACCAACAATAGGCCTCACACATTGTGTCTGTGGTGGTGGTTTTAGTCTGCTGTCAGTAATACATATACCAATATTACAGAGTACCATACCAACAATAGGCCTCACACATTGTGTTTGTGGTGGTGGTTCTAGTCTGCTGTCAGTAATACATATACCATTATTACAGAGTACTATACCAACAATAGGCCTCACACATTGTGTCTGTGGTGGTGGTGGTTCTAGTCTGCTCTCAGTAATACATATACCAATATTACAGAGTACCATACCACCAATAGGCCTCACATTGTGTCTGTGGTGGTGGTGGTGGTGGCGGTTCTAGTCTGCTGTCAGTAATACATATATCAATATTATAAAGTACCAAACCATCAATAGGCCTCACACATTATGTCTATGGTGGTGGTTCTAGTCTGCTGTCGGTAATCCATATACCAATATTACAGAGTACCATACCAACAATAGGCCTCACACATTATGTCTATGGTGGCGGTGGTGTTTCTAATCTGCTGTCAGTAATACATATACCAATATTTCAGAGTACCATACCAACAATAGGCCTCACATTGTGTCTGTGGTGGTGGTGGTGGTGGCGGTTCTAGTCTGCTGTCAGTAATACATATAACAATATTACATATTTTCAAACAAGCAATAGGCCTCACACATTGTGTCTGTGGTGGTAGTTCTAGTCTGCTTTCAGTAATACATATGCCAATATTACAGAGTACCAAACCAACAATAGGCCTCACACATTGTGTCTGTGGTGGTGGTGGTTCTAGTCTGCTGTCAGTAATACATATATCAATATTATAAAGTACCAAGCCATCAATAGGCCTCACACATTGTGTCTGTGGTGGTGTTTCTAGTCTGTTGTCAGTAATCCATATACCAATATTACAGAGTACCATACCAGCAATAAGCCTCACACATTGGGATTTGTCTGTGGTGGTGGTGGTTCTAGTCTGCTGTCAGTAATACATATACTAATATTACAGATTATCAAACCATCAGTAGGTTTCGCACATTATGTCTGTGGCGGTGGTTCTAGTCTGCCGTCGGTAATCCATATACCAATATTACAGAGTACCATACCAACAAAGGGGCCTCACACATTGTGTCTGTGGTGGTGGTTCTAGTCTGCTGTCAGTAATACATATACCAATATTACAGAGTACCATACCAACAATAGGCCTCACACATTGTGTCTGTGGTGGCAGTTCTAGTCTGCTTTCAGTAATACATATACCAATATTACAGAGTACCATACCAACAATAGGCCTCACACATTGTGCCTGTGGTGGTGGTGGTTCTAGTCTGCTGTCAGTAATACATATATCAATATTATAAAGTACCAAACCATCAATAGGCCTCACACATTATGTCTATGGTGGTGGTTCTAGTCTGCAATCAGTAATCCATATACCAATATTACAGAGTACCATACCAACAATAGGCCTCACACATTGCGTCTGTGGTGGCAGTTCTAGTCTGCTTTCAGTAATACATATACCAATATTACAGAGTACCATACCAACAATACGCCTCACACATTGTGTCTGTGGTGGTAGTTCTAGTCTGCTGTCAGTAATACATATACCATTATTACAGAGGACCATAGCAACAATAGGCCTCACATATTGTGTCTGTGGTGGTGGTGGTTCTAGTCTGCTGTCAGTAATACATATATCAATATTATAAAGCACCAAACAATCAATAGGCCTCACACATTGTGTCTGTGGTGGTGGTTCTAGTCTGCTGCCGGTAATCCATATACCCATATTACAGAGTACCAATCCAACAATAGGCCTCACACATTATGTCTGTGGTGGTGGTTCTAGTCTGCAATCAGTAATCCATATACCAATATTACAGAGTACCATACCAACAATAGGCCTCACACATTGTGTCTGTGGTGGTGGTTCTAGTCTGCTGTCAGTAATACATATACCATTATTACAGAGTACTATACCAACAATAGGCCTCACACATTTTGTCTGTGGTGGTGGTGGTTCTAGTCTGCTGTCAGTAATACATATATCAATATTATAAAGTACCAAGCCATCAATAGGCCTCACACATTGTGTCTGTGGTGGTGTTTCTAGTCTGTTGTCAGTAATCCATATACCAATATTACAGAGTACCATACCAGCAATAGGCCTCACACATTGGGATTTGTCTGTGGTGGTGGTGGTTCTAGTCTGCTGTCAGTAATACATATACTAATATTACAGATTATCAAACCATCAGTAGGTTTCGCACATTATGTCTGTGGCGGTGGTTCTAGTCTGCCGTCGGTAATCCATATACCAATATTACAGAGTACCATACCAACAAAGGGGCCTCACACATTGTGTCTGTGGTGGCAGTTCTAGTCTGCTTTCAGTAATACATATACCAATATTACAGAGTACCATACCAACAATAGGCCTCACACATTGTGCCTATGGTGGTGGTGGTTCTAGTCTGCTGTCAGTAATACATATATCAATATTATAAAGTACCAAACCATCAATAGGCCTCACACATTATGTCTATGGTGGTGGTTCTAGTCTGCTTTCAGTAATACATATACCAATATTACAGAGTACCATACCAACAATACGCCTCACACATTGTGTCTGTGGTGGTAGTTCTAGTCTGCTGTCAGTAATACATATACCATTATTACAGAGTACCATAGCAACAATAGGCCTCACATATTGTGTCTGTGGTGGTGGTGGTTCTAGTCTGCTGTCAGTAATACATATATCAATATTATAAAGCACCAAACAATCAATAGGCCTCACACATTGTGTCTGTGGTGGTGGTTCTAGTCTGCTGCCGGTAATCCATATACCAATATTACAGAGTACCATACCAACAATAGGCCTCACACATTGTGTCTGTAGTGGTGGTTTTAGTCTGCTGTCAGTAATACATATACCAATATTACAGAGTACCATACCAACAATAGGCCTCACACATTGTGTCTGTGGTGGTGGTTCTAGTCTGCTGTCAGTAATACATATACCATTATTACAGAGTACTATACCAACAATAGGCCTCACACATTGTGTCTGTGGTGGTGGTGGTTCTAGTCTGCTGTCAGTAATACATATATCAATATTATAAAGCACCAAACAATCAATAGGCCTCACACATTGTGTCTGTGGTGGTGGTTCTAGTCTGCTGCCGGTAATCCATATACCAATATTACAGAGTACCATACCAACAATAGGCTTCACACATTATGTCTATGGTGGTGGTTCTAGTCTGCAATCAGTAATCCATATACAAATATTACAGAGTACCATACCACCAATAGGCCTCACACATTATGTCTATGGTGGTGGTGGTGTTTCTAGTCTGCTGTCAGTAATACATATACCAATATTTCAGAGTACCATACCAACAATAGGCATCACATTGTGTCTGTGGTGGTGGTGGTGGTGGTGGTGGTTCTAGTCTGCTGTCAGTAATACATATAACAATATTACATATTACCAAACAAGCAATAGGCCTCACACATTGTGTCTGTGGCGGTGGTTCTAGTCTGCTGTCAATGATCCATATACCAATATTACAGAGCACCAAACCAACAACAGGCCTCACACATTGTGCCCATAGTGGTGGTGGTTCTAGTGTGCAGTCAGTAATATATATATACCAATATTACACAGTATCAAACCAGCAATAGGCCTCACACATAGTGTCTATGGTGGTGGTGGTTCTAGTCTGCTGTCAGTAATACATATACCAATATTACAGAGTACCAATCTAACAATAGGCCTCACACATTATGTCTATGGTGGTGGTTCTAGTCTGCAATCAGTAATCCATATACCAATATTACAGAGTACCAATCCAACAATAGGCCTCACACATTGTGTCTGTGGTGGCAGTTCTAGCCTGCTTTCAGTAATACATATACCAATATTACAGAGTACCATACCAACAATAGGCCTCACACATTGTGCCTGTGGTGGTGGTGGTTCTAGTCTGCTGTCAGTAATACATATATCAATATTATAAAGTACCAAACCATCAATAGGCCTCACACATTGTGTCTGTGGTGGTGTTTCTAGTCTGCTGTCAGTAATCCATATACCAATATTACAGAGTACCATACCAGCAATAGGCCTCACACATTGTGTCTGTGGTGGTGGTGGTTCTAGTCTGCTGTCAGTAATACATATACCAATATTACAGAGTATCAAACCATCAGTAGGTTTCGCACATTATGTCTGTGGCGGTGGTTCTAGTCTGCCGTCGGTAATCCATATACCAATATTACAGAGTACCATACCAACAATAGGCCTCACACATTGTGTCTGAGGTGGTGGTTCTAGTCTGCTTTCGGTAATCCATATACCAATATTACAGAGTACCAAACCAACAATAGGCCTCACACATTGTGTGTGTGGTGGTGGTGGTTCTAGTCTGCTGTCAGAAATACATATATCAATATTACAGAGTACCATACCAACAATAGGCCTCACACATTGTGTCTGTGGTGGTGGTTCTAGTCTGCTGTCAGTAATACATATACCAATATTACAGAGTACCAATCCAACAATAGGCCTCACACATTGTGTCTGTGGTGGTGGTGGTTCTAGTCTGCTGTCAGTAATCCATATACCAATATTACAGAGTACCATACCAACAATAGGCCTCACACATTGTGTCTGTGGTGGTAGTTCTAGTCTGCTGTCAGTAATACATATACCAATATTACAGAGTACCAATCCAACAATAGGCCTCACACATTATGTCTGTGGTGGTGTTTCTAGTCTGCTGTCAGTAATCCATATACCAATATTACAGAGTACCATACCAGCAATAGGCCTCACACATTGGGATTTGTCTGTGGTGGTGGTTGTTCTAGTCTGCTGTCAGTAATCCATATACCAATATTACAGATTATCAAACCATCAGTAGGTTTCGCACATTATGCCTGTGGCGGTGGTTCTAGTCTGCCGTCGGTAATCCATATACCAATATTACAGAGTACCATACCAACAAAAGGGCCTCACACATTGTGTCTGTGGTGGTGGTTCTAGTCTGCTGTCAGTAATACATATACCAATATTACAGAGTACCATACCAACAATAGGCCTCACACATTGTGTCTGTGGTGGTAGTTCTAGTCTGCTGTCAGTAATACATATACCGATATTACAGAGTACCATACCAACAATAGGCCTCACACATTGTGTCTGTGGTGGTGGTGGTTCTAGTCTGCTGTCAGTAATACATATATCAATATTATAAAGTACCAAACCAACAATAGGCCTAACAGATTGTGTGTGTGGTGGTGGTGGTTCTAGTCTGCTGTCAGTAATACATATACCATTATTACAGAGTACCATATCCAACAATAGGCCTCACACATTGTGTCTGTGGTGGTGGTTCTAGTCTGCTGTCAGTAATACATATACCATTATTACAGAGTACCATACCACCAATAGGCCTCACACATTATGTCTATGGTGGTGGTGGTGTTTCTAGTCTGCTGTCAGTAATACATATACCAATATTTCAGAGTACCATACCAACAATAGGCTTCACACATTGTGTTTATGGTGGTGGTTCTAGTCTGCTGTCAGTAATACATATACCAATATTACAGAGTACCATACCACCAATAGGCCTCACACATTATGTCTATGGTGGTGGTGGTGGTGTTTCTAGTCTGCTGTCAGTAATACATATACCAATATTTCAGAGTACCATACCAACAATAGGCCTCACATTGTGTCTGTGGTGGTGGTGGTGGTGGCGGTTCTAGTCTGCTGTCAGTAATACATATAACAATATTACATATTATCAAACAAGCAATAGGCCTCACACATTGTGTCTGTGGCGGTGGTTCTCGTCTGCTGTCAATAATCCATATACCAATATTACAGAGTACCATACCAACAATAGGCCTCACCTTGTGTCTGTGGTGGTGGTGGTGGTGGTGGTGTCTGTTCTAGTCTGCTGTCAGTAATACATATAACAATATTACATATTATCAAACAAGCAATAGGCCTCACACATTGTGTCTGTGGTGGTAGTGGTTCTAGTCTGCTGTTAGTAATACATATACCAATATTACAGAGTATCAAACCAGCAATAAGCCTCACACATTGTGTCTGTTGTGGTGGTTCTAGTCTGCTGTCAGTAATACATATACCAATATTACAGAGTATCAAACCAACAATAGACCTCACATATTGTGTCTATGGTGGTGGATGTGGTGGTGGTGGTGGTTCGAATCTGCTGCCAGTAATACATATACCAATATTACAGAGTATCAAACTATCAGTGGGCCTCACACATTATGTCGATGGTGGTGGTGGTGGTTCTAGTCTGCTGTCAGTAATACATATACCAATATTACAGAGTATCAAACCAACAACAGGGCTCACACATTGTGTCTGTAGTGGTGGTGGTTCTAGTGTGCTGTCAATAATCCATATATACCAATATTACAGAGTATCAAACCAACAACAGGCCTCACACATTGTGTCTATAGTGGTGGTGGTGCTTCTAGTCTGCTGTCAGTAATATATATATACCAATATTACACAGTATCACAATTGTGTCAGCAATGGTTCTGGGCTGTCCTAATCCATACAACAATAGTGTCTATGGCCTCACATTGTGTTGCCCATGGTGGTGGTGGTTCTAGTGTGCTGTCAGTAATATATATATACCAATATTACACAGTATCAAACCAGCAATAGGCCTCACACATTGTGTCTATGGTGGTGGTGCTTCTAGTCTGCTGTCAGTAATATATATATACCAATATTACAGGGTATCAAACCAGCAATAGGCCTCACACATTGTGTCTGTGGCGGTGGTTCTAGTCTGCTGTCAATAATCCATATAACAATATTACAGAGTACCAAACCAACAACAGGCCTCACACATTGTGCCCATAGTGGTGGTGGTTCTAGTGTGCTGTCAGTAATATATATATACCAATATTACACAGTATCAAACCAGCAATAGGCCTCACACATAGTGTCTATGGTGGTGGTGCTTCTAGTCTGCTGTCAGTAATATATATATACCAATATTACAGAGTATCAAACCAATGACCTCTCAATTAGGTCACATTCTTATGTAACTACTAAATGAATTTGAATGGTCAGTCCATGATGACCTCTGTGGAAGTTACCATTTTCCAACTATACTAAATCCTGTAACTCCATCTGATGTTCCTCCATCATTACGGCGGAAATTTAAAAAGGCTAACTGGGCTCTATATGAAACACTGTGTGCTGCAAAACTTAAACCTGAACTTTTTATTGAGTGAGTGAGTGAGTGAGTTATGATTTAACGTCACGTCGGCAATATTTCAGCCACATCGTGACGAGAACACTTGACATTGAAATAGAATATAATGAGAGATTATAAAATCTGCCGACAAAGGACAGTAAAGCAACTAGAATATCACAGATATATATGTAAAACTAGTAATTGAATCTAAAACATGTTAACTATAGGGGACAACACAATATAAAAATGGGCTATAGATCGCCAACAACTGAAGGTAGATCACCATACTAGGAGCCATGGGTACTTACATTACTTTTGCTACCTGCATGGACCCTAGTTGGATTTACACCATCCCTTCAGCCGTTGGCGATTATAAGAAATGTTAGCCAAAATTAAAATAACAAGAATACTACGTTTAAAAAATCCTTGTTAGTTAAATTGACTTTCAAAGTTTGGGGACTTACGTACCCTCTCAGGGGGACAATAATTTTACGATACTTCAACCCCCCTTGAGGGTACAGCCACTAACAATCTAAGTTACTAATCAAACTACCAATCATTAAAACACATCTATCTACAGAACATATTTATCAAAATTCATTAATTAAATCAATTTCTTTTAAAAAAAGCAAGAATTAAATGAAGATGAACAGTATTAAAACGATCCTTAACGGTTTTAACATTGAAATATTTATCCCTTATGATGGAGAATTCAACACAGTCAAGCAGGAGATGCTTGACTGTGACTCTCTCATCACAAGGGATACAAAACGGAGGATCTTCACCTTTTAGCAAGTATTTGTGAGTGTACCTTGTATGGCCAATGCGACATCGTCGTATGATGACCTCTTCAAATCTGGACTGACAACCCAAGTAGGTGTAACCAATAAAGGGTTTTATGTCATGTAATCTATTTATACCTACCTGGGTGTCCCACTTCTTCTGCATCAGATCGCGGATGTAAGTTCTAATGCTAGCTTTGTAATCAGAGTATGGAATAAGAAGTGGTGTCACAGATTTGTTGAATGCTGCCTTAGCAGCAAGATCAGCCAGTGTATTACCAGAAATGCCAACGTGGCTGGGTAACCAACAAAAAACAGGAGTGTAGTGGTGAAGCTTGTGAGCTACTGGGACCGCAACAAGGTGATCAAGAACAAGTCCAAATTCAAAGGTAAACGAGACGGTATCTATATCAACGAGGATCTGACTAAGCACAGGAATCACTTGTTCAAGTTGGCCAGAGACCTGAGGAAGGATCAGAAGATATATTCAACCTGGACATATGATGGGAGAGTGTACATCTGTGAACAGTGTGAAGGAGCTATTCGTGTGATTCAGCGTGAGTCGGACCTGGACAAGTTCAGGCGACACTAGCGACTATCTTGTGTTCTCACATTCATGTTTGGATTGTATGTGTGTAGAAATTCAGACGTATGTTAGTACGTAAAATATTTCTATTTATGAATTGTATCTAGTATATCAACACACAATAGTTTATCTCGATACTTGTTTATGTTTGCATTATTGCCTGTATATACTATTCTTTATCTCACCTTTGGTTTTCATATTCCACAAACTATATCTCCGTGTATATCTGTATCCATCAATGAATCACTGTATATATTCTTTGTTCATCTATCTTCTTTAGAACCTTTGAGAGATCCTGCATTGCCATGCCATCATGTACAACTATATTCATTGACACGCCTGCAAATAACCCGATCTAGTATCCGCACATGTACCATCTATCAACACGAAGTAAACAAGCCATATGGGTAATGACGTAACGCAATACCGTGCGGCGATCGGGTTGTTCAGACATCTCAAATGCTCTAGAAATCTCAAGAAATGTTTCAAAATCAGTATCCTATAGCTACTTGTTAACAAAAATGTACTTTTCAGTTTACTACGTGTTGAAGCAGAGGCTATGTGCAATTTACTATTGTTAGAATTGAAAGCTTGCTGTGCGCTTACGTTTCTGTGTCTGCTTCAATCACAAGTTACAAATCTCAACATAACCTTGATTATTCTATTGTTACTTCAGCTTGCTGGTGACGTAGAGCCTAACCCAGGTCCTATTGTTCAGAAAGACAACATGTTGTCGATTGTTCACTTGAATGCACGAAGTATACTTAATAAGCAATCTTATCTGTCCGAGTTTTTATCTGAATATGACATAGTATGTTTCTCTGAGACCCATCTAGATATAAGCGTTGATAATAAAACCTTAGCTTGGGAAAATTTTCACGACCCGATACGAAGAGACAGAAATTCTTTCGGGGGTGGTGTTATGATGTATATCTCTAAGAATCTAAGCTTTGATAGAATCTACAATCTAGAAAACATATTTGATGAGTCCATTTGGGTTAAAGTATGGCTTCCACAAAAACCACTCATCTTATGTACCGTTTATAGACCAGAAAGTAATACATCTAATTTTTGGGGAAGATTCGATAATAGTATCGAAGGTGCTTTAGATATTTCAAGTAAAGTTACTATTGTTGGTGATTTGAATGAAAATCTACTTTCTGTATCTAAACTTAATTTAACAGATATCCTAAACAGAAAAAACTTATGTAACGTTATAACAGAACCTACTAGGGTGACGAGGATAACCAGCACACTACTAGATCCGATTATAGTCAGTGATGATGTTGAGGTTGTAGAAAGTCGTGTTATCGATTTTGACAGAACTATAAGTGATCACAAAGGCACGTTTGTCAGCCTAGATGTGCATGTGTCAACTAAGATCACATATCCTAGAAAGGTCTGGTGTTACAAAGATGGTGACTATGAGAAGCTGAACGCACTTATTAGCAATACTGATTGGTTGTCATTGTTTAGTGACTGTTCTAATATTGATGATACTTGCTGTTCATTTTATGAACGTTTTAATGATTATACCAAACAATGTATTCCTTCTAGAATTGTGATGATAAGACCTAATGACAAACCATGGTATGATTCAAATATTAGGCGGGATCGACTACGGAAAAGAGCCATCAGAACACAGAAAGAGTCTGATATTTTGAAGTACAAAAAACAACGAAATAAAGTTAATAACATGAAATGTTATGCAAAAGAACATTTTTATTCTAATCTTGATGAGTTTTTATTCGAACTTTATGGAGAAAATAAATCATCATATTGGAAAATATTACGCAGTTTGATCAAGACGTCAGGTTCCGCTTCTACTATTCCCACTCTAAAAAGAAGTGTTATTGATACATGTTAAACCAATATTTCGAATCTGTAGCTAATCTGACTGGTGCAGATAACAAATCTATACCACATTTTGACAGGCGCACTGATGCCGTTATAGATAACATTATAATAGAAGTTAATGAGATCTCCGACATAATTAAATGTCTACCTCTCAAGAAAGCTGCTGGACCAGACCAGATTAGTCATCAGTTACTTAGAAAAACGGTCGAGTCTATAAGCCCAGTACTGTGCATATTATTTAACATGTCACTTAATTTATCAGTATATCCTAGCCAATGGAAATATGCAAATGTTATGCCCCTATTCAAGAAGGGTGATCACTCAATTGTATCAAATTATCGCCCTATTTCACTTATAAGTTGTGTTGGGAAGCTGTTTGAAAGAGTTGTATTTAAACATATTTACAATTACTTCATTTCAAATGATTTGTTATATAATATCAATGTGGATTCCGGAGAGGCCACTCTACTGTACAACAACTTGTTGAAATTTATAACCAAATCTGTATATCACTAGATAACAAAGAACACTATTGTATGGTCTTTTGCGATGTATCTAAGGCCTTTGATAGAGTTTGGCACAGAGGGCTTATGCTTAAATTGGAGAGGTACGGAGTAAGTGGAAAGTTACTTGATTGGTTTGATAGTTATGTAAGAGGTCGCAATCAATCAGTTTCTGTTCACGGCTCGTTATCTAAGCCTTTGGTTTTAAAAGCAGGAGTTCCACAGGGATCAGTTTTAGGTCCCTTTCTTTTTCATTGTGTATGTAAATGAGATAGCAGATAAACTACATTGTATAACTCGGCTTTTCGCTGACGACACGTCACTGGGAGCCTTGTCAAAAGAAAAGCATTTGATGGAAAGAATAATGAAAGAAAATCTACAAATATTATGTAATTGGGCAAAGGACTGGCTAATTTCTTATAATCCGGACAAAACGGAAGCTATGCTATTTACGACGAAAGATGGCCAAACAGACATTAATCTGAAATTTGACAATTGTCATGTAAAACCGGTTGACTTTCATAAACATTTGGGACTAACATTTTCATGTAATGGGGGTTGGCACCATCATATTGAAAGTATTGTTAAAAAGACTTCTAAAATGATTGGAGCATTTCGAAAGTTAAAGTTTCTCCTGAATAGAACAACATTGTCAAGCATATATACTGTATTCATAAGACCACATTTCGAGTACGCATCTGAAGTATGGGACGGGTGTTCTATTGAAGAATCTAATAGATTAGAAAAGTTACAACTTGAAGCGGCTCGTATAGTTACTGGTCTGCAGAGATATGCTTCTTCTAGATCATTATACTTTGAAACGGGATGGGATTTACTATCTGAGAGAAGAAGGGTGAAAAAATTATCGTTATTTTATAAGATACATACAGGCCTTGCTCCAAGTTTTCTTTATGATTTACTCCCTCCTGTAGTAGGTAGTCGAACAAATTATGAATTAAGAAACTCCAGTAATTACACTCAACCCTGTACAAGACTACGATATTCGACTCTATCCTTTTTCCATCAACAATTAAACTGTGGAATAACATCACCTTAGCTATCAGAAACTGTAAATCTGTTGTGTCTTTTAAAACTGCAGTTCAAGTTAAACAAAAATGTGCACCCGTATATTTCTCATATGGGAAAAGGAAACTAAATGTTTTGCATACAAGATTAAGATATATGACAAGTACACTTAATTATGATTTATTCAGAATTAATGTTAGAAATGATGCACTTTGTCAGTGTGGCCATAACTGTGAAAATGCTTTTCATTATTTTCTTGAATGTCCATTATATATAATTCAAAGAGAACAAATGTTAACCTCTTTAGAAAATATAGTGAATAATAGAGCATGTATTGATATTAATCTCATCTTAAATGGCAATGCAGGTCTCTCGCTTAGCGAAAATCAAAATGTTTTTAAAAGTGTACATATCTACATCCATAACACTAAACGATTTAAATAACTCTGTCTGTACATATCTATACCCTTTGTCTGCCTCTTGTTGTAATATACACTTGTAACTATGTGGAGAGGGCTTATTTAAGTTGGATAACTTGTGCCCAATCCGTTTCTTAATTGAATAAAATATGTTTCAATCAATCAAAGACGATGTCGCATTGGCCAGTAGCAAGCTCATTATACAATTCAATAATTTCTAATAAAAGTGGGTGTTTACAAGAAATATTTTTAATAGCCTGAAGGCAAGAAAGAGAGTCAGAAAAGATGATATATTGGTTATGTTAAGGGTGTCTTTGAATATATTTAAGAGCTGTTAATATGGCGTTTGCTTCGGCTGTAAAAATAGAGCTGTTATCCGGTATTCTAGAAGATATTGTTCTGGATCCAATGACAGTGGCACAAGCAACTGCGCCACCATCCTTGGACCCATCTGTAAATAAGGATTTGTATGTATTATATTTACTTTTTAATTGATTATATTCTTGCTTATATTGTAATTCATTAGTTTCTGCTTTTTTAAATGCTGTTAATGTTAGGTCAACTTGTGGCCTAACCAACTGCCAAGGAGGAGAAGAAAGAAGACGCGAAGGAGCTACATTTACCAGCTCAATGCCAGCAGCAGAAATGAATGGTTTAATTCTTAAACCAAGAGGTGGAACAAGAGAAGGCTTTTTTGTTGTACAAAGGAGTAAAGACACAGTTAAATGCAGGGTTAGACTCGTTAGAATAAAGTTTTGTTATAAACTGCAAGGACAATTTTATACGGCGTTGTGTAAGAGATGGTTCATCTGCCTCAACACAGAGACTATCAACTGGAGAAGTTCCAAATGATCCAAGACAAAGACTTAAACCTTGATGGTGAACAGAATCAAGTAGTTTAAAGTTGCTTTTGCAGGCTCCGCCATATATGATCGAGCCATAATCAAGTTTAGATCGTACCAATGATCGGTATAAGTGAAGGAGGGTAGTTTGATCCCCTCCCCACTTTGAATTGGAGACAACCTTTAACAAATCGAGTGCCTTCAGGCATTTAGCTTTAAGGGATTTAATATGTGGCAGGAATGTTAAATGGGAATCGAAAATTAGGCCCAAGAATTTGGCCTCCTTTACAACTTTGATGGGAGTGCCATTTAAAGATAGTTCTGGGTCCTTATGAGGCTTATATTTACGGCAGAAATGTATACAATTAGTTTTGGATTTAGAAAATTTAAAGCCGTTTTCGAGACACCATTTATTTATTTTCTTTAAACACAACTGCAGTTGCCGTTCAATAGTATGCATATTTTTACCGCGACAAGGAAATATTAAAATCATCCACAAAAAGTGATCCATCAATTGAATCATTTAAAACCTTGGATAAACTGTTAATCTTAATGCTAAATAAAGTGACAGACAAAATACTTCCTTGTTGAACACCCTGATCCTGATTATAATGATCAGACAGGGTAGAACCCACTCGGACTTGAAATTGCCTGTCTTTTCAAAATTGTGATATAAAAAAGAGACAAACGGCCTCTCAAACCAAAATCATGTAAATCCTTCAAAATGCCATGCTTCCAGGTCGTATCATAAGCTTTCTCAAGATCAAAGAATATTGATACAGCATGTTGTTTATTTACTATAGCATTTTTAACAAAGGATTCTAAACGTACCAAATGATCAATGGTACTACGGTTTTTCCTGAAACCACATTGAATATTTGATATAAGGTTATTGGTTTCAAGATACCAAGTTAATCTATTATTCACCATATGTTCCATGGTTTTACAAACACAGCTAGTTAGAGAGATCGGCCTGTAATTCGACGGATCTGTATGATCCTTGCCAGGTTTTGGTATTGGGACTACAATGGCATTACGCCATGAATGAGGAAATTCTCCAGACGTCCATATTTGGTCAAATATATCTAAAAGTGTCATCAGACATGGTTCCGGTAAGTGTTTCAGTAGCTGGTAATGTATATTGTCATCACCCGCTGCAGTGTCATGAGCTTGTCAGTTATTAAATTATCGCCATCTTTAAGATGGTGAACAGCAGATTTTGAGCCTTTGCCTTTAATTCTTTGAACCATGTTCCATACCTTAGACACTGGCGTGCGTGAATTAATTTTGGAGACATAATTTCTCCAAGATTGTCGTTTGTTTTGTTTAAAGGTACGACGCGCCTTGGCATTGAGTATTTTAAATTTATTTAAGTTATGGACAGTTGGATGATGGCGGAAATAACGCTCGGCCTTTTTCCTCGCTTTTCTGGCTTGTCTACAATCTGTATTAAACCATGGTTTTCGTACATGTGGAGTCGTAGAGGACTTGGGTATACACTCATCAGCTATTTCATTTAAAACGTCGGCAAAAGTTTGAATGGGATCAGTTATATCACTGAAACATTCAGATCGCAGTTTCGATTTGCATATAGTTTGATATAAAGGCCAGTTAGCCTTCGAAAAGTTCCATCTTGTATACGATGGAGAATCAGATGGAGTTATTTCTGAAAGGATAGTTGGGAAGTGGTCACTTCCACAAAGGTCATTATGAACAGACCAATCAAATTCATTCAGGAGGTTAGAATCTGCAAGAGACAAATCCAGAGAAGAATAAGTGCCAGTTGCAGGATGCAGATAGGTGCTTGAATCATCATTAAATATGCACAGGACATTATTGGAAATGAAATCTTCAATTATTTTGCCTTTAGTATTAGTGTTAGTACTGCCCCAGAGCAGGTTGTGACCGTTTAGGTCACCCATAATAACATATGGCTTTGGGAGTTGATCATAGAGTGATTGAAGATCAGTCAGCTGAAGATTCGATGAAGGCGGGATATACAGAGAGCATAACGTAAATGCTACACCCAGAGTAAGTCGCACTTCAACAGCTTGGAGATTCGTGTTAAGTGTTACAGGGCTGTGAATAACATCCCGTCGTATAAGGATAGTAGAACCTCCTGTGGCTCTATCACCTGGAGGGGAAAAAAATTGATACGGTTCAAACTGACGTAAGGTAAAATTATCTGTCTGTTTCAGATACGTCTCTTGCAGACAGAACGCTGATGGTGTTAAATCCTGGATTAATAGCTGTATTTCATTAAAATTTGTCCGGAGTCCTCTACAGTTCCACTGCACGATATTGGTAGATAGACCTATCTTTTAGGCGGATTAATTGGGGATCTACCCCGCACCGTTTTCGAGGGCGACAAGCTATGTGCCCTAGAATGGACGTTTTGGGATACGTCCATGTCCTCAAGTGATCCGTATTTGTTAAATATCTTGATTTTATCATCTGATCCTTTTGGGGCTCTGCCACTTTGTTTCTTCACAGCATCTGGCTTCGGTTTGCCTTTGTTTTTAACTATTTGTTGAACGTTTGACGTTGATTGAGACCTTTGAGTCGACTGAGAAGACGTGTCACGGTCATAAGATGGTTCTGATTGGATTTGGGGTGTGTCAGGAAGTGTTTCCGCAGTTTGTGTGGATATTGCAGGTGACAAAATCTTCGGAGAATCTGTTTTTATCCAAGTCAAGTTCGTCTGACAGCTGGCAGATGATGTAGTTACTGATGGGGTTGTGTCTGAAGATGTTTTGGCTTTGGAAGCGTAAGTTTCCTTAATTTCAGATCGTAAGACAAGCTTTTTGGCATCAGCAAAACTGATGTTTTGAGTAAACTTTATCTTATTTATCTCCATCTGCTGTTTCCAAATGGGACAATCTTTTGAGAACGATGATTGATCACCTGCACAATTGGTACACTTCTTAAAGGTACTGACACAATCTTCTGTTGAATGTGTCTTCTCACCACAGTGAGCACACACAACAGACGATGTGCAAGTATTAACACCGTGTCCGTATTTCTGACATTTGAAACACCGCAGAGGACTTGGGATGTACACATCAACTTTTACATTGCAGTAACCTGCCTTGACTGATGGTGGAGGATTCGGGGCAGAGAAAGAAAATAGATATGTATTGGTTTGCACAGTTTCATTATTTTTACGGGTTGTAAACCTTTTCACGTAAAGGACTCCTTGATCTTTCATCTCCGTTACAATGTCAATTTCCGTCATATTTGCAAAGAGACGATCTCGGTCTCGTACAATACCCTTACTGGTGTTAAGTGTTCTGTGTGCAGAGACCATAACCGGAACTCCGACAAACAGCTCTGTGGACAGCAGGTTAGTTGCTTGCTGTTTTCTGTGACACTCGAGTAATAGAGCTCCTGTACGCAAGCGTTTAATGTTTTTAATTTCACCTGCTATGCCGTAGACACCTTTTGATATTGCAAACGGATTTAGTTTCAATGGAGTTTTATCAAGAGTCTCAAGAACAAGAAAACGTGGCCAGTGATCAAACGGATTTTGAAGGTTGCTGTTCGTCGTCATCAGTATCGAGTGGACGCCTCGTTTTTTTGTTTGGGGTTTCGTAAGCCATGTTGAGTTTATTTTGATTCGTCATCCGAGCTCCCCACCCACCACGGAGTATCATAAGACAATGCTGATCGCAAGTGGATTTCCAACTTGCAGCACCAAGGATACCCGGATGATATACTCAAGCAGAATAATCAACAAGTAATTATTCCACCAGATTGGCCCATGAGCCACTGCCTTCTGGACATAGGACTCTAGGCAAAATACTAAATTGGAGTTGTACAGTCAAAATACAAATATATTATCATAAAGCCAAGACACATGACAAAATGTTCCTAATTAATTTTAAAAATTTGTACAGCACAATTTACATGTACAGGGCTTAGCATGACCAGCCGATTGATAGAACCGGGCCAGTTCTACCACCCGTCTAGGTGAAGTAAGGGCCGAAGTGGTGTGTTGGGCAAAGGAACGCTGTTCCTGGAACCAGTGCCCTCAACCACCAGAATCCCGTCCTCCACCGACACAGGGGCGCAACCCACGGCAAACGGGTTGGTGGACCAAATAAACCCCCGGGTCCACAACGGGGGGTCGAAGAGCGCTTAGCGTTACCCAGCACCCACCACGAGGAGGTGGCTCTTCACGGGTGCAGAACTTTTTATTGACGTTCCTGATGCTATAAAATGTTTTTCCGATGAACTGAACATGATAGCTGATGAGTGAATACCAAAGTCCTCTGCAATTCCACATATTCGAAAACCTTGGTTCAACGATGAGTGCAAACAAGCTACGAAGGCAAGGAAAAAAGCAGAACGTTATTTCCGTTGCCAACCTATGGTACATAATTTGAATATATTTAAAATTTTAAATGCTTAAGCGTGGCGTACCTTTAAATGGAATAAACGCCAATCTTGGCAAAATTATGTCTCCAAAATAAATTATCGAACGCCCATGTCCAAGGTATGGAACATGGTACAGACAATTAAAGGTAAAGGTACTAAATCTAGCATCCATCATCTTAAACATGGAGATCAATTACTTACCGATAAATCAGATATTGCGAATAAACTGGGCGAAACTCTTCCTAAACATTCATCCTTTTCTAATTATGTGCCTAAATTCCAACAATATAAAAAACAACAAGAAAAGAAAACTATTAATTTCAATTCAGATAATGGGGAAGTTTATAATGAACTATTTTCTATTCATGAGCTCCATACTGCTCTTGAACAAGCTCACGATACTGCTACAGGAGCTGATAACATACATTATCAACTCCTGAAGCACTTACCAGAATCTTGTCTAGAAACTCTTTTAAATATGATTGATGATATTTGGATATCAGGTACATTTCCTCCCTCAAGGCGTGACGCTATAGTAGTACCAATACCTAAACCTGGACGTGATCATACGGATCCGTCAAATTATCGCCCTATTTCGCAAACTAGCTGTGTTTGCAAAACCATGGAACGCATGATAAATACTCGACTAGTTTGGTACTTGGAAACAAATAACCTTATAACAGATATACAATGTGGTTTCTGTAAAAACAGAAGTACTGTCGATCACTTAGTGCGTTTGGAATCATTTGTTAAAAACGCTCTAATAAATATACAACATGCTGTGTCTATCTTTTTTTATCTTGAAAAGGCATATGACACTACGTGGAAATATGGCATATTAAGAGATTTACATGGCTTCGGATTGCGAGGCCGTTTGCCTCAATTTATAGCCAACTTTTTAAATGACAGACAATTTCAAGTCCGCTTGGGATCTACCCTGTCTGATCATTACAATCAGGATCAGGGTGTCCATGACTTTATTGAGTATCAAGATAAACAGTTTATCAAAGGTTTTAACAGATTCAATCGATGGATCATTATTGGTGGATGATTTTAATATTTCTTGTCGTGGGAAAAATATGCATACCATTGAACGGCATCTGCAGTTGTGTTTAAAGAAAATAGATAAATGGTGTCTTGAAAACGGCTTCTAGATTGCCAGATAATAGCTCTATTTTCACAGCAGAAGCAAATGCCATATTAACAGCACTTAAATTTATATTAAACAACATCCTAAACATAAACAGTATATAATCTTTTCAGATTCGCTTTCTTGCCTTCAGGCTATTAAAAATCTCTCTTGTAAACATCCACTTTTAATAGAAACTTATTGAGTTATATAATGATCATGCTACTGGCCAATGCGACATCGTCCTCTGTTGGTTACACAGCCATGTCCTGCTTGACTGTGTTGAATATTCCATCACAAGGGATATCTATTTCAAATCACAAACTATGAAGGATCTTTTTAATAATTTCAGTTCTCATTTAATTATTGCATTTTAAAAGAAAATAGATTTATTAAATGATTTGTAAATAGATAAATGGTAATTTAAACATGGTAGTATAAATTAGTAATTGCGATTGTTAGTGGCTGTATCCTCGAAGGGGGTTAAAGTATCGTAAAATTATTGTCCTCCTGAGAGGGTACGTAAGTCCCAAAACTTTTAAAGTTAATTTTTGCTTACCCGATTTTGAAACGTAGTATATTTGTTCCTTTAAAATTCGGCTAAACTTTCCTACAATTGCCAGCGGCTGAAGGGATGGTGTAAATCCAACTAGGGTCCATGCAGGTAGCAAAGGCCCTGTAAGTCCCCGTGGTCCCTGGTATGGTGATCTACCTTCAAGTGTTGGCAATCTATAGCCGGTTTATATCTTGTATTGTCCTAACAGTGCTATTAGTTTTAACTTTCCACACTAGTTTTAATTCTAATTGTGATATTCTAGTTGTTTTACTGTCATTTGTCGACAGGTTTTTATAACATACATATCTTCCATTTCAATGTCAAATGTGTTCTCGTCACGATATGGCTGAAATATTGCCGATGTGACGTTAAATATTAACTCACTCACTGAAACGTCGTGTAGAGAATAAAAAAGAAGTTGTTATCCATAAAACGTGTGATATATTCATGTTCGTCCCACTTCTAAATGCCTTTCAAAAACTTAACTTTATATGATACCTTAAATTCTAATGTCAACACTATCTGGTTCTACTTCAGCATAAAGTCTATTATCTACAGTATCTAGCTCTATAGCAGCTAGTTATATGGAACTACTATTTCGACGCACTATTCAATTCTATCTAACAATCTATCTACGTCCTACTTGGACGAGCTAATAAAACGAATCGTGACGAGCTGTAACTCAAGTAACACCCAACTCAAGCTACATCTAAACTCAACTAAAGTCCAAACTCAAGTCAGACCTGAACCCAATCAAAACCTGAACACAACTGACCGATTTGATCGTTTCCCACGTGGTCAAGAGCTGGTGGTCTGATCGCACGGGAAAAGTCATGCTTCTCGGGTTGCCGCGAAACATGGTGCCTTTACGCGATCTGTTCCAACTGTTTGTCTCCAGAACATAAAGAATATATCAATTGTCGAGTCAGAATGCCATGCCAATGTCATTAGAAAAGGACTCAACAAGAAGAACCTGTTTTTTTCAAATTGGTATCTCCTTTTGGCAAAGAGCTCGATGTCATCCATGTAAAGAGGATGAGTACGAGTTGTTAGGGATCTGTGATGAGGAGGTCCGGTATGGTAACCCTCCCGTCTGTTGAGCAGAAAGCTCAAGGGATTTAAAGACAAACAAAAAAGGACTGAAGGAGTCCCCATAGAATATCCCCCTTCTGATTGGAATAGATTCCGAAGTCTGCACCTGCCCTTGCGAGTACATCTCAAGTTGAGTCGACCAGCAACTCATTAAAGACTTGAGTAAATCAAGTAGTCGCTACGGGAGGTCAATACAACAAATAGACTTCAGAATCCATTCGTGAGGGACAGAGTCGTATGTATCCCGGGTTGTTAAAGAGGGGATAGCTGTGTCTTCCAATACAGAAGTCCATCAGTGGGTCCACAACACTTTATTCTGGTTCAATGGTGTATAGTTACATGATGTTACAACAATGACTAGGCGGCATGTCGGAGGCGATGGTCAGCCAACCTGCCTAGTCGCTGTCTCAGGGTCAAGTCTCGACTAACACAAAGCATTCTCAATTTATCCCTAAGGGTCTGATCAGACTGTCACGTGTCGCATTTACGACAGATGTGTGGTCAGCCTGCAGTACCCCGCACCTCATCCACAATGTCATGCTTCAGTGGCCAACCAGCCTTTGTCTAACTTTGATTATAGGCAGCTAATGACTCTATGGTGGTGGCCATGATGACAATGGTCAAGCTGTGTTGATTTCATTTCCATTGACAGCATGGTCATTACTTAGAGAGATATTCAATTTGCATAACTCAAGGAATATCATAAATATCCCTAATAAACACTGTTCAAACGTGCCTACGATATATGCTTTTTCGCAGTCAATCCAGCACATGGAGAGGTTGCGCTGATATGTTTCAGCCTCTACAAAAATAATTTTCTGTGCAAGAAGTTGACCCTTGCACCCCAACATCCCTTTCTCGCTCGCTTCTGCTCTCTATAAATTATATCATTGCATGAATGAGCCTTGTCAAACACACTGTGAAGATTTTATACGCGTATTCAAACATGTGATAAGGCAGAAGTTTTTGGGATCAGTCAAGTCTCCTATTTTGGGAAGGAGTATTGTGCGACCTTTGCAGAACCATGGAGAAACATCACCTGTGTCCACAGAGAGTTGAAACAGTGAAGTATTGGTGTTTGGACACAGGGGAATAATTTTCAACACCGGTTTCGAATGCCATCAGGCCCTGGTTCACCATCACCTGTTGTTTTGAGTTGCCTGTGAAAATGCTTTTCTATATTTCTGAAGAGTTTATTTTGTTGTATATATTTGTTCTTCTTTTCCTACTTTTTCTTTCTTTCAGTCCAAACCTGACTCAATGACTTCATTTCGCCTTATGAAATCAATAATTTGGAGCTTATGAAATCAATAATTTGGAAAAGTACCTTGACTTTCGATCTCATTTACTGTAATTTTAATTTCCTCCAAATTGACTTTTGTCTTTTAGACATTGGGTTCTGTGACGATCTTATTTTAAGGCACAACTCTATCCAGGAAATATTTCTAATTTCGGTAGGTTTTACAAGAAACCGTTTTTTCTTTGGTCTTTTGTTGTTATAGTAGGATGTTTTTTCTTTAGAAACTGTGTGAAGTTCCTCCAAAGTTCGAGCGGCAGCATAGACACAGCAATTTAATTAATGAAACGAACAGTCCGCAGAAAGTTTTAGAGAAATAGTTTCATTAAGTAAATCAATTTCATTTTTTGGGAAAAGACACATTTAGTTGTTTATTTGGCCTCCGTTTCTCTAATGGTAAATAGAAATTTCGTCATAAATAGAATTGAACAAAATGTAAACAGGATTTTCGGGAAGATCTGTAGCTGAGAAAAAAGAAGACAGAGAATCAGAAATTTTGGGGGCCAATTGGCTCTATGCCGGAAGAGTTTCCATGAGCAAGAGGAAGGCGGTTGACACGGACGTCCATCAGAAGTTTTGGTTCTGCTGCCACGTGAGCATTCTGCTCATGCAACGCGTCCTGACGGACACCAGTTGTGGCTTCAACTGGCTCACGGGGCATGAGATTTTAAGCCGAAATTGGTCTCGGAGATTTTTCTCCGCCAGGTAAGCTTACATTGGCATGGCATTGTCCCAATGCAACTTAAGCGACTTGCTATTTATTCGCGGATTGCCAGACCATACTGCCGCTTTCGCACCCTCAAGTAGTGTGGTTTTGCGAAAGTTTGACCAAGATATTCTTGGTTTTGTGTATTCAGGTTCGGTGCCCCTGGGGTAAGTCCCATCTCCAGTATGGTTTGCTTCATTACCGGAGGAAGGCTGACTGGGCTGCAGAAGTGAAAGATCGAATTCTTTTTGTACATTGGTAACCCAGTAAAAATACAGCTTCGGGGGTTCAGCCCTAACTGGGTGATTTACGTTTAGTTCAGGGAATATAATTCTCCTATCTGGGCCCACCACGGAGAGGCGTACATCATCGGGCCCTTATTATTATTATGTTTTACAGATTGAAACTAGTATGCAGCAAAGAAGGTTCAGGTTATTCTGGCACAATCAGGCTGGTAAGGCTCATCATCAGATCAGGGCCCTTGCCCCGTCTACACGCAGCCCAGACAGCGAATGGGACTTCTCCCAGGATACGCTGCTTAGTCGAACCCACCAAGAAATTTCCAGAGAATATGTAGACTCCCCAACACCTGCAGCCTTCTGCATTCCCCAGAGTGACAGAAGGGCTGTGCTCCCGGTGGATATACAACTGATGTCGTTATCAAGCAAGTTATACATGAGAAACAAATAGAGAGAATATATGCATGAGTTGTTATTACAATAGATTGGATATGAGTTGTTTGTACAATAAATGAGGTTGATGTACAACTGTATGTACTTACAATGTAACTTGGTGAGACTTTATCTTTGTACTTACAATGTAACTTGATTTGAACTTTTAATATGGCTAACATCGAATTGACATATACCTGAGCGCCTTCCATTAGGCCTGAAACTATTATCCTTTCAACTCACTCACTCTGATGGTCACTGAAATCTACTGATCGCATACACATTCCATGATACATTCTTGATGGGGTTAAGGGTTACGGCCAGCAGTTCACAAATGACCACGCCCATGGACGGAGCCCTGAAGTTGAAGCCGTTGCAAGAAGCCTTTCTGAGACACATATTTGCACAGTCGAGTTTCCCGATGTTTTCACGACTGGAGATGATGTAGTCAGGTTCTCTGGCTCCCTTACTGTGACGCCTGAATGCGGCAGATGAATCTGGAACATAGGGGTGTGAATTATGAAAGTAATGCCGACATTTTACTGATCATAACAATCACGATTCGGATGTTCGTGTACACCAGGACCTCACTTATTCACACTTTGATACAAATATGACTTGGTTTTATCCTGCTGATGTGTTTCCTAATGCACATGAATGGAAATTTCTTCTTGCTGATCTGTTTCTTTATGCATATGTTTTGTAATTTATGCTCTTATTTGCAAGGTCTAAACCGAAGAGATACTTAAAGCTTGATGCAAGTCAACGATATGACATAATTGTAAAACTGTCAAATGACCAGTTCCCTACCACGGATTTGTACCACAAGTACTGGACATATAGGTGGTCAGTGAAACTACATAACACTCGGATAACTACATCTATTCTCGAGAAGTTGGCCTTTGACAATAGTTACACCCTTAAGTTTTACCATGACACAAAAGGAAAAGGGAATATATGGATATATATAGTTTGAAATATATACATTTTGTAATGATTTTCTTTCACTTTCCTGAACGACTGGTCTCATTTATGTTGTTCCAGTGAGTGAGCGGAAGCCTCACGTTAAGTCATATTGGTTCGATTATGGTCAAGTTATGAATCACTACTGCCCCGTTTATGCTTGCATTCTCTAAAATGGCCAATATTCAATACAGATATAAGTTTTCGATGGATTCAGTCAGCAGTGGGCAAAACGCCATATGTCAGATCTGATCTGGAGCATGCATGCCCAGTAGGTATAGGGTCCTGAAGTTCTTTTTCCCCATAGGAAACCAGTGGCCAACTATCAGTCCCCACATACTTAGATTCATAGTGCACAAGAATAAGCTTTGCAGCTCGTCTTTGCACCTTGCAGAGCTTTGGATTTATAAGCACACCCTGTAGTGCTGGGTGACTTCCAATGTCCTATAATGTTTAAAAGAATGGAGTGAAGGCCGACATGGTTGCAGTACAGTCTGGGCGCCGCGTGGACATTTCACATCTATGCTTTATCTTATTCTTTAGTACTTCATTTCAGGTACTACAAAGTGACATATATCAGAATTTGTTTTTGTTATTTCAGTAGATAGATGTGAGAGACGACGATGTATGGAAAGTGGAGACGATACTGAAGACCGGAGGAAAATGATCTCGTAAACAATATGAAATGGTTACACTGGCGTAAGAAGTTCAATTCGTGGAATAGTGTTATTTTTCCAGCTGTGAAAAGCTGTGTTCCATGATTCGGCCACCTATTCATTGGCAACTAGTCGCATACCCTTCAGGCAATCTTTGTTTGACTCTTGTTTCAGATCAGACTTGCTTGCAGCAGTGTGACACAACAGTCACCACAGTCAGTTGGAGTTGACGGCCAAGTGCCATCCATCCTTGACTTCGTAAACAGTGACAAGTCTTTTGCACTCATCCTAGTGACAGTCCTGGGTATCTGGGGCACTTTCTGAATCTTCAGATTCAAGAGTGAGTGAGTGAGTTAAGATTTTAAGTCACATCGGCAGTATTTCAGCCATATCGTGTCTAAATCAAGTTACAAATATGTTAACAATTAAAGGTAAATTATAAAATTCTGTTAACGAAGGGCAGTAAAACAACTAGATGATCACAGATATAAATTTAAAACTAGTACTTAAATCTAAAATATTTTAACTATACATGACAATACAATATAGAAACAGGCTATAGATTGCTAACAACAGAAGGTAGATCACCATACTACGGACCATGCGGACTTACAGTACATTTGCTTCCTGCATGGACCCTAGCTGGATTTACATCATCCCTTCAGCCGTTAGCAATTTAGCAAATCTAGCTATACATTAAAAGAACACGTATTCTACGATTAAAGAAGTAATTTACTTCGAATGTTTTGGGACTTACGTACCCTCTCAGGAGGAAAATAATTTTTAATTATGTGTTCTGCCTTCAGCTCTCCTTCAGAACACTTACAACGCCTGAGACGTCTGGAAACTTCGATGAACAGTTTGCCTCCTCGGTTTGTGATAAAGTGGCTAATATTGAAAAGTCAGACAGATACGGAAAAGTCAGCTCTTGAAAAGCCATTCACGTCAGACGAGGTCTGGTCTGTTGTAAGAGCATTTAAACCAGGCAAATCGCCAGGACCAGACTGTCTTCAAAATGAACATGTTAAACGGGCAGGACGTTCACTGTTTAAACATATTACAATCTTATTTAATGCAATTGTAAAATATGAATGTATACCAACCTCATATTACCTTGGTAAAATCCTTCCAATTCATAAGGGCCATGGCAAAAGCAAATCAGATGTTAACCATTATAGGGGAATCACGTTAACATCTGTGCTGAGTAAATTGCTCGAGCGACTATTGCTGTGCAGAACTGAAAACTTGCTGAGTGATAAAAACGAATTCCCACACCATCGGCAGTTTGGATTCCGCAGAAATGCTGGAGCAGAGACAGCTTGTCTCAGTCTTAGTGAGAACATTGCATATTACAATGAACGACATTCACCTGTGTATTGTGCCTTTCTGGATAATGCTAAGGCGTTTGATAGAGTTTGGCTTGATGGCCTCTTCTGTAAACTTTACAATATGGGTATAACCGGTAAGACATGGCGACTACTACGCAATGCCTACTCATCAATGGAATCATATGTAACATTTTCCGGCTGTGAATCGGATAGCTTTCCAGTCAAGCAAGGAGTGGGCCAGGGACGTGTTCTCTCAGCCTGGCTATTTACTGTATATATAAATGACCTCATTTGCCAATTGGATAGCTCTGGGTATGGTCTTAATCTACCGTGGGGTCATTATCCAGGTCAACTTTTAGCAGACGACACCACAATTGCAAGTAGCTCCCCGCTTGCACTTCAAAAGCTGTTAGACATTGCTCATCAATACGCTTGTAAATGGAGACTTGTCTACAATGTGAGTAAGAGCTCCATATTAGTGTTCTCTCGTTCGCAAGGTGATATTGTGTGTCCTAAAGTATTGTGTGGTGAAATTGAACTACCTCACAAAACATCAGTTATCTATGCGGGAGTGCTGTTCTCGTGTGGTGGTCAATCCATGGAGCGGACCCAATGTGCTTGTGGGAAGTTGAAAAAACTCTTCAATGTAAACCATAATCACGGACTTTACTTTGGAGGCTTAAATCCGCTCGCTGCTGTACGAGTATTTCGACGCGTAATATTACCCTCTGCACTATATGGTTGTAATACCTGGGGTCAATTATCACCAAAAGAATATGAAATGCTGGAAATACCCCAAAGATATTTCAGCAAAAAAGTTCAAGGTCTACCCAAGCAAACCCCAAAAGAAGTTGTGCTGGACAGCTTAAAGCTTATGAGTATACGATCCCATATTGACTCTCAATCCCTGCTTTTTATGGGTAAACTTTGTAGAGTAAGTTGCTGCTACTATTTTAAACATGTGTTTATTGGCAGACTCGCGCAATATAAATGTGAGTCTATGAGCGCAAAAAGATGTTTTTATTCACCATGCTTTAATATGTTCAGACTGGTTGAAAAGTACAATCTTTTCAATGACTTTGTTGAATATGTTGTTAATGGCAATGTACTCAATGAATCCAAGTGGACTGGTACTGTGTTGGAGAAAGTGCACTGCATGGATATGTCCCTCCTTACCAGCCGTATGATGAGACGAATGGACCTATCAAGATATGTCTCTATCAGATCTGTTGAACATAATAAACTGTGGCTGTTATGTCAACTTTATCCATGTATATTTAAACAGCTGTCGCGTTTTGTCTCACTTGCATCAAGAAGACTTCAATCAAAAGAATGCTGTTGTGGTACAGTTGCTCATGATATCATTAAGCATGTGTTCATATCTTGCCGTATGAATATGAAAGAAAGAAATGAACTGTATGAAAGTGTCATTGACATACTCGATGTAGATTGCTTTGTCAACTTGTGGGCAAAACGATGATGACATTATGATTACATTTCTACTTGGTGGTCTTCCAGAATGTGCTGCTGACATTGATTTTGATATCTGGTGCAAAATAATGTTCCTGGCTGCTGATTTTATTTATAAATGCCAACATCTATTTGTGTAATCTCTTGTCCATCACCTGTACATTAAACCTGTCATAACCATTTAAACTGTACCCTTGTAATCTTCAATTGTGGAGGAAATAAAGACTATGTATCTATCTATCTATCTGTGGCACTTTCTGACTCTTCAGATTCAAGAGTGAGTGAGTGAGTTAAGATTTTAAGTCACATCGGCAGTATTTCAGCCATATCGTGTCTAAATCAAGTTACAAATATGTTAACAATTAAAGGTAAATTATAAAATTCTGTTAACGAAGGGCAGTAAAACAACTAGATGATCACAGATATAAATTTAAAACTAGTACTTAAATCTAAAATATTTTAACTATACATGACAATACAATATAGAAACAGGCTATAGATTGCTAACAACAGAAGGTAGATCACCATACTAGGGACCATGCGGACTTACAGTACATTTGCTTCCTGCATGGACCCTAGCTGGATTTACACCATCCCTTCAGCCGTTAGCAATTTAGCAAATCTAGCCATACATTAAAAGAACACGTATTCTACGATTAAAGAAGTGGAACGTTTTAGTTTACTTCGAATGTTTTGGGACTTACGTACCCTCTCAGGAGGACAATAATTTTACAGTACTTTAACCCCCCTCGAGGATTCAAATGTGAAACTTCTGTTCCACGGAAGGTGCCCTTTGCTGAAGTGTGACCTGATTCTCTTGCGATCGCCTTTCAGCGTGATGGTCACGAACAGAACTAATGAGCTCAGAGTTCAAGACGTGCCTATAAGCAGTATCATTGTGTGTTGTAACAGGTATCGACAAGCAGGTATAGGTATTAGAAACTTTCACATGTCTTGTGCCATCGGTCTAAATCTCGAGATGAGCTATACACACAGTATGACACTTTGGCGTTTATTGGCCAGGTGTCACGTGCGAGTGCTCACGCCAGGCAGCTTAATTAAACCAGGAAAGAAGGAAAATAGGAGAGTGAGTGAGTGAGTTAAAATTTAAAGTCACATCGGCAATATGTCAGCCATATCGTGACTAAAACTAGTTCTAAATTTATAATACATACAGATAATATATAAAACCCTGTCAACGAAGGACAGTAAAACCACTAGAGTATCACAAAATGAGTTAAAAACTAGCTAGCATATATCTTTAAAAGTACAAAACTATTATTGGACAATACAATGTAAAAATGGGCTATAGATCGCCAACAACTAAAGGTAGATCACCATACTAGGAACCATGGGGACTTACATTACTTTTGCTACCTACATGGATCCTAGTTGGATTTACACCATCCCTTCAGACGCTGGCGATTGTAGGAAAATTTAGCCAACAGTTAAAATAACAAAAGTACTACGTTTAAAATGTGATAATTTATATTTTACTTTGAAAGTGTTGGGGCTTACGTACCCTCTCAGGAGGACAATATTTTTACGCTACTTCAACCCCCCTTGAGGGTACAGCCACTAACAACCTCAGTTTCTAATCTAAACTACCAACAATAAAATATATAGCTATTTACCCCTTGTGATGGAATATTCAACACAGTCAAGCAAGACATGCTTGACCGTGATTCTTTCATCACAAGGGATACAAAACGGAGGATCCTCACCTTTTAATAGGTACTCATGTGTATATCGTGTGTGGCCAATACGACATCGTCGAATGATGACCTCTTCAAATCTGGACTGACAACCCAAGTAGGTGTAACCAATGTAGGGTTTTATTGCATGTAATTTATTCATACCTACTTGGGTGTCCCACTTCTTTTGCATCAGATTACGGATATAAGATCTAATAGCAGCTTTGTAATCAGAGTACGGGATCAGAAGTGGTGTCACAGATTTGTTAAGTGCTGCCTTGGCAGCAAGATCGGCCATTGTATTCCCAGAAATACCAACGTGACTGGGTAACCAACAAAAGACAATGTCGCATTGGCCAGTAGCAAGGTCATTATACAATTCAATAATTTCTAATAAAAGTGGATGGTTACAAGAAAGATTTTTAATAGCCTGAAGGCAAGAAAGAGAATCGGAAAAGAGTATGTATTGTTTATATTTACGGTGTTTATTAATATATTTAAGAGCTGTTAATATGGCATTAGCTTCTGCTGTGAAAATAGAGCTGTTATTGGGAAATCGACAAGAGATTGTTCTGGATTTAATGACGGTGGCACAAGCAACAGCACCACCATCCTTGGACCCATCTGTAAATAAGGATGTGTATGTAGTATATTTAGTTTTTAATTGATTAAATTCTTGTTTATATTGTAATTCATTTGTTTCTGATTTTTTAAATGTTGTCAGTGTAAGGTCAACCTGTGGCCTCACCAATTGCCAAGCAGGAGAAGAAAGAAGACGGGAAGGAGCTATATGTTCTAGCTCAATGCCAGCAGCAGAAAGGAAAGGTTACACTTTTATACCAAGAGGCGGAACAAGAGAAGGCTTCTTGTTGTACAGATCTTCATATATTGGATTAAAGACACAGTTATATGCAGGGTTTGACTCATTGGAATAAAGTTTTGTTATATACTGTAAAGTTAATTTTATACGGCGTTGGTTCAGAGATGGCTCATCAGCCTCGACGCAGAGGCTGTCAACAGGTGAAGTTCTAAAGGAACCACGACATAGTCTCAGACCTTGGTGGTGGACAGAATCTAAAAGTTTTAGGTTGCTTTTGCAGGCTCCACCATATACGATGGAGCCATAATCAAGTTTGGAACGAACCAATGACCGATATAATTGTAGGAGGGTAGCTTGATCCCTTCCCCACTTAGAATTGGAAACGACTTTCAACAAGTCAAGCGCTTTCATGCATTTAGTTTTAAGGGCCTTGATATGTGGAAGAAAAGTTAGATGCGAGTCAAAAATTAAACCCAAGAACTTGGCTTCCTTAACAACCTTGATGGGAGAGCCATTTAGAAACAGTTCAGGGTCTTTATGCGGTTTATATTTTCTACAAAAATCGATACAATTAGTTTTGGATTTAGAATATTTAAAGCCGTTTTCGAGACACCATGTATCTATTTTGTTTAAACACAACTGCAGTTGCCGTTCAATAGTATGCATATTTTTACCACAAGAAATATTAAAATCATCCACAAATAGTGACCCATCGATTGAATCACTTAAGACCTTTGATAAACTATTCATCTTAACACTAAACAATGTGACAGACAAAATATTACCTTGTGGGACACCCTGATCCTGCTTATAATGGTCAGACAGGGTAGAACCCACGCGGACTTGAAATTGCCTATTAGTTAAAAACTCGGATATAAATTGAGGCAAACGGCCTCTCAAACCAAAATCATGTAAATCTTGGAAAATGCCGTGCTTCCATGTCGTGTCATAGGCTTTCTCTAAATCGAAAAATATTGACACTGCATGCTGCTTGTTAAGAATGGCATTCTTAACGAATGACTCCAATCGAACTAAATGGTCAATGGTACTGCGATTTTTACGAAAACCACATTGAATATTTGTGATTAAATTATTGGACTCTAAGTACCAAGTTAATCTGTTATTGACCATGCGTTCCATGGTTTTGCAAACGCAACTAGTCAAGGAAATGGGCCTATAATTTGAGGGATCGGTATGATCACGTCCAGGTTTAGGTATGGGTACAACAATGGCATCACGCCAAGATTAAGGAAATTTACGAGATGTCCAAATGTCATAAAAAATATTTAATGGTGTTTCTAAACAGGATTCAGGTAAGTGTTTCAGGAGTTGATAATGAATGTTATCAGCTCCTGTTGCAGTATTGTGAGCTTGTTCAAGAGCAGTATGAAGCTCGTTGATAGAGAAGATTTCAGTATAGTCTTCCGCATTATCCGAATGAAAATTGATTTGTTTCTTTTCTTGCAATTTTTTGTATTTTTGAAATTTAGGAACATAGTTTGACGAGGAAGAATGTTTTGCAAGTGTTTCACCCAGTTTATTTGCGATGTCAGATTTATCTGTTAACAATTGGTCCCCAGTTTTGAGATGATTAATGCTTGATTTGGTACCCTTACCTTTAATTTTCTGGATCATGTTCCATACCTTGGACATCGGCGTCCGTGAATTTATGTTCGAAACGTAATTTTGCCACGACTGGCGCTTATTTTGCCTAAAGGTTCGACGTGTCCGAGCGTTTAAAATTTTAAATTTATCTTAATTATGCACCATTGGGTGGCGACGGAAATAGTGTTCAGCTTTTTTCCGTGTCTTTCTAGCTTGTTTGCAGTCATTATTAAACCATGGTTTACGTATATGTGGATTTGTAGAGGACCTAGGAATACACTCAACGGCTATTTTGTGTAGTTCATCAGAGAATAATTCACTGCATCAAGAGCATCAATAAAACGAGCAGGATTTAGTTTGTCAATACAGAGTAATTCAAACAAAGGCTAGTTTGCTTTGTTGACGTTCCATCTTGATGATGGAGCAACATCAGCAGGAGTTATTGTTTTAAGAATGGTCGGAAAATGGTCGCTGCCACACAGATCGCTATGGACTGACCATTCAAATTCATTTAACAGATCGGTGTGAGTGAGTGATAAATCAAGAGAAGAATATGTGCCTGTGCCAGGATGTAGGTATGTTTTCGAATTATCATTAAATATACACAGATCGTTGTTTGAAATAAAATCTTCTAGGACTGTCCCATTTCTGTTTGTATCAGAACTACCCCAAAGAGGATTATGACCATTCAAGTCACCCATGATGAAACACGGTTTGGGGAGCTGGTCATAAAGAGCCTGAAGATCAGTTTGGTGAAGAGTGGAAGATGGCGGCACATAAAGGGAGCATAATGTAAAGGCAATGTGTAAAGTCAACCTGACTACAACAGCCTGAAGTGTTGTATTTAGGGGAACAGGGCTGTGTATAATACCCTGTCGCACCAAAATTGAAGAACCTCCAGTACCTCGGAGTCCCGGAGGAGAAAAGAGGTTATATGAATTATACTGCCGTATATCAAATTGATCTGTGGTTTTAAGATAAGTTTCCTGTAAACAAAATGCCGATGGTGTGAAATCTTATATTAGTAGTTGTAAATCATTAAAATTATTTCTTAGTCCTCTACAATTCCACTGAACAATGTTATTTGAGCCAATCATGGAGGATCAATGGGAGAACGTGGATTGGAGTGAGGTCTGCCCCCAGGGACTGGGAAAGAGGGATTGACCTCCATCTCCAAAGGTTCAAATTGATTTTGAACCTGTACAGGGGACGACTGAGAAGAAGGCATCTCCAAAATGTTGGAGGGCCCTGGTCCTTCCTCTCGACTTTTTCTTTTCCTTTTTCTCATTTTTTGATGATTTATTGTGCTGTGATGAATTTGTGGCACATTCTGGTTCAGACGCAAGATCTGCTGAAGGCAGTGATGTGACAGTCTCCGTCTGGGATGCCGATGTCATAACACTAGAGATGCCCATTTGAGAGGTCTGACTTGCCTCATCTATTGTTAATTGTTCATTAACCCAGGATATTGACGTTTGACACGACGTTGATGTCATGGGAGGTCTGAAAGTATTGACATGAGAAGAAACTGCAGTTGAATATGAAATTGTTGAATTTGTTGAAACAGTTACCTGCTTTTTAGCTTGAGCATAAGAAATATTGTTGGTATGTTTTATCCTTTGAATGTTAGTCTCACGTTCATAAAGGGGGCATGATTTTGATGAGGCCAAGTGTTCTCCGCTGCAGTTAGCACACTTGATGCTATTAGTGCACTCAGAGAGTTAATGTGCACCACCACAACGGGAACATACAGTGGTGATACGGCAGAACCTGGCCCCATGACCAAACTTTTGGCATTTGAAACACGGGAGCGGAGTTGGAACATACACCTCAACTCCGATGTTAAAGTACCCACCTTTTTATACGTTTTGGTAGTACGGAGAGTGAGAATGTAAACAAGTACGTATTCAACTTGACAAATGTGCCATCATCATTCTTTTTCGAAAAACGCTTTACTGCGGTTACGATCGACCTGGTTTGTTAGTTCATTGACGATGTCATCCTCATTCATATCAGAAAGGCAACGGGCCCTGTCTCTGACTATACCTCTGCAGGAATTCTGTGCACTGACACAACAACGGGTTTATTCACAAATTGTTGAAGTTTCAACAGATTGACCGATTGTTGTTTACGGGTACATTCCACTAAGGGTGAGCCATTTCGAAGCCGTGTAACGTCCTTCACTTCCCCACAGACACCATGAATGCCCTTGGAGATTGCGAAAGGGTTAAGTTGTAACGGCGTATCGTCTACAGAGGAGATAACAATAAACCTCAGCCACGATTCAACAGTGTCAGAAAATCCTTCATCCGACGATGTAGATTCTACATATCGACGTTTATGTTTAGATGAACCAGATGGAAGAGAAAGAGCCATGATGTAGGAAAAGTGTTCAACATCCCTGCTCCCCACCCACCATGGAGTGTCAACAACGATGGTGGTACAGCGGAAACCAGCATGCTCCACCAGGGTTACAGGGACGTTATACTCCAGCAAATAAATACTTGAATAGCTGTCGAATCTAACAGAATAAATGTCAGACTGGTTTGCCCTTGACACCTTTCTGGAGAAAGACAGAATTCAGAGGTCTCTATTGCCAGATTGGCCCATGAGCCACCGCCTACTGGCATAGGACCTCTAGGCAAATTTCAATAGAACATTTTATTGATGACATTCATTTTACTTTACTAATTTCCACCGGACCCCGCAGTTCATGCTAAATCATTTAGTAAATGGGTTATGTTTGTGAGTGCGAAGCGAAAGCGTTGTGGAAGCTTGGAACGATATCTTAAATTTGTCCAGATCGCTTCGCGGAAGTTAAAGAATCAAACTACTTACTACTTGTAGTACAATATATATATGATTGATGACCAAAATATTTTCCATGACACAACTTGAAGCATAAAGATTTCTTTCTCGGAAGTGAGGTCGTGGTGGAAGTGACAATAATATTGTAAGTAGTGTAATATTGACACCCACCTCGCTTCCTCGAGAGAAATTGTTATGATATAAGATATGTCACGCAAAATCCTATTGGACATCAGTCAAATACATATTAATACTACCAGTAAAAGTAGTTTTGATTTTGTAACTCGGTGAAAACAAACCTAAATAGCATTTATTCTCAGACTCGCGGATGTTCGCGACAGGGCGCTGCCATTTTTAATAATCGTAATATGACGGGCTAAAGTCTGTTAAAGAATTAATGAGATTATGGTTTGGTTTCATCAAGTTAGAAAAGCAAAACTACTTTCTACTCGTAGTTAAATATGTATTGGAATTATGGCCAACAGGATTTGGCATGACACAACTTATAACATAACGATTTCTTCCTCGGAAGCGAGGTGGGGGTCGAAGTGACATACTGCGCAATAAATATCTTGCTACATTCCCATGGTTAATGTCCACTCACCAGTATGTAGATACTTGTCAACGTGCGTCTTTCTATTTGGTCTTATAATCCTAATTAGTTTATTATCATACTTATGTGCATTTTGAAACTAAATAAAAATAAGGCAATCTACCTTTACTTATAACTTGAATATCTAGACATTGTAAATCATAATTCGCACACACGCCCTAGTGTATGTTGTCTGTCTCATTACTTCACGACGAAATCATGAATTCTGTGGAATGCTGCGACAAATGAATAAAAACAAAATGCAATTATTAAAACTAAAACAGGTAGTTATAATGATGTCAGGCTATTACTTTGTTCGAGGAATGTATCCATCAATATCCACAAAAACGAGCCGTATGCCATTCACCTGCAGCTGTTCCAAATGATGTGTCTTTTAACAGTCTAATACATGTTCACGAAAAGTGATATATCGTTTCAGGTATTTTACATAGGTATATAGTCTCATTGGTCACCCAAGATAGCACACCTTGCCACTAATTGCATAATGTCCGCCATTCTTTACAAAAAAAAGTAATTTAGTTAGCCAATAATGAGCAATCAATCAATGTCTTGGCGGTTAATCCTTCGAAAGAAGGAAGTTGTTTTACGCAGACACAGACACGACAGAGTGTATTCAGTATTGATTAGTTAATCTACATACATAAACAATACCTTTGACAAATCCGCTGTGTAAGATAAAAGTAATTAATCAATCAGCGTGTTATCCGTTAATCCTTTGATCGATGTATATTATATTGGGTATTTACTCCAGACACAAGAAATGCAAAATGGGAACCTTTGTCGGGTTATCTAAGTGATGTTACCTGTTTTAAATTCATTAACTGACAATCAAGTGAATGATGACAAATAACATGTGTGGGTTTATACCACCTAACACGGGTTAAAACATGGAGTATTAATTGCTGTATTGCATGTGTAAACCTATGGGCCGACACTATTTTGAGAATACGGACAGAACTTCATTGTTGCATAAGAAATACATATAAGCATTTGCTGTGTGCTATAACTGTATGTACCTATTTACCTAAGTAAATTTTCAGAGCCTTCTAGCAATGGCAAAGTGGGGTTGTTTAGTTCACGGATTCAAATGGATCAAATGTCATTTTTTAATATTATACGTCATATTTTTACATGACGTGAATAAATATCGAGGTAAAAAACCCACAGAAATGGGATCAATTATGATGAGTCAATATGCCATCCACGCATTAGAAAACCCGCAAAAGCCCACACTGCTTTGATACTTTAATACAATCAGACAAGAACTACCGGGGAAATGTTCAAATAACGGCATCTGATGGGCATCCACCCTTCCTACTGTCGCACTGTCTAGGTTGAAAAAATTAACCGTAACCGAGATGAGCGAGGCTGATCATAGTTTTCACTATCACTAGCGACTGGTCTCGAACAAATAAGGCCCAGCGACACCAGGCAATTACGACAGAATCGTCTATGAAAACAAGTTGTAACTCGGAAAGGGAGCAGGACAAAAGCCATCCAGTTATTTTACCATTACAGAGAGGACAAGTACCACCCATATTGATTTTAATGTATACTTTGATAAATAATTTGGTTTCTTAAAAAATGTATTCACTTTGATAAACATACAGCTTTCATTTTCACAACAATTGTCACGATTTCTGTTCCTGCTGAGCTGTAGGCTCGTTCGATATCTCGCGATGTCATTATCGCGATAATGCACCGAGGAGATCATCAAAGGAGTGGATTGCTTAAGCGGTGCAACTTGTATTGTGTTGGATTTAGTTGATTGTGTGAATAAGGAAGTTATCATAATATAACACTGAAATCAAGTTGATGTTAGCTTGATAGTGTTCCATGGTCAACATAGCAATGTTGATGAAAATGGTATTGTATTATACGCTATTTACTTTAATACTCCCGACTTTCATGCAAATGAAAGGATCCAAAAACAAACGGATAGTGTCATACTTAAAATTGATGTTTATTTATATTCGGAAAAGAATTTTCAGATTGCACATATGTTGCCAAGAAGACAGAGAAAGATTAAATTTCATAAAAACATACCATGTACAAATTTACAAAAATATGTTACACAAATTTACATTTTCTTCAAAGCACACCGAGGCGGTTGGGGTAGGGTACATGTATAATTGTCAATTACTATTTATGCTACAGACTCAATGTATTTACCAACAAAACAATTACTTGATAATTACCGGAGAAATTATCTCTAATCAAATGTCAGCAAGCTTTTATAAACATGACTGTAGTTAAAAGTTGAAACAAATGGTTTGGGTAGCCTAGTGGTTAAGGCGTTGGCTCGTTACTCCACAAATACAAATATATAAAACATAATATATACAAACTTATAAGAAGTTTATAGCACTAACACAAGCAAATTTGTTTTGAACGTTCTTGATAAATCATATTGTTAAAGGTCACATGCAACCAAAAAATCAAACATAATTAAAACACAATTATCACTTATTCATGACATAATATACATTGCTGATTACGAAAAAAACATATAAACAAAATTATAAGCGTACAATCGCAAATCAAAAGTGCAATATTTTGTACTTGGGTTTACTTCCCAAGAAACGGAGCAGCCGGGATACCGAACCCAGTCAGAGCGAGTGGGTGTGCACTCAAGTGTAACGGCTGGTTCATTTGCAGACGCCCCTCACGGTTCATTATGTGTGTATATACCGAGATGTTGGATTTTGTAAATACATCCTCATTTTTTGTGTATAACATTTTGCAATCAACAGACATCATAACATGTCATGTGTACAAGTATCACACCTGCCTGTCTGTGTAATTACATAATGTGACAGAGACCGAACGCCATTAATCAATACGTTTTGTTTATGGTGTATAGCCTGATAGGTGTTAAGTTCAAATTGCATGTGGTCAGTGATCGAAGCTGTGTATTGAACATTGTCATTAGCAGAAAGGCAGGCAGACACATAGGCGTCAATAAAACAGACACTTGTCTGCGACAACGACATATCTGTGTCACAGTTAGCTATTCTGTCAACGCTAAATAATGACATTGCTTTTAAGTATCGAACTGAGAAAGTGACTCGGTAAGAAGAACGTGGTGAAATAGACAAATGAAATTATATAAACAGTTAAATTGGTAATATACTGTCATAACATAAAAGCTCGCGCCTGTGAAATATCAACGAAACATTTAAAAATAGCTCACACCAAAGCCTTCACCAGAGTATTCACCCGACAACCCGCTGCGCGAACCTATCGTTTTGTCATCGCATTATTTTTCAACTTTATAAGTTGAATTTGCATTTTGATGATTTGTTTCGGTAAATCCATACCGAAAGGTATCAGAATCTGCAAAGTTGTGTTTTACGTTGCATGTGACCTTTAACATAACGCTAGGAACACTACTTACATTTAAAAAAAAAAATTGTTATTTTTGTTACAATCTATTTGAGATTTGATTTTCCTTGAGTTCGTTGTAGAGATTATGTCGTTCAATGTTGAGACTGTTGCTCTGCAGTCTTTCTGACTGCATCTCCATGAGATCCATTCTCTCCTTCCCCCTTGTTCAGAATGAACATATACCGGTAACCGTTTACACATAGATATATAACCACGAAAAGTAGGAAGAAACTTCATCTAACTGTGCATTTAGCACAACTGAATTTGTGGAAATAATGGTGAAAACTGTCATTTCCAAAGTTCTTATAGCAAGTTTCTGCAATAAAATGAATACCTCACAACTTGAGTGAACTAATCTATAAATCAAAGTGACTGTGTGAACTCACTAACATGGATTCAATCTCATACTGGTAGTCTGGTATACATGTCTTATTTCTTTCTTGAGTGAACACGTTTTTCATCTTGTAGAATCCCTTAAAACAACACCGTAGTCAAAACATCAAACGCTTTTTACCTTGACCCAAATGTCTAACGTACCATTAACCTCGATAATGATACAAGAATGAATATGGGAACCCTTACTCTACGCATCGACAAGAATACCTGTCAAACAAGCATGGAGTTGCTATTGGCATGGCGTCGTGTTCTCATTGCAGGTTTTAACATTTTCAAACGTATATAATTGTCACCACAGCGACAAACCTATTTTACAGTTGAGTAGAATGCATCCAACCTGACCTCACAATCAGCGGTGTGATAATTCAAGACATAGATAATCACAAGCATCTAGACCTGACCCTTCAAAATAACTGTAACTGGGATATTAACATAAATTCCATTGGCTGGCTTATCATATCTGTGAGCGTGTGGGCTGATTACCTTGATCTAAAATGAATGTTTTATTAAAACATTCTGTAACGTTTTGCTTGTAAATGATCACATTAATCTATATAGACTTATGATTCAGTAAAAAGGGAATTCATTTGAGTATCTGCTTCAATCCGCACATGTTTGGACAACACAACCACTTTTCTATTGACAAGTTAATGATTTTCGTGAATACGCCCATTAAATAACACCGTTATTGAGCACAAACTCAAATGGCCTCTCCCTTGTGACAGGTGTTAATTGGAGAATGTATTCTACTACGATTAGTTCCCATGAAGTAGACTTGTAAATATATAGAGTGATTACCTCCAAGACCTGGTGATCTCGAACAAAGGCCAGTTAATGTACATGTTTTAACAGGCACAAGGTTGATACAAAAGTTGAAGGGGTAAAGAAATGAAATAAGCCTAAACTGAATTTGACATTTTCATGACATAATATATTTGGTGTTGCCACAATTAATCATCAGAAGATGAAATATATCTCAACTATCATTTGGAGGGCCTTTAGCGATCTTCTAAAATCTGCCATGCCAACACTCCAAGTCATAATAAGATACATAATTTTCAAATCATGTATGACCTATTTCAACTTATTACTGACCCTACCAAGGTCACCCAAAACTCTAGCACTCTGTTAGATATTAGTAGATTAATCAATAACTCTCGCGAGACGTAGACCGTATCATCCCCGTAGACGTTGAGTGAACACATGAATCAGTATCATTATAATCTCAGTGAGCTAAACTCAGTAAATTCGATCACATTTCAAAACAAGTTCAGATTTTTATAGCACCCAGTCTCTTATTCCCGTATAACAACACCGACGCAACATGAACGAGATTATACTGTAATAACAAAATCCTACTTCACGGGAATACCCCATTACGCCATGGCACGGGTTCACTTTCATGGCATGTAATACACTCAGTCAGTCACTGTCATATAGTCCATATAGCTTAGGTGTATGGAATTTGTATTCATACGAACATTGAAAGGGCTGGGGTGGGAGAGTTGAAATTAAACACATTTGCGCGTTTGTGGATAACAACTAAAACATACTCTTGAAACTGACTTTTGAAAATGCTCGACCATACTAGCGGTAAATAGAACAGTCATCATCAATTTCTGACACATAGAACAAGAAGAATGCAGATGAGTGAAGTTAAACTAATATATAGAATTGGTTCCTAGTTGGTCGCATAGGACGTCTAATAGTAAACACCTACTCTATATCCCAACTTTAAAAAATTTATCACTTCACGCGTGAAACACAGTTGCATTGATATCAAGCACAAAGGGATAATATGAATACTAGTATATGGCGTATTCCTGCAGTTTTCATGAATAAATATGTCACATGCAAGATACATTATCAACAATAAGAACTCTAACAGATCAAAAGATTCGTCAAATAGTTCAGTCTATACACTCATGGAACATGTGTTATATTTGGGATTACACTTTCTTAGTAAAGTACAAATTCTAGTAATTTTTGAGTTGAGCACCATCCGGGATACGAACTCACACCCTCATTCAGGCACCCTATCGCCAGCACACAAAATCAGCCTCCTAACCAACTCAGCTACCGCGACTTCCACAAAAAATGGAAGTCGGACAACTGGTAATCTAGACTGCGGGCTTTGTGTACCCCTCTGATAAGTGTTAATTGGCACGGCTCCCACGGCCGAAAGCTATGATTACACAATGCCATACACTCATGGGCCGGGAATCCTTGGGGAAAAGGAGAAATTGAAAGAAGTAGTGGTAAAATCCTTCCTAAATTTCCAAAAATTTCCAAGCCTTGGAAACATCATCTTTCCAATTTTGGAAATTTTTGGAAATACGATGTTTCCAAATTGGAAATTTTTGGAAATCACCATTTTTTTTCTTGTGCGACCTGGTTTGTTAGTTCATTGACGATGTCATCCTCATTCATATCAGAAAGGCAACGGGCCCTGTCTCTGACTATACCTCTGCAGGAATTCTGTGCACTGACACAACAACGGGTTTATTCACAAATTGTTGAAGTTTCAACAGATTGACCGATTGTTGTTTACGGGTACATTCCACTAAGGGTGAGCCATTTCGAAGCCGTGTAACGTCCTTCACTTCCCCACAGACACCATGAATGCCCTTGGAGATTGCGAAAGGGTTAAGTTGTAACGGCGTATCGTCTACAGAGGAGATAACAATAAACCTCGGCCACGATTCAACAGTGTCAGAAAATCCTTCATCCGACGATGTAGATTCTACATATCGACGTTTATGTTTAGATGAACCAGATGGAAGAGAAAGAGCCATGATGTAGGAAAAGTGTTCAACATCCCTGCTCCCCACCCACCATGGAGTGTCAACAACGATGGTGGTACAGCGGAAACCAGCATGCTCCACCAGGGTTACAGGGACGTTATACTCCAGCAAATAAATACTTGAATAGCTGTCGAATCTAACAGAATAAATGTCAGACTGGTTTGCCCTTGACACCTTTCTGGAGAAAGACAGAATTCAGAGGTCTCTATTGCCAGATTGGCCCATGAGCCACCGCCTACTGGCATAGGACCTCTAGGCAAATTTCAATAGAACATTTTATTGATGACATTCATTTTAATCTATCACAATAGTGTTGAAATTGCACAATTTCAAAATGAATGTTTCCATGCTCAGAGCATGACGTGACCAGTCGATTGGTTGAACCGGGCCAGTTCAACCACCCGTCTAGGTGAAGTAAGGGTCGAAGTGGTGTATTGGGAAGCAAAGGAACGCTGTTCCTGGAACCCTTGCCCTCAACCACCAGAATCCCGTCCTCCACCGACACAGGGGCACAACCCACGGCAAACGGGTAGGTGGACCTAATATACCCCCGGGTCCACAACAGGGGGGGTCGAAGAGCGCTTAGCGTTACCCAGCACCCACCACGAGGAGGTGGCTCTTCATGGGTGCCGAAAATAGGAGAACATAGTGCCATGTGTAAATGGGCTGTTCAGTCTGTGCTAATACTTTCAGGGTGACTTGTGATCACTTAAATGAACGATCAGACATTGTACTTTTTTTCAAAATACTTCTGGTGACCATTGTTGACATAGGATGGTTTACCCCAGCCCCAATCCCCTTCAATTTCAGTTTTGAGCAAGATGAGAACACCCCCATAGATATGGTGGCTCCAGGCCGATATTTTGCCGGTTAAGTGATAAGTGGCAGGTTGGTCAGCATGCAACTGGAGAACAGCATATAACCAATATTAATCAGGGTGGACTGTCATGTCACTATAGATAGCAAAGAGGGAAAACGATTGTGATCTGAGGCCAGAGAGTTTGTCAGAGCTGTCGTAATGACGGTAAACGGCATCCCTGTACTTTTGACATCACTTAAATGTTCTTACCTCCACATGTTCTGTGCAAAGGGGTTCCCCTCACCTCTACTTCACACAACGATAAAGGCTTATGACCGGAGTCAGACCTTTGCCTACTGCACCTTCATGCAAATAACAGAGTTGGCGGCCAAAGTGTTTGCTGGTCATCGGGTCAGACGTATGGACCTCCACTGTAAAGTTGGCTAATCTTCTGTCTGTATGCGAAAAGAAAAACACAAAACAATACATGTGATGCTAATGTAGCTTACATTCTCAGGTACATCTACCTTTTCAATGTGAGAAAAATGTATTTTGATAAGCATCTTCAGACTGGGAAAATATTTCAAGAGCTCACGCATTTCTCATGTGACGCCTGACATATGATACATTTGGGATTATTCTCGTTGCTGTTTTGATTCTGGTTTAATAAATTGGTTGATTTGAGTGAGTGAGTTATAATTTAACGTCACATCGGCAATATTGCAGCCATATCGTAACGCGGATTTGAATAATATATAAAGTCGTAAAACTAGTGTGAAAAACTAAAAACCTTTTACCATAGAAGACAATACAATATAAAAACAGACTATATATTGCCAACAACTGAAGGTAGATCATCATACTAGGGACCATGGGGACTTACAGTACATTTGCTTCCTGCATGGATGGTTGATTTGAATCCCGTATGGGCTTCAAACACACGCTGTCAGTGTGAGGCATACAAGAAAAAAATGGTGATTTCCAATATTATATTTCCAAAAAATTCCAAAATTGGAAAGATGATATTTCCAATCATTTCCAAAATTGTAAAAATGACATTTCCAAGGCTTGTAAATTTTGGGAAATTTAGGAAGGATTTTACCACTACTTCTTTCAATTTCTCCTTTTCCCAAGGCTCCCCGGCCCATGAGTGTATAGACTTACTATTTCACGAATCTTTTGTTCTGTGAGAGTTCTTATTGTTGATATACATAATGCATCTTACATGTGACATTCATTCATGAAACTGCAGGAATAAGCCATATTTTATATTATCCATGTGTGCCTTATATCAATGCAACTGCGTTTGACGCGTGAAGTGATACATGTTTGAAAGTTGGGATCATGTTTAGAGTAAGTGTACTATTTGCCGTCCTATGCGACCAACTAGGAACCAATTCTATACATTAGTTTAACTTCAATCATCTGCATCCTTCTTGTTCTATCTGTCAAAAATTTATATTGACTGTTCTATTTACCGCTAGTATGGCGAGAATTTTCAAAATTCAGTTTCAAGTGTATGTTTAAGTTGTTATCCACAAAAGCACACACGTGTTTAATTTTGTACTAAGGGATTAAGTCACTGGGAGCTATAAAATTCTGAACTATGTTTTGAAATATGATCGAATTTACTGAGTTTAGCTCACTGTGATTATAATGATAGTGATTCATGTGTTCACTCAACGTCTAGGGGATGGTATGTTCTACGTCTCGCCAAAGGTATTGATTAATTTACTTATCTACTAATATCTAACAAAGTGCTATGGTTTTGCTCGACCCTTGTAGGGTCAGTAATAAGTTGAAATAGGTCATACATGATTTGAACATTATCTATCTTATTATTACTTGGGGGGTTGGCGTGGCAGATTTTAGAAGATCGTTGAAAAGGCCCTCCAATCGTTTTCGAGATGATAGTTGAGATATATTTCATGTGAAAGGTTTCATCTTGTGATGACTAATTGTGGCAACACCAAATATATTATGTCATGAAATGTCAAATATCAGTTTAGGCTTATTTAATTTCTTTACCCCTTCAACTTTTCGTGTCAACCTTGTGCCTATTAAAACATAATCTGGCCTTTGTTCGAGATCACCAGGTCTTGAAGGTAATCACCCTGTGTTTTTACAATTCTGCTTCATGGGAACTAACCGTAGTAGAATACATTCTCCAATTAACACCTGTCACAAGGGAGAGGCCATTTGAGTTTGTGCTCATTAACGGTGTTATGCAATTGGTGTATTCACGAAATCTCAGGAACTTGTCAACAGAAAATTGGTTGTGTTGTCCTAACGTGCGGATTGAAGCAAATACTCAAAGGAATTCCCTTTTTAATAAATCATAGTGTAACCAGATTAATTTGATCATTTAAAAGAAGTACGTTACAGAATGTTGTAATTTCATAACGAGCCAGCCAATATGATTTCTTATGCCCAGGAATTATTATCACTAATATCACAATAGTTTTAGAAGAATGTTCAAATCCGTAGTCGCCAGCTGACCTTTTATGTATCAATATAAAATAACATTGGCTTACACATATTTTTTCATCAAGATATGAATGGATTGGCCAACAAGCTCCAAAGAGCGTATTTGAAGGCCGCTCCCATAACAAATACATGTACAAGTAAATACAGAAACAGATTGTTACAAGACTTATTTATCAACAATCAAGATAAGGATAATGCATGAATATCGATTCGTTTGTTTAGCAGCCAATATCACAATATTTAAGAAACATCAAATCGATCATATTATGTAATCTTGAATAGATTTTAATAATTTGTGTAGATCATTGCTAGTGAGTTAAGATTTTAAGTCACATTGGCAGTATTACAGCCATATCATGACTATATCAAGTTATATATTAATAGTAATTATAGGTAAAGTATAAAAACCTGCCAACGAAGGGCAGTAAAACAACTAGAATATCACAGATATAAATGTAAAACTAGTAATATAATCTAAAACATTGTTACTATACATGGCAATACAATGTAACAACAGGCTATAGATTGTCAACAACCGAAGGTAGGTCACCATGCTAGGGACCATGGTCATTGCTAGTGAGGGAAGCACATCCCCATAGTACTTTGTTGATACTAACCCTCTTTACATAGAAATATAAGTTTGTCTTAATGCCGTGTATTTTTGGCATGTGAGTGAGTGAGTGACTTAAAATTTAACGTCACGTCGGCAATATTTCAGCCATATTGTGACGAAAACATAGTTGACATTGAAATGGAACACAGGTATATTATACAATCCTGTCATCGAAGGACAGTAAAGCAACTAGAATATCACAATTTGTATTAAAACTAGTATAGAAAGTTAAAACTAGTAGCACGATTTGGACAAAACAATATACAAACGGGCTATAGATCGACAACAACTGAAGGTAGATCACCACACTAGGAACCATGGGGACTTACATTACTTTCGCTACCTGCATGTTTTGGCATGTAAAGGAATAATGCACAGCAGTTTTGACTGGATCACCACATGAGCACGAGGGGCTGTACATGATGTGTCTGTCAAACCTATCAGCATTCAAATCATTACAACGGAGTCTGAGGCGAGAATGGATAATTTGGCATATTTTTTATTCACAGTTTAGGTCAAAGATAATCGTTTTGTTATAAGGTCTGCATATCGAGTTTTTGAATCTGGATAAGGTATCAATATTTTGTATTGTAGCAGGTAGAAATCATCTGGCATATGTTGTCGTTCTACTTTTACCTGATCGCACTGATACATCTCCCCTGAGGTTATAAAAATTAGTATCAGATATTGCAGGTAAAAGGTTACACAGATATTGAGGCGAGAGATTAGGCTTCATCTTTTTAAATGTTCTCAACTTATATATGTACGTTCCTTCAACGGTTTTTGGTTAGTTCATATATCACGTTGTGGCTTGTTCCTCGAACTGCATCACTTATTGATCGCAACGCGTCTAGATTCAATTTTTTAGTAAAATGGACTGTTCCTGAGTATAGTTGTTCCAAATGTGGCCGCAATAATCAAATGTCGGTAAGATGAAAAATTTATAGATAATTTCTAAACTTTTACACGATAGTCGATATTTCAAACTTCATAAGCAGTTAATCAATAGACTAGCTTTCTTAATCATAGAGTTTATGTTAATATCCCAGTTACAGTTATTCAGAAGGGTCAAGCCTAGATGCTTGTGATTATCTATGTCTTGAATTATCGCACCGCTCATTTTTGATATTCATTCTTGTATCATTATCGAGATAAAGGGTAGGTTAGACATTTGGGTCAAGGTAAAAATCGTTTGATGTTTTGACAACGATATTGTTTTAAGGGATTCTACAAAATGAAAAAATGTGTTCACTCAAGCAGGGAAATAAGACATGTATACCAGACTACCAGTATGAGATTGAATCCATGTTAGTGAGTTCACACAGTCACTTTGATTAATAATTTAGTTCACTCAATTCACTAGTTGTGAGTTGTTTATTTTCTTGCAGAAACTTGCTATAAAGATTTTGGAAATGACAGTTTTAACCATTATTTGCACAACTTCAGTTATGGTAAATGCACAGTTAGATTAGAAGTTTCTTCCTACTTTTCGTGGTTGAAGATATCTATGTGTAAATGGTTACCGGTATATGTCCATTCTGAACAAGAGGAAAAGGAGAGAATGGATCTCATGGGAATGCAGTCAGAAAGGCTGCAGAGCAACAGTCTCAACAGTGAACGACATAATGTCTTAAATACCCGAAGACCACAGCCACGGACCAGTACACAACGAAGTCAAGGAAAATCAAATCTCAAATCGATTGTAACAAAAATATCGAATATGTGTTGTTGTTTTAAAGATACAAAGGTAAGAAGTATTCCTAACGTTATGTTAACAATATGATTTATAAAGAACGTTCAAAACAAATTTGCTTGTGTTAGTGCTATATATACTTCTTATAAATTTGTATATATTATGTTTTATGTATTTGCATAATTTATCATGTAGATAATCGAAAACACCCTGTTAAGTTCCGATTGTGACAGTCCAAATTTTGACAGTGAAATTTCACTCTCCTGTAATTGATCGAGCCAGTTGTCCCAATTTTGACAGTGAGCTTACCGGTCGAATCAATTTTGACAGTCCTCTGGTCACACATGTTAATTAATCCCTGATTAGCCAGTATTTATGGGAGCTACTGTAACACATGCTCCGGACTCGACTAAAAACTAAGACTTAAACAAACTGGAGTTGCTGAAGCATTTACAACACGGCGTCCTTCCATCTGTTTCTGCCCACTTTGCAGCTGCATAATGTTCACTCTTTTTTGGAATGTTCTTGTTTGAAAGGTAAAATAAGTTCATGCACATTAAGGCCCTAGTTTTATGAACCCCAAGCGGTGTTCAGGAATGTTATTTGTTCTGTACTTCTCTCAGCTGATTGCAGTCACATAATTACCCTTAATTGGTACAGCTAGTCATCCCAGTTTTGGCAGCGAAACTTCACACCTTAACGGATCAGTAACCAAGACGCTGTCAAAAATGGGTCAACGGTCCGACTTACGGCACCTAACCGTTACTAAAACCAGGTGATGAGAAGTATGCATAGTATGTACTGACAAGCAGCAATTAAGCAATAACAACAGGTAATTCAGATTAAGTTGTACTCTGTTTGATGAAGTCAGCCGGAGAGTAAGATCAACAAATTGCACAAATATTGCAACGGGAGCAGGACAATTCCCACCCGGACGTTTCCCACAAGACAATTCCCACCCGGACAATTCCCACCTAGGACAATTCCCACCCAGTTATTTTCACTATAATGATGAGGACAATTCCCACCCAGGCTTTAAAATATTGAAATATTGACTTTGGTGTAATATTGAAAATGACAAAATACTCATACTCGTAGGGGTAGACGCCCTTTCTCAGCAGCAGGGGTCGAGTCTTGGTGTCGGTGTTTCAATTGGTGATGTCGAAGTCGTCCGGGTCGTTGGTGTTCACCAGACTGTCTAGAGACGACAGCAGGAACTGAACGCTATCGATAAATCTCAGACCGTCTAACGAGAACGAGATGTATTTTTCCATGTTGTTGGGGATGCTCGTTATGTTGCCGTCAACCTTTGCGATGGCCTGCATGATCAGGTGAGAATCGTAACCGCGAAGATTGTGAAACACGACGGGGATTTTGATGGTCTTGGGATTGATTTTGAGCTTCAAGTTGCACGTGTTGTGAGCGGCACCTCTGTACTTGCCTGTGATGTGGCAGTGAACTCTCACGACATCCCCGTTCAGGGGTTCGTCGCACACGTGGCAATTCATAGCTTTCTTATGAGTTCGCCAGTCGTCTTGGGTCATACGTATGGGGACGATGTTGTACAACTGTTTCCTGATTATTTTCTCTTTGTTTTGCAAACACGTGAGAAATCGTTCAGACGCGTCTTGACCTCGGTAGACCACAGGCGCGTTCGTTTCCCCATCGAATCGAACAACCTCGTAACCGAACCCGCAGCCTTTGTGTTCTTGCGTTTTATGCGAAATAATTTTTCGGGGGACGATGGCGCGACAATGTTCGAAGTCGGCGTAGATGACGTTGGGCACGGGCATTTCATGTTTGTGGTTGAAGAATTTTAGCGTGTTTTTCTTTTCGTCGGGCATGTCTATTCGGTTGGCCATCTCTCCCAAGCCTCGGCAGGCCTCCAGGTGGGATTCCAGCAGGTCGGCTCGCTTTAAGCCGTGCAGGCACCTTTCACAAAGTGTTTCTTTTCCTTATGCTTCGATTTATCGTACAACAGTCAGCTGAAATACTTTATCCACGTGTAGTGATACTTGTCGCCTTGCTGGAACATGAATATATTGATCGTCTTGCACAGTTCGTTTGTGTGTGGGCTGATCCTGTGCACGGTCGTTTTATTCCCTTCGTGTCCGAAGATATTGATGGCTATGTCATCGTTCTGTTTTTCGATTTTGGTGACCTGGGAGATGGGGATGGGTTCGTCTATGCTGTCCCAGTTGATCCCATCATCTTCGGGATAGCTCAAACGTATGTCTGAATGTGCTTTGGCCGGAAACTTCGCGGATCTGATTGCAACCCTCATGCAATCATCGCCTTTGTGTTTGTAGTACGGTGGCAAGTCTAGGTACGACCCTCCTTTGAACGGCACATAGTTCACTACGTCCAGGCAGACCGTTTCAATCGTGTCCACGACCCAGCCCGAGCCCATGTGCGTCTAGTTTTCCAGGGATTCTTGTATTTTTTTGCAAACGAGGTGTTGACGGATGCGTCGACGGACTCGGGCTGAGTTGTGGCTTCTTGCTTGCCTCTGCAGTAAGGCTGGATGTGCTTGGTGGTGCCGTCCATCTGCTGTTTGTCCCGCGACATTCTCACCGTGAGTTGAAATTTGAGGCTTCCCAGATCATTGTGTTCCTCACCGACTTTGTCGTCGATCAGGGGATTGATGTTGTCGACATCCATGTTTTTTCTCGACATCCAGCCTCCAGCCTCTCACATACTTCGTCCGCACGAACCGCAGTTCGATGGGTTTGTGTTCCTCCAGACGTTCGAGGAGCTCGGCTTTTCTCTCGCTCGAATAACCTCTGAGCCGACGCTTTTTTGCTCGGAGCTTGAGCTGTTTCACCATGGGTTGTCGTCGTTCATCTTTCATGCCAAGCAATTTCAGCAGCAGAGGTTTCCTCAAACGGGAGTAACCGATCACTCTGCGTTTTTTGGCAATCCTCTTCAGTTCTCGAACGGTAATCATCATTGCTATATCAATGTGTGAAAAACTTTTCTAAATGAAAAATATTTATATTCAGGTGTGAATTCAAATCTCTAATAGGATTTTCATCGCTATGTTAGGCTGTGAAGTCGAAATCTCTAGTAGTTTGTTGGTGTGCGAAGTATGTCTCGCTGTTAAATGTTAGCAACCCTGGCAAAACGTTGGATAGTTAAACTTTCAACCGACTTTTAAAAAAAAGTGATTTTCGTGATGCATGTTAGATTTTTATCCTGAGCAGTCGGTTGCGTTCATTGAGATAGTCTCTTTTCATCAAGTAGATGAGATGGCCTCGTACCACGTCCGCTCTGTGGGCTTTGCAACGACAATAATGGCATTTCACGCCCATGCCACGCACTTCACACGTGTAATTCACGAAACCCTTTCGTATGGATATCATGTGTATGCTGCAATATTCGGTGGTGCATTTCTTGCCGCAGGTTTCGGATTTTCCTAGCAGCTCGACTTGCAGATATACGATTCGCATCTTCCCATATTTATATATATACACATAAATATATTTTAGTCTAATTCATTGGCAATCAACACGGTCGCCGCTAGACCCAGCGCCACGAAAGTCAGTTCCCGTTTTAAAACTGTGAGAGGGTGGGTTCGTCGCCGAGAGGTTCGAGTCGTTTGCCGGTGAGCAGGTAGTTTTCTTGAACGTTTGAACAGCGTGGTTTTCGGGCGAGAGTTGGTCGTTGATGAACTGTATTCTCTGCATGCGTTTTTTGGCATACTCGGCTTGCGCAGCTTGCAGTTTCTCCAAGGCCAAATCGTGACGATTCCATTTCAGCCGCGTTCGACGTTCGTAAGTTTGAGAAGAGATAATTGCTGCCTGAAAATGCGAGGGCGTTGACTAATGAACCACCGCTCATCATGGCGATCGTAGCCATTCTTTTTTTTTATATAATGTGTTTTTTAATATTACTTCAAAATATTTTCCGGTATATATCTGTGTTTCACGAGAATGTCCTTAGTGGCCATCGCCATCCCTAAGTCCATGACGAGCATGCCGATGTCCTGCACGTTGAAATCGAGTTTGATTGTTGGCTGTTTGAGAACCATTTTCGTTAAACGAGCATAACCTACAGTTAGTCTGGCGATATATTTTATAAAAAAAATTATAACATAACATGCGAATTTATTTGTAATTGTGATTGCGTCGTCTGCTGCTGTTGTGTTGGTGGTGGTGGCTGCTTGTTATTATTATATAGCAGCATAACGACGACGACCACGCTTAATCCCGTTGCTGCCACGGAGGCAACAAGCCACAGAGTATCATTATTTTTGTGGTGCTTGGCTAAACCACCTTTCCTTCCGGCGGGGTTCTTGGTGGTGGTGAGTTGTCCTATTGGTGTCGTCGTTGCTTCCTCCTCCGTTGGTGTTGGCGTTTTCTCCTCCGGGTGCGCATCCATGTTGTATATTATTATCATCATTATTTTTTTCTTCTTAAAATTGACAATGCTTTGCCGTGATGATTGCTGCGGTCATCAGAGCCAAAACTATGCCGTATGTGTGGTACAGCACGCAGCTGACAGCGCTCAAAGTGTGGTCGATGAACAGATCTTTCTTGAGATCTTCCCACAGGTAAAGTCGACGTTCCGGCGGAATGGGAAGGAAGTATGACGCTACGCCGGCGTAGCCCTGCGTTTTGACAGACCCTATGGTTTTCGTCATTTCGGCGCCGAGGCTGGCGTCGTATCTCGTGTACAGCTTGTCGATTTCTTTGGCTGGCATTTTGTGAATTTTATCGGGAGTGTGGTCACGCCCACCACCCAAGTATTGTTTGGCTTTGCCAGTCTCTCTCGTTTGTCGTTTTTTATTATTATTATCATCGTCATCCAACATTTGTTTGAGCAGTTCGTCGCACGAATGAATCCCTGTCCTTGCAGTGAAACAGGGCTACCCATCGCATCTGTTCCCGTAAATCTTTCAGCACTGAGTTGAATTTCTGCGTCAAAACCCAAACCCTGTGTTTCTTGTGTCAGCCTGAGAAGGCCATGTACGACAGTCCGTCTCGTTTTTTAACCATCTCCTTGTTGGCGCTGCAGTCGTCCAGGATGAACAGCGTCGATTCTCCTTTCAGCTTGTCGTGGTAAGTGCACAAACAGTCCTGCAGATGTATTCTAGGATCAATTTTGTGCACGTCCGGGTCCATCATCACCCACGGTCTCTGCTTGTACGTCTTGTTCACCCGTAAAGTCGGACAGAGAATGACGGTGTGGTCGAACACGTCACAATAGTAACCTTCCAGCATGTCCAGCATGAATGCCGTCTTGCCGCATCCTGTCTGACCGCACACGATGGTGCAGTGGGGATCACGAGGTAAGTCAATAAATGGCTTGCACGAATCTTCCATTGTCTATATTCAGTTACGCATCCATAATCACGTACAAATATAAATTTAACTTGCCGGCCGGATTTTGAGCTTTTTGGGTGATTTGAATAGTGATCCCCTCGCTGCCATTGTCGATGCGATGCCTGCTGCCATGTAGTCTGTCGTCATCTGTGGATCGCATGTCCATCAACAGCGCGTAATTTTTATCCAGGTAGTCACCGAGCGTCACGTAGGGCAAACCCAGTTCTTTGATGACGTCGTTGACTTCAGACGAGTGTTGCTTGATGGCCGGTAGTTTTTTTTATCTCGTCCCACTGCTGATGAGCTCGCATGCCTTGGTTGAACAGTTGGTTGGGCACACCCTCGATGGTCACTTCCACTTTTGTGATCTCGGGATTACAAGTGAGTTCGCTCGTATTCCGCCAAGGGAATGATCAAGATGCCTTTCATATATCGAGCTGTCATGTTCAGGTTGATGTTCCACAACGTGTCGCTCTTGTCCTTGACGATCGTCCAGTGCCGCAACACGCTGTCGTACAGGATGGACAGCTTTCCTGAATACTGGTGGCGAATCTGAAGGGCCAGTTTCGTGCTTGTGACCATGTCAAATTCCAGAGAGATGTTGTCGATGACAGAGCTGGCCTCGGTGCTGTCCAGCGTGAAGATGACTTTGCCGTAGTCATTGAACGTGAGTTCGTATTCCAGGCTGGTAAAATGGCATGGCCCCCTTAAGCAGCTCGAAGTCGAGCGATATGCAAAACCAATTCCTGTACGCCTCGGCGACAGCTTTTTCTCCTGCCATTATATTGCCGAGCTGCTCTTGCGTGAAACCGTACCCCACATGGATTTCATTCGATACGTCGTTATTCCGACAAAGTCCTTGATACGCCATGTCATCGCATTCGTTTGAGGTTTTCCAGAGGTCCGCGTAACAGTAAAACACGTCGCTGTTGTCGATGCTCAGCACCTCGTTCCTGCTGATTTTGATGGTGGTTTTCTTGACGATGGCACGAACTATGTTGTTCACGATCGTGCGTTTGTTGGTCGTGGACTCCAACGTGATGTGAAAAGCCAGTCGAGTTGTGCCGGGATGATTATGTCGTTCGCGCCCAGGTTTGGGAATCAAACCAGCAGCGTTTGGTTTTGATCGATCGTGCTCGGATTGTTGGTGATGGTCACCGATTGACGCACGTCTTTAACACCCAGGGGTTCTCTCGATCTTCGGAAAGGATCTAACTTTTATCCATATTGTGACATTGTTTATATTGAAACTATGTATATTATCAGCGTCACTGATGTTGTTGTTGACTGGACATTTTCAGATGAATTTATTCACAGATGTTCACTTAAAACATATCTGCCAGTTAGGTTTAAATATGTTGAAATTAGTGTGAGTAAAGAAAGTATGAATGTCAAATTGCATTTTTAATGGCTTTCAGTATATTACGATGATTTAAAGCGAGATAAAATTACCTGGAACCATTGGGTCGCGACTATCCGAAGTTCCAAATCGACAACGAAGGGATGCTGCGATTGAAAGCTCATACGGAGGTCGATCTCATGAACAAACACACGAGAAAACCGCTCGCCCTGTCAACGCTAGCCAGTCACCGTGGCAGTAGTCAAATGATCACAATAAACTGTTTCGCGGACATCAACATAACGTAGCCAGCCATCTCGGTAAATAGCCGAGCCGAGACACACACACTGCGACTCACCCACAGCGCTCGCTCAATGCTACCAAGACGGCAGCGAGTCGACCCGGGGTAACTGCCGAGAGATGCGGTATGATTTAGTGGAAATCAACATAACGTTGCCATCCAGCCAGCCAGTCGGCTGTACAGGTTATACTACACTAAATGAGAATCGCTTGCTCGCTGAGCGAGAACCGTATGTAAACAAATGAAGAGATAGAGACATGTGACAGCTGTGATTGGATGAAATAGTGTAAGATGTTGATGTTTTTTAAAAGCATATCCAACCAGTAATTAAAACTGACCACAATTTTAAGTATTCAGTGCTGTGATTTTCATCACAATGACTAATGCTTATTGTGTGTACAGATATTTTCCAGGAGGTGACATTTGGTGCGGAACTGAGGTTGATGTGTTCCGCTTCCTGTGCTCACAAAACAAGCCGGACAAGTTGGCCAGATATTGTGTTTTATTGTAGTTTAAAGGCCAGAGTGTACCCATGTGTACATGGAATGGCTGTTGATAGCCTGGATAATTTTTAAAAACATATAAGGCTACTATAGAAGTCTATGGGAAAACATTTGGTGTTGTGTAACCTACAAGGCGAAACGAGCCACACACTGCGACTCACCCACAGCGCTCGCTCGGTGATACCGAGACGACGACCTGGGGAGGAAACTGCCGAGAGATGTGTTTCATTCACTTTCAGACATCTGTAGCCTCGCTAGTCAGCCGGCCGTGCATCATCATCTTCTGCCATTACATGTTTCATGAAAGCATCATTTATCCCATAATAATATTTCCTGGTCCATTTCAAGACACAGCATTTATATCATGAAGTGTTTTGAAACTACATATGATCACTGCATGATGAAAAGGTGTTTCTGCTTATTGTGAAGAGCAAGATCATTGTATATATATATATATTGTATTGCCAACTTTGTGTGTGTGTGTGTGTGTGTGTGTGTGTGTGTGGAGACAGTGTTTGACATATAGGGGATCAGCTTAAGGGACCCCCTTCTAGCAACTTTCCTTAAAGAACGAATAAACTTTGTTTTTTGGTACACCGTTTAGCATTACATGTGAAAGGTTTGTGGTTAGTCTTAAGCGGAACACCAAATTCATTTTTTAAAAACTTGTGGTTAATTAATTCGTTGGTTCACATTACTTTTCAACTCACTGTGCGCATGCGAAGAGCGTGTGAAAAATATCCTCTGACATGCTTCCGCTTTGGTCGTATGTTTATCCATAGCGTAAATGCACTCTAATAAAAGCTGTTATGAAACTTATTTACGTTGTGACAACTGTTCATGGATGAGTACATACTTCCATTTGCCTCTGCTTTTCAATAATTAATGTCCTATTTTGGTTGCAATTCCACAGATGCACAGATTTTCACCGGACCCCGCAGTTCGCACTAAATGGGTTGTTTGTGAGTGCGAAGCGAGCTTGTGGAAGCCTGGAACGATATCTTACTTGTGTTCAGATAACTTCACGGTAGTTGCAAAAATCAAAACTACGTACTAGTACATTGTAGTAAAATATGTATATGATTGATGACCAAAAGGATTTTGCATGACACAACTTGTAACATAACGATTTCGTCATCGGAAGCGAGGTTGTGGTCGAAGTCCCAATAATATTGTAAGTAGTATTATATTGACACCCACCTCGCTTCCAAGAGAGAAATTGTTATGTTATAAGCTATGTCATGCGAAGTCCTATTGGTCATCAATTAGATACATATTTTATTACCAGTAGAAGGTAGTTTCGATTTTGTAACTCGGTGAAAACACACCTAAATAGCATATATTTTCAGACTGGCGGATGTTCGCGACAGGGCGCCGCCATTTTTATAAATCGTGACGTCACGGGCTAAAGTCTGTTTTTTCAATGAGATAATGGTTTGTCTTCATCAAGTTAGAAACTCAAAACTACGTTCTACTCGTAGTTAAATATGTATTTGAATCATGACCAAAAGGATTTGGCATGACACAACTTGTAACATAACTATTTCTTCCTCGGAAGCAAGGTGGGGGTCGAAGTGACAATATCCATCAATATCCACATGAAGGAACGATATGCTATTCATCTGCAGCTGACAAATAATCCTATTTCATGTCATGTTTCTTTTAACGGTCTAATATACGAAAACGTGATCTATCGTTTCTGGTTTTTCACATTGATGTATAGTCCCATTAGTGACCCATTGGTCAACGAAGAATTGCATGATGTCCGCCATTCTTTAAAGAAGTAATTTAGTTAAACAATAATGAGCAATCAATCAATCTTTTGGCGGTTCATCCTTTGAAAAAAGGATGTTGTTTTTACACAGACATTTTACGACAGGGTGTATTCAGTATAGATTAGTAAATCCACATACATAAACACTACCTTTTAACAAATACGGGTGCAAGATAAAAGCAATTAATCAATCACCATGTTATCAGTTAATTCTTTGATCGATGTTTGTTTTTGTAACTCAGCTGATAATTCCTCTTGCTGCACTTCAATGCGCATATTACATAAGATGTAATCCAAATGGGAACCTTTGTCCGGTAGTTGAGTGGTGTTGCCACTAATTCCACCTGTTATAAATTCATTAACTGCCCATCAAGTGAATGATGACAAATAACATGAGCAGGTTCACCACCAAACAAGGCACAAATAATATCACGAGTTTGCAATAGGTGCAATTCTTGTTTGTACCATATTTCAGCAAAACCAATAGATGTCCAAATTGATTTCATCTGATAAGCCCAATTTTCGCCCTATCGTAAACAGCAATGTAATAACTGAACAAAAACCATTCCATCTACTGGTGAAGGCCGTGTGGGATTATAGTTAAACAAACAAACAAACCTAGTCTACCATGCCTCATAATCAGATCTGAAAGAAGTCGTTTCTTGCGTATTCCTGTGACCAAAACCAGAATTGGCAGCGACGCCTTCTCAGTGATAGCCCCAGTTCTTTGGAACTCTATTCCCCTCAAACTCCGTTGCATCGACAACATCTCATCCTTCCGAGGCACCCGTGAAGAGCCACCACCTCGTGCTGGGTAACGCTAAGCGCTTTTCAACCCCCCGTTGTGGACCCGGGGGGATATTTGGTCCACCAACCCGTTTGCCGTGGGTTGTGCCCCTGTGTCGGTGGAGGACGGGATTCTGGTGGTTGAGGGCACTGGTTCCAGGAACAGTGTTCCTTTGCCCAACACACTTCTACGGCCCTAACTTCACCTAGACGGGTGGTTGAATGGGCCCGGTTCAACCAATCGGCTGGTCATGCCATGCCCTGTGCATTCTATTTTATATTGCACAAATTTGATTTATTTAATTATCCTGTTTTGGGCATTGGAAAAAAAATTCACAAATTTTGCATTGACTTAAAATTAGAACGATTGTTCCTTTTGCCTAGAGTCGTATGCCCAGAAGGCGATGGCTCATGGGCCAATTCAGTGGGGTAATTAAACTTTTAGTTTTTCTGCTGGAGTATATCATCTGAGTATCCTTGGTGCTGCAAGTCGGATATCCACTTGTTTTTAGCATTGTCTTTATGATACTCCATGGCGGGTGGGGAGCTCGGATGATGAACCATCTACGCTAACTATGGACTACAAAACCCCCCAAAAAACGAAATAAACGTCAATTGGACAGAGATGATGACGACCAACGACCGTCTACCTCAATTGAATACTGGCCACGATTTTTAGTTCTCGAGACTCTTGACAAATCACCTTTAAAATTAAACCCTTTTGCAATGTCAAAGGGTGTACATGGTATTGCAGGTGAGGTCCGCAATATCAAACGATTGCGCTAAGGCTCTTTGCTCATCGAATGCAGCAGGAAACAGCAATCAACAAATTTGATGTCAACTCAGCTGTTTGTTGGAATACTGGTTTCGGTATCTCCACATAGAACTTTGAACACAAGCAAAGGAATCGTCAGAGACTATTTGCAGATATGAGTGGATTAGACATAGGCTCTGAAATGAAAGAACAAGGAGTGACGTTTGTAAAACGATTCACAACACGGAAAAACTCTGAAACTAAACCAACAAACACTTACCTAATCCATTTTTCTTATCCAACTGCTCTAAAATCAATTACAGCAGGGTATTGTCATCTCAACGTTGATATTTATATTCCCAACCCATTGAGATGTTTCAAATGCCAAAAGTATGGTCATTGTGTAAACAACTGCACAAATTCTATTACATGCGCTCACTGCAGCGAAAAAACCCATGTTACTGAATATTGTGATAACAACTTTAAACAATGCACTAACTGCTCTGGTACTCATACATCTTTTTCAAAAGAATGTCCAATCTGGAAACAACAAATGGAAATTAATAACATTAAATTCACAACGAATTTTAGTTTTGTTGATGCCAAAAAACTTGTTCACACACCAGAACCAAATGAGTCCTATGCTTCAGTTACGAGAACCGGAACACATCAAAATGTAACTTCAACTGTGTCCACTTCATCAACACAATGCCAAACTAATTTGACATGGGTTGACTCTGATGCACCCGAAGTCTACTCTCCTGTCCAGTCAACGCAAACCGTTGTATCAACATCAACAACAACTGCTAGAGCAGAGGTTGAATCTCGGCCATCTTCCCAGGAACAATCATCATCAAAGTCTACTTCCAAACTTCCATCTGGAATTAATGGGAAGCAAATATCGAAACATAAAAACAAACCAATAAACGAATCTTCAAAAACATACCATAGTGGCAGAGCCTCAAAAGGGACAGAAGACAGAATCCAAATTTTCAATTAGTTTGGATCTCTCGAAGATATGGATGTCTCTGAAAACATCCAGTACATGGCTCATAGCTTGTCGCCCCCAAAGAAGACAAGTGGTAGATCCCTAATCGACCCACCAAAGAAATAATTTCTTAACGTATTGTCCAATGGAATTGTAGAGGACTAAAGACCAACTTCAATGAATTACAGCTGTTGATTCAGGATTTACAACCATCAGCTTTCTGCTTACAGGAAACCTGTAATCTGCCTACAGACAATTTTAACCTTCTATCAGTTCATTGGATATCATTCTTTTTCTCCTCCGGGTGACAGGGCCACTGGAGGATCTTCAATCCTCGTTACGCAGGATATTATCCATAGTCCTTTGACACTTAAAACTAATCTCCAAGCCATTACAGGGCGGATTACTTTTCACGTGGCTTTTACATTATCCTCCCTGCTATATATTCCGCCTTCATCAGCAATTCATCTTGCTCATCTCCAATCGCTCTATAATCAACTTCCGAAACCCTGTGTTATTGTGGGTGACCTAAATGGTCATAACCCGCTCTGGGGTAGTACAAACACTAACACTAAAGGTAAAATAATAGAAGATTTCCTCTCAGATAATGATCTGTGTATATATAATGATGATTCACACACTTACCTCCATCCTGCAACCGGCACTTACTCTTCTTTGGACTTGTCTTTGGCTGACTAACCTTTTCAATGAATTTGATTGGTCAGTCCATGATGACCTTTGTGGAAGTAACCACTTCCCAACTATCCTTTCAGAAATACACCCAGGTGATTCTCCATCTTACACAAGATGGAATTTTTCCAAGGCTAACTGGTCCTTGTATGAAACTATGTGTAAATCAAAACTACAAACTCATTTTTTCAGTGATGTAGCTGATCCTATTCAGGTATTTTCTGACGCTTTAAATGATATAGCTGATCATTGTATACCAAAGTCCTCTACGAGTCCACATGTGCGGAAATTTTGGTTTAGTTCAGATTGTAAACATGCTAGAAAAGCGAGGAAAAAGGCAGAGAAATATTTTTGCCATATTTATATCACCCAACTGTCCATAACTTGAAAAAATTTAAAATACTTAATGCGAAGGCACGTCGTACCTTCAAACAAAACAAACGGCAGTCTTGGCGAGACTACGTGTCCAAACTTAATTCTCGAACACCTATGTCCAAAGTTTGGAATATGGTGCAAAGGATAAAAGGTAAAGGTTCAAGATCTGGTGTTCATCACCTGAAGGATGGTGACACACTCTTAACCAGTAAATCTGACATAGCAAATAAATTGGGAGAAACGTTAGCTCAACATTCATCTTCATCAAACACGCAGAAAAAACAACAACTCAATTTTGCTTCAGATAATGGAGAGGTCTATAATGAAGTTTTCTCCATCCATGAGCTGCATACTGCCTTGGGGCAAGCTCATGATACTGCTTCAGGTTCTGATAATATTCATTATCAGTTACTTAAACACTTACCTGATTCATGTTTAGAAACTTTATTAAATATATTCGATCACATCTGGACAACGGGAAATTTTCTTTCATCATGGCGGAATGCTGTCGTCATTCCTATACCGAAACCTGGCCGCGATCACACTGATCCTTCAAACTATAGGCCAATATCGCTTACTAGTTGTGTTTGTAAGACCATGGAAAGAATGGTCAATAACAGACTAATATGGTACTTAGAAACAAATGAACTGATTACCGATATCTAATGTGGGTTTAGGAAACCATTGACCATTTGGTTAGACTGGAAACTTTTGTGAAGAATGGTATTATTAATAAACAACACACCGTATCTATAATTTTTTACTCAGAAAAAGCTTGCGATACCACCTGGAAACATGGCATTTTAACAGATCTTCATAACATGGGTTTGAGAGGCCGTTTGCCAAATTTCATATCACAGTTTTTGGCAAACAGGAATTTCCAGGCTCTCAAGTCTGTCTCAATAAAATCAATGATTGGTCCGAACAAAATGGCTTTAAATTTTCTAAGTCTAAAACTAACTGCATCCATTTCTGTCGTAAGTATAAACCACATAAAGACCCAGACTTAAATCTATCGGGTACTCCCATTAAAGTAGTTAAGGAAGCTACAAATCCTTGGTATCATATTTGACCATCATCTTACATTCCTACCTCATATCAAATATCTTAAAACAAAATGTCTGAAAGCTTTGGATCTCTTGAAAGTTGTCTCTAATTCTAAGTGGGGAGGTGATCAGTCAACCCTCCTACACTTGTATAGATCGTTGATCCGTTCCAAGCTTGATTATGGTTCCATCGTCTATGGTGGAGCTTGTAAAAGTAATCTTAAACTGCTTGATTCTATTCACCATCAAGGTCTGAGACTATGTCTTGGATCTTTCCGAACTTCACCTGTTGACAGTCTTTACGTTGAAGCTGACGAGCCATCCCTAACACAACGCCGAATTAAACTCTCTTTACAGTACATAACCAAGTTATATGCTAATAAGTCTAACCCTGCTTACAATTGTGTGTTTAATCCTCTGTATGAAGATCTTTACGGTAAAAGGTCATCGCTTATTCCACCTCTGGGAATACGAATTCAACCTTTTATTTTAGCTGCTAATATTGCACTCACTAACAGATCTCCTTTCCGCCTGCTCTCTTCTCCACCTTGGCAGTTGGTACAGCCAATAGTTGACCTGACATTAACCAAACTAAAGAAATCAGTAACAAATCAGTTACAGTAGAACAAGACTATAATCAATTCAGAAGTACATATAATACATATAAATCTATATTTACAGATGGATCCAAGGATGGTGGCGCAGTTGCTTGTGCCACTGTCATTGGATACAAGACATTATCACCTAGATTACCATACCACGCTTCCATATTTACAGCAGAATCAAGGGTATTTCTAACTCCCCTCAGATATATCAAACAGTCTGAACATAACGACTTGATTATTTTTTCGGACTCGCTGTCTTGTCTTTGAAAAAACAATTCGTGTCAGCATCCTGTTTAAGTGACATAATTGAACTACATAATAATCGTGCTACTGGCCAGTACGACATCGTCTTTTGTTGGTTACTCAGCCATGTTGGAATCACTGGTAACACAGTGGCCGACTCTGCTGCAAAGGCCGCTCTCAACAAATCTGTGACACCACTTCTGATACCTTACAGTGATTATAAACCAGTTATAAGAAGTTACATCCGGGATCTTATGCAGAAGAAGTGGGACACCCAAGTAGGTATCAATAAATTACATGCAATAAAACCAACTATCGGTTACGCCTACTTGGGTTGTTGGTCCAGATTTGAAGAGGTCATTCTACGACGATGCCGTATTGGCCATTCTAGATACACTCATGAGTATTTACTTAAAGGTGAGGATCCTCCATTTTGCATTCCCTTGTGATGAGGGAATCACAGTCAAGCATGTCCATCACAAGGGATAAATATTTCGGTGTCAAAACAATGAAGGATCTTTTTTATAATGTACATTCTCATTTAATTATCGAATTTTTTTAAAATATTGAATTATTGGATAAATTTGAACAATATGTTTTGCAAATAGATAAATGTCATTTTATTATCAATGATAGTATAAATTAATAAACTGCGATTGTTAGTGGCTGTATCCTCAAAGGGGGGTTAAAGTATCGTAAAATTATTGTCCTCCTAAGAGGATACGTAAGTCCCAAAACTTCCAAAGTCAGTTTAGCTCAACCATGCTTTTTAAACGTAGAATATTTGTCATTTTAATTTTGGCTAAATTTGGCTTCAATCGCCAGCGGCTGAAGGGCTGATATAAATCCAGCTAGGGTCCATGCAGGTAGCAAACGTAATGTAAGTCCCCATTGTCCCTAATGTGGTGATCTACCTTCAGTTGTTGGCGATCTATAGCCAGTTTAATATTGTGTTGTCCAAATAGTGCTATTAGTTTTAACTTTCCACACTAGTTTTAGTTGTAATTGTGATATTCTAGTTGTTTTACTGTCCTTCGTAGACAGGTTTTTTATCTTATACATATATTCCATTTCAATGTCACATATCTTCTCGTCATTGTAAACGATGCGGTAGAGTCACAAGGTATGTATGCTGGTAAATGTTAGCATCTTGAGAACAGGGTATTAATTAGTGACATCCGGACTGTTTCGAAATATTTTGAACAGGTTACTCAAACCAGATAAAACCAGCGGAAAGTTGGAGAATCTGTAGAGGGGAGAAGCAACTCAATGTTATTGGATGAACTTTTGAGATCGGAATAAATATATGAACATCCGATGGGAAAATGCAGTCGATCATTGCACACCAAAATATGGAAATTATTGCTATCGTAAATTTGAGCGTTTACATCTACATAGCCGTGCAGAATTTATGTCAGCGATATTTCTTCAGAGGACGCATTCAGCTCAGGTAAGTATATATTAGTGACGACACAAGTACAATGTATATCATTTGTAAAATCGGTAAGGTAATCCTGATGACGCCATGTGTTCCTTCAACAGTACAGTTGTTGAGAAAGCTTACACTCAAGACTACCAACTCTATTAAGACAGTATCATTATCACCAGATTAAGTCCAAGAAACTTCACTTGGTACCAATTATCAACAGTGTGGATGTGTTTTGTTTTCCTTAATTAACGTGTGACTTCTGAGTGTGTATGTTCCATATTATGTGGGGAGAGGCATTAACATAGGCAATTTTGCCTGTGTGCCAACCCCCCAAAGCCTGTCCTCTGTAAAATTATTATCAGAGGCAAATAAATAACGTTTGAACAACTCAAGACTACCAATTAGTGACTATTTAGTATATTGAATCACAATAGTAACAGCCCGACAAATTGACTGATCGAAGGTTTATTACATGTCATAAACATTCTTCCCGGGACTTAATCAGGCTATGAGGTGGAATACATTCTCTAATTGACACCGGCTATTTTTTGTGATAGCGCTGAGGGATTGTGTTAGCAGGTGTTTGCATGAAATTTCATGAAACAAATTATCATTCAAATTTTGTGAAGTTCGTGTTATTTTACATCATGATCATGGTATAATCTGTATTGTGTGACATTGGATGTATACGTCTGTACTAATGCTGTGCTTTCGTGATTCACTTTCGCAATTTTTAAAAATAGCGCAGCCTCAAGTGAAAAGCACATTCATAAATCTTAACCTATACAAACATCTTCTGACATACCTCACAAACAAACTCTAACACCCAACCCAACCATGCTTTCATACCCTCACATCTTCATTATCAACAACCCCATCCCACCCCGAGTAAAATCCCAGTCCCACGCACATCCCGACTGATAAACTTTACCAAACGAAAGACGTGCATGTCAATTTAATATAAGATTTTATACACGCGGTGGGATTTCAAAATATGTTTTCTCCTGCTGTGAAGAATATTATTATACACAGTATCAAAATTGGGACACATTACATTATCTTTAGATTCCCGTATGCTCAAAATCACCATATTTAGTTTGTTTCCGATATTTGTGTTCCAGGGAGTGAATACCAAATAGACAAAGACCAAAATAGTACGACAGACTCTGTGAAGGGCAGCAAGGTAAGTTTGATGTGATGACTGCATATTCTCAACATGGTGAAATGCCACCCCTACGATGTATTACTTAAAAAGCATATGTATTGGGATATCCTGATCTGTCAGTGAAATCAAACCTCATCCAATCTTAACTTATGATAGGCCTTATGTCGTGAAATAAGTGAAAATATATATCCCACTGTACAGACATTAGTTAACGTGTTCACATTTTCTACGTCAATCGATGAAATAAACATGTCATGGTATGGCAGATACCCTGTATGTGTTTCATTATCATGGTGCAAAATGTTGTGTAAAAATGCAATAAAATTATTGTAAGTAAATCTGGTAAGATGTCGCGCCCACGAGCGAAAACAAGGAAAATCCGACACCATCGAGCAGCGGTACCGTTCACGTCTACTCCTACGGCGACAGCCTGTGCAACAGCAGCGGCTACGTTCGTGTTATTAGGTACTTTGTCTCTGGTGTTGCAATATGTGTTCCCTGTGAATATAACTAAAGTAATTGTAATGTGAATAAGGTGGCCTCGTTGATGGTTATGCATATGATGTTAAGTGTGTGACGGGAAGGTTTCTAATTGCAGACTGCAAAACTGAAGACGATGATGATTTCAACCTTCACAAGAGATACTGTAAATGAAGTTTATCCATAGCAGGATTATACAAATTCGTTACAAATCTACATATCTATCTGTTCTTTTTATGGGAATTGCTTGTCTATATATGACATTCGGCAATTCTTCTGGAAATAACTTGAAATTCTACAGTTTCAGAGAAACACACGGAGGATATCCTATAAATAATGCAGCTTAGGATGAAGCTGATGGAATGGGGATTGCTATAGGTGCCCTGAGACGAGATGTGAATTGCTATAGGTGCCCTGAGACGAGATGATGTGAATGCCCTGAGACTATAGGTGCCCTGATACGAGATGTGGATTGCTATAGGTGCCCTGAGACGAGATGTGGGTTGCTATAGGTGCCCTGAGACGAGATGTGGGTTGCTATAGGTGCCCTGAGACGAGATGTGGAATGCTATAGGTGCCCTCAGACGAGATGTTGATTGCTATAGGTGCCCTGAGACGAGATGTGGATTGCTATAGGTGCCCTGAGACGAGAAATGAATTGCTATAGGTGCCCTGAGACGATATGTGGATTGCTATAGGTGCCCTGAGACGAGATGTGGATTGCTAAAGGTGCCCTGAGACGAGATGTGGATTGCTATAGGTGCCCTGAGACGAGGTGTGGATTGCAATAGGTGCCCAGAGACGAGATGTGGATTGCTATAGGTGCCCTGAGACGAGATGTGGCAACGAGAGATCGACAGGTATGGTGTCGCAGTAAACCTCACCTTTTACATTGAGCTTGATATCATGTTTTTCTTTTGAGGTTACTCGGGTAAATTTTACACATGAAAGACGCCCCTGCAACAACGTGTATCATTTTTCAGTAAATTCATTGGAAGATTGCAGATATGCAAAAACAACTTGAGAAGTTACAGAGAGAAAGGGAGAGTCAAGAACCTAGGCGTGGTAAGAAACGGCAAGCAACTAACCATGCAAAGGTATTTCTGCCATTTCAGTAACTTTTGCTACTTAGTATGTCACTGGTTTTGGACGCTTTACAACATACAATGTTGGATTCTTCGGAAAAACAGAATTCATCATAACCAACAATGACAGAACAATACAGATTTTTCACCAGAATTCATACATATTCGTATTTTCGGTTCACATACCACATGTCACGATATGGATGAAATATTGCCACAAAGTGACTTTAAATATAAACTCACTCACTCACATACCACGTCATTTACAAAATATCGTTAAAGCGTTTCAAAAATCAAATTGAATATCAATATATTTTAAAAAATAGATTGAATGTGTATTTCTATGTAAATGATTTTTAAGTTTTCAGACAATGTATTCTTACACGATGCTGTGCTAGCAGTAAGTCGATTCTATTCAAACATTTAATTGTAATACCTGCTTGTCGTTTTGTTAGGCTTTTCGAACTGCTAATGATATTTTTTCTCCTAAATCTATTTCCACAGGCAACTGTGAGGCAGGCACTACAGAATGCTGAGTCTGCTAGATGGATTGCCCTAAATCCACAATACACGCATGAATATACTTAATATAATTTAAACACACTAACTTCAAGGGTTTTAAAGTATTAAACCATTCAACAAGTTCACGGAGTGTTATTTATGTCTTATTCATGATGACAATAAATTTAGAACTTTTGTTTCAGGTTGGAAACAAGGCAGAATAAGGAAGTCATGGAGTATTCAAGGAACGACGCAAAGAGAGCACTGTCGTCTATTCCGCGTGCTGAATCTCAAGGTGTTGTAGTTATGGTGTATCAGTTGGTAATGCATTCATTTGCATCAGGGCACAGCAAAGATGAAGCAAGACCCACTGTCATATAATCATAGTCATTTCTTCAGTTCCAAACGTGATTGTTGTTGCATAGACAAACTATGCAACAAAACTTTCGGCATAGACAAACTATGCAACAAAACTTTCGGCATAGACAAACTGTGCAACAAAACCGTGATGCTCATGGGCGTTTTTATTTAACTGTTTGAACAATGTGCGTGTGTTGGGTGATGACTTCATTAAATGTCATGTTATAATAATACAATATATACTGAGTCAAAAAAGAAACTTCACAAAATGTAATTTGAAAAATAATGAATAATTTTTCTCTGATGATACATCTATGTATCCGAAATGGAATCACTATCTTTCGACTCTAGAAAAACGTTAGCAAAACCCACTCAAACCCATCAATTCGTCGTGCAAATGACGATAGTGCCAAATCAGGTTTTGCACGTGCAGTCGATCACGTGATCTTCGCATCGAAGTTTTCTTCATATGCACGTGTTTGCATTGGCCTCAAGAATTGAAAAAACACTTTGAAACCACAGTTCTATCGGTACTTGAAATGCCACGATTGTCAAATGTGCAACGTGAACGTGCCGTTGGCATGTTGCAAGCGGGAAGATCAGTTATTGACGTCGCAAGAGCAATGGGATGCAGCCGTCGTACTGTGTATGACTTGCGAGGTCGTCTACAACAAACTGGCACTTCTTCTGATCGCCCAAGGTCGGATCGTCCACGTACGTGTGACGTCACGAGCAGAAGACCGTCAAATCGTCCTACGTCACCTACGTGACAGATTTCTGCCGGCTACATGAACCAGGGCTGAGATGTTTAGAGGTCGACTGTCCTCACAGACCATTCGAAATCGGTTGCGGGCTGCCAATCTCAATTCTCGACGTCCATATCGTGGGCCAATATTGACGCCGTTTCATCAACGTCAACGTCTGCTGTGGGCCCAACGTCACCTCCGATGGACCCAGAGAGACTGGAATCGAGTCGTCTTTAGCGATGAATCCAGGTTTACCCTCAGATTCGCGGACGGCAGGCATAGAGTCTGGAGACGACGTCGTGAACGGTATGCCCAATGTTGTGTACAGGAAGTCGACAGATTCGGGGGCGGAAGTTGCATGGTGTGGGGTGCTTTCTGTGGGAACAACCGTTCCCGACTTCTGGTCATCCGTGGAAACCTCACAGCTGCTGCTTACCGCGACCAGGTGCTCACCCTGAACTCGTTCCTTTCATGGCGGCTCATGGCCCAGGTCTACAGTTCCAGCATGATAATGCTCGGCCGCATACCGCGATGTTGACACGAAATTTCCTTCAAAACGCTGGAATCAACGTCATGGACTGGCCATCGAGGTCCCCTGACCTTAATCCAATAGAGCACGTTTGGGATGCACTTGGGAGAAGGCTTCGTGGTCTTAGGAACCAACCTCAGAATTTGCAGGAACTTGGCGCTGCCTTGCAAGAGCAATGGCGCAGAATCCCCAACCACGTGTTCACAAGCATCAGGCAGTCGATGAGGAGACGGTGTTTGGCAGTGGTGAATGCGGGGCGGCCATACACGATATTGAAGTGATAAATTTCGCATTTTTATTCTTGTGACTTGACATTCTGTATACCCATGTTTTGGAACGGCGGTGTAGCCTTATGGAACTGATTATGGCACTCTCAGTGTATCGAGTACATCACACAGATCTCAGCACTGAAATAATAACAATTTAACCATCTTACCATCTCTTGTTCTTTCATAGTGCCCTGCAGAAAGAATGTGAAGTTTCTTTTTGACTCAGTATATATATATTAGGCCTTGTTAATGGATCTTAACTGACATGACTCACTCATCAATTAACAAAGAATTAGGCCTTGGTAAATGTTGAGTCTTTGTTAAAGGCTGAGAGATACAGTATACTGCATAACTAGACCAATAATTATTAATTCACAGTATTAATCCGATCCGGGTGATCTGGAATTAAAGTGATCTTTGAAAGGAGTAAACATGTTGTACCGTACAGCACCTGCGATTACCAGGCTGTGTTCTTCTTATGCATTAAACACGCGGATATCAATAATACTGACAAGGTGATTATAAGATTATCAGAATAACCATTCATTTTTATGTTCACATTGGTTTAACATTCACTGTATCCAGATGGAAATCTAATTATTAGCATATTGGCTTGTTTTCTTCAGAAGAGTCGTAACTGAGTCTAAGGCATACGAAACACGGACCTCCCCAGCCACAAAAAAAAACAACAAATATGAACAAGCTTTAAAGAAAGTAAGATTGTTTATGGATAACAACTTCTTTTATTATATATGATGCGACGTTTCGGTATGGATTCTTATACCGTTGTCAAGCGAATGCCAATCAAACAGATCAAGCTTTAAAGAAGGCGCAATGGATGTGATCAGAGGAAAGTGACATAGACGACGATGGCGTCAAATATTTTATTGAGAGACCGAAGATAGAATCAAGGGAACTGATGACAGCAAAGAGGCTTGCAGATGCAAGTTTCTGAAACTTAGAAGGTCAAGGAGCCATCCCAAAGGCCGGACGCGTGACGTGGGCCGCCATCTAAATCAGATTTTCCAGCAATGAAGAGCGATCTTTCGTGGGTCAACACTGAATATGGAATGTGTTAGAGTGAGTGAGTGAATGAGGATAGTCTTGCGCCGCTTTTAGCAATATTCCAGCATTATCGCGAGACGAGAACCAGAAATGGGCTTCACTCATTGTACCCATGTGGGGAATCGTACCTGGTCTTGTTTTAAACGATATGTATTATTCAATAGAGCATGTGCGTGTAATATATTAATGAAATGGAGTGGATTGGCAAACAAGCCTGTGGCTAATATTAATGCCTTTCCACATGGTGCAGAATATACAATGAGGGTGCACTATATATTACAATATATTAAAACATATATACACGACAAACATAAAACATAAATCCTAGAGCATGGAAGATCAGTTTTAAATGCGAGAAGATAGTAGATGTTGGATGTGCGGAATCAAGTGAAATATTACAACTGGGTCTTTGGCGTAAGGAGCGAACGCTTTAACCACTACGCTACCACAACCGCCTCGGAATGTTTTGAAGATAATGTAACTTTGTACAAATATGTGTAACATATTTTTGTAAATTTGTACATGGTATGTTTTTATGAAATTTAATCTTTCTCTTTCTTCCTGACAACATATGTCATCTGAAAATTCTGTACCGAAGATAAATAAACATCAAATTTAAGTATGACACTATCCGTTTGTTTTGGAATAATTTCATTTGCATGAAAGACGGGAGTATGAAAAATAAATTGCGTATAATACAAATACCATTTTCATCAACATTGCTATATTGACCATGGAACACTATCAGGTGAACATCAACTTGATTTCAGTGTTATAATATGCTAAATTCCTTATTCACACATCAACCAAATTCAACACAATGCAAGTTTCAGCGCTTAAGCAATCCGCTCCGTTGATGATCTCCTCGGTGCATTATGGCGATAATGACAATTTCAAACAGTTTGCTTTTTTCCAGTAAAGACGGAGCAGAGTACTAATTATATAAATATAAAACAACATGAGCGATTCTGCCCTCTGTGTATTGTACTTACCATTTAATCAGAGTACGACTTCTGTAATGAATATGCATTTTACGGTGACCTGAGAAACAACCTGCTCCCACAATACTATCCTAAATCATCCATGTAAAACTAAATTTATCAGCTTATTGTTGTCTTGCAATTCTACAAGTTTATATTTCTTGCATTGAAAAATAAAGCGAAGTTTTTTAATATAGAGTATAAAATTAAATGAGACATTGTACATGTTAGCATACAGCTTAAATTATGCATGGCACTGGGTTGTATTGTCATCTTTGAAATTGTATAACAGGTCGGTGGCCCCTGTACGAAATAAATTATCTCTCACTAGACATAAGCTTACGATGACACATACTTATAAAACTAAACGTGACAAAAGTTCACTTTTCGCCCAAAACATTGAAAATGTGTTCACCACTGCAATTTCGACTAAGTAAGTCGATAATCCTTTCGTTAATCCCCTAAACAAACATTACTAAAATACCGATACCAAAACATCACCAAACATCAAAGACTACCGCCAGTTGCCTTAACGCGAATACCCCTATAAAACACTCATGCCACTATAGCAAGGTGTGTTAACTGCAATTAGCCCATGCAGAACAATCATTTACTATCACCCACCAGTTATCTCCCCTTGCGGATATTTCCAAAATTGTAAATCTTTGGAAATCTCATATTTCCAAGATTGGAAATCTTGTATTTCCAAAATTGTAAATGTCTTGGAAACATCATCTTTCCAAAATTGTAAATGTCTTGGAAACATCATCTTTCCAAGACATTTCCAAGCTTGTCAATGTGGACTTTTTTTCCAGTGTTACAACGTAAATTGTAATAAAAGGTAAATTGTAATACTTGCAGCAAATTGTAATAAATATTTACGTAACTTATAATATGCAATTGTAATATACGTGACGTAAATTGTAATTATTTTAATTGCGGTAAAGTGTAATACATATTTACGTTAGTTGTAATAACAGTTTCAATCATTCGTAAATATGCGTGTGTTCGTTTTTCGTTGCATTCCATACATCATATGAGCTTGTTCGCGCGATAACTCAAGAACGAAATGATTGATTTTGTTCAAATTTGGTACCAGGGTGTATTAGCGAGATTCACCAACACCAGTTGATAGAGTGACGTCATCATGGCTGGACGTGCTGCTCTAAGCTCTCACAATCCTATGTGAGTTTTTCAACATATTCGAAGAAAATAGAGTGCAAGCATATTTTATTCAAAATATATTGAACAAGGATTGGTAAACAAGCCGTAATGGCTTATTTGAATACCTCTCCATTTCATTGATACATGAATAAAACAAATATTAAATAATATGCAGCATGATAGGAAAGCAAGCAACCTGCGTATTAAACATTATTAATCATTTATCAAACCTATGCGATTTTATTATAAAAGAATGGACAGATTGTAGTATGAAAGAATTTACAAGTACATTTTGTTTGGATTACCATTTAGGACAGAATTTAAATTATATCCATGTTCGTAAAAATACATGCGATGTCTGATGTTAGAATAATTAGGACAAGTAAAGAAGTAATGTAAAGTATCCTCATAGGGGTGACCACAGGAACAGAATGGATCAACTGAAATGTGCCGTTCAAACATGTGCGCTTTCAAATTACTGCACCCAAGTCTGAGGCGTGAGTGGATAATTTGGCAGAAACGTGTACCAAAGTTTTTATCGAATATATTTAAATTGGGTGGTTTAGATGATTGGAATGCATTTTTAAATTGGCCTATGGTTTCAATATCGTACATATTCTCAGGCAAATCATTCCATTGTCGTATTGTATCAGGTAAAAACGAGTTGTTATACAAGTCACTACGACACCTTATAGTTTGAATGTTATTTCTGTTTCTTAATCTATGGTCACTTAACTGTGATACCTTTTCGGGCAGTAGATCAGTTAAATAAACTGGTGTCATATGATGAACCATTTTGTAAAATAATAATAACTTGCTAATTTGTCTACGGTCAACTAGGGGCATAGAGTTAGTTTCCTTATATATTAAGTCATGATTTGTTCCTCTAACTGCCCCGCAAATCGTCCGCAGTGCGTCTAAATGTAGATTTTCGACAAGTTTTTCTTGTTCTTTAGTACAGTTATCCCAAAGGTGCGAACAGTAATCGAACGTTGGTAATATATATGACTTGTACATTTGCTCTAATGATTTTCTAGATAATCTATATTTAAAACTACGAAGACAATTTACCAATGGACGAACCTTTTAACTAATTCACCAATGTGGGAATTCCATTTACAGTCTGATTGCAAGGTTACTCCTAGGTGTTTATGGTAGCCGGCTTCAGTAATGTCTACTCCATGCATTTTAAGCTTAGGAATTGGAAGTTGGTTACCGGTATTTCTGCGAGTGAATAAAACAGCTTCAGTCTTACCAGGATTAAAGCTAACCTGCCATAGTTCAGCCCAGTGAGAGATCCTGTTTAGGTCATTATTTAAGGAAGCGGCAGTAACAACATGATTATCAACAATAACATATACCGAAGTATCATCGGCAAAAAGACGAATGTTACTACTGATACCCTCAATGATATCATTTATGTAGACTAAAACAGTAATGGCCCAAGGACAGATCCTTGTGGCACCCCAGCAGTGACTTTCCTTAGATCTGAATTGGAATTGTCTATAACTACTCTCTGTAATCTATTGTCAAGATAACTGGAAAACCAATCAAGTAACTTACCCTTAATACCATAAGCTTCTAATTTCGCTATGATTCCCTTATGCCAAACCTTGTCAAAAGCCTTGCTAATGTCACAGAAAACTGCCCTGACTTCTTTGCCATTGTCTAATGCATGTAGTATAAAATCATACAAGTATGTCAGTTGGTATACAGTTCCATCCCCAGGCATGAATCCCGACTGCAAATTCGTTAATACGTTATTATCTACAAAAAAGTTAAACACATGTTTAAAAATACATTTCTCAAAGACCTTTGATAAACAGCTGGTAAGAGCAACTGGTCTATAGTTTTACATTCATTAAAACTACCTTTTTTATGAATAGGAATGACAATAGCTTCCTTCCATATTGTTGGGAATTTACAATATTCTAGGGATGAATTGAATAGATTTGTAAGAGGAGTACAAAGGGATGGCACGATCATTTTGATAAATCTGTTACCTATTTTGTCTGGTCCACTCGCTTTGGAAATATCAACTGATAATAGGATGTCTCTTACTTCTTGTGTAGTCAATACAATAGACGCAAGTTGAGTCTTTACTTTACATTCAAGTGTAGGAGTCTCCTTATCAGGATAGTCAACTTGTGCGTGGTCAGCAAAATATTCATTAAATATATTTGCTTTATCTTTACTATCATTAAACATATTATCGTTATGAATAATCGAAGGAAATTTCTTATAATCTCCATTTTGGATTTTATATACTTATTCACTAAAGCCCACCAAAATTTAGAATTACTCCCTGATTGATCTTATCATCTAAATCGGAAATATATTTCAATTTGGCTGCTCTCACGGCTGCCGTTACTTTGTTCCGTAAAAGCCTAAATTTTTGCCAGTCTTTATCATAATTTCGAGTCTTTGCTTTCTTATGCTGTCTATTTCTTTTCCTGATAAGTATTCTTATAGCACTATTCATCCATGGATTGTCCCGAGGTCTTATTGTTACCACATTGTTTGGGACATAAATATCACATATATTTCTCAAAACATCAACAAATTCATGTGTTAGTAAATCAATATCATTACATCTAAAGATGGAATCCCAGTCAACGTTGTTAAGGCCGCGATTCATTCCCTCAGTATTAGCTAAATCATAATAAAATACTTTCCTTTTAAATTTTAAAGGCGTTGAATCAGAGCCCCCAACAGAGACATAAACTGGGCAATGATCACTACAAAAAAGGAACAAGCACACCCGAAGTGCGAATACAATTAGGGTTTGAAACAAAGATTAAATCAATTAAAGTACTAGTCGTTTGGGTGATCCTTGTTGGTTCTGTGATAAGTTGCTGTAAATCATATGTATCAAGAAGATTGTCAATCATGTTATTAGTCTGGTTATGTATATTGATGTTAAAGTCACCAGCAATAATAGTATCTATGCCCATGTCAATGCCATTACCAATTGATTGGAGGACTAGTTCCCAATAAAGATCACTTTTATCTGCTCTGTAAAAGTTTCCAATCAAATAGCTCTTGTTTTTACACACAACTTTAACCCAGATCGCTTCTAAACCTAAGGGAGACAACTCATCAGCATGTGTAACATGCAGGTTCTCTCTCACATAGATAGCAACACCTCCACCTTTTGATGGTCTATCTTTCCTAAAAGGGGCGTGGTAACCGGGGATAAGAATATTATTGTTATCAATTGTGACATTCAACCATGTTTCTGTTAAACATATAACATCATAGTCACTTAATTCTGCCTGGATTAAATCAACTTTTTCTCTTAAGCTACGCACATTCAGATGAACTATTTTTAAGTCAGGATAAGCAAGTGGGCCTGGATTTGGGTGCACATCACCACAGCATAGAAGAATAAGTAACATAATCAGCTGCACTTGCGGATTGTATAAACATAACGTCATTATGGCATATGAAGTTTTTTTAAATTTTGCATAGGAATTTAACTGTGAAATCATTTCAAAAAACCCTATTGTCTGTCGGTATGTCGAGATATCAACCGGCATCGTCAAATATGAATATAAACAGATCAGTTTGGGGACAGACGGGGTTATTTGTCAAAGGATGTGAAATACGCTCAGGTTGCTGCTTCCATTTCATCAAGATAACAAGTTTCACCTTTACAAGCTCAATGTGTGTGTATTCAAAACACAAGAAACAAATATACAACGCAAATTCAACATAAAATAATTTTCCATAAGTCATAATGGAAAATATTAAAATACTGTTTAGGGGCTTGAAATACTGGGGGTTGAAATAGAGAATTGTCATACAGTGGATAAGAAAAGAAAGGAGGGAAGAGAAGTAATATGCAGTAAATAGGGAAATGTATACTAGTAAGGCTGACGATGCAGTAAACTGTCAAGTAGTAAAACCAGACTGAGCTGGTTTAGCTTTTAAGTCAAGATTGCAAACTTAAGTTATCAAGGCTTGTACGAGCAAAATAGAAAAGCATCATAACTGTTGCCATTACGTAATGATGCCTGGCTCGTATAACAGAAAGCACGAGATAAGCGTACTTTTGTGCTAACAAAATCCCAGGCGGGTCAGTTTAGTGAACATGTAACGACAGGAGCAGGGATTTTTCGGATAATATATTTCATCAAAGGTGAGTTAATTCACTATTTACAAAATCATTTTATAATAGGATATGCTGGTAGTTGCCTTACTATTTTTATATGTGTCTATCGGTGAAAACGTTGACCGTAAACACAGCTGCTCCATGAAACAATACTGGTCAGTCCAATCAAGAGTACAGAATATACAAATATTACAAACGGAATCCCCCATCCCCAAATGCACAGAGTGTCTGTGTAAGTCCTCTGATGGAGCACTATTGAAAAACAAAAAACAAAGAAAAACAAAAACAACAAACAAACTGTCCTCCGTTATAGAAATAACATTAGTATACACAGTAATTTCTACATCTAAAGGACATGCGATCCACATAAAACACATAAATGTATGTTCACTGAAAATATATTGTCAATCTGGCTCAACGCTACATGTTTTAAAGCATCGTAACGTTGCTAATACACAGAGATATCATGCTCGCTTTACATGAAGCACGAGATGCACGGACTTTCCGTGCTAACAAAACTATCAGTGAAAACAGGACCGCAAACACAGCTCCTGCATGAAAACAAAACCGAGCAATCCAGGCAAGAATGCGAAATGTACAGATATCACACACGGAAACCGATAACAGGATGGAATGCCTTTCCAATGCTCAAAGTGTCTGTATATATTCTATGATGGGGCACTATTGAAAACTGACCTCTGTTATAGAAATAACATTATTATACACAGTAATTTCTACATCAAAGGACATGCGATCCACATAAGAACACATCAATGTATGTTCACTGAAAATATATTGTCAATCTGGCTAAACGCTACATGTTTTAAAGCATCGTAACGTTGCTAATACACAGAGATATCATGCTCGCTTTACATGATGCACGGACTTTCCGTGCTAACAAAACTATCAGTGAAAACAGGACCGCAAACACAGCTGCTCCATGAAAACAAAACCGTCTGTCTCTGATATGGAGTATCGAGAAGAAGCTGTATTTAAAGTGTCATCCCCTACTAGTGAACTCGTAAAACAGCTACTTGTAGCCCTGCAGAATAATGAGATACTCTCTGTCACGGCAGAGCAGTAGGTGAAGCTATTAAACCCACCTTCAGAGAGGAAATATCTCAACTATTCGAACAAAATAAACAGCTCGAAATGCAGGTTACAGAGCTTAAAGTCAAAGTAGATGAAAAAAGATGGACTCATAGAAACTTTAAATGACAAAGTTGACAGGATGGAACAATATTCACGGCGCAATAACGTCAGAATTACTGGTGTCCCAGAGGTAGCTGATGAGAACACAGATGAGATGGTTCTTAATATCGCAAAGTCTGTCGGTGTTGACCTGTCCCCGGCAGACATCGATATCAGTCATCGAGTGCCAAGGTTTCCTCCATCGCCCCAGTCCCATCCAAGATCGATCATCGTTATGTTTGTCAGCAATGTGAGCAAACGTAACCTCCTTGCAAGTAGGTCTAAGCTGAAGACCAAACAACGATCTGTCAGTAAAATCTTCATTAATGAAGACCTCACCAAAACCAGAGCTCTGCTAGCTAAAGAAGCCAGACGCCTGGTGAAGGAGGGGAAGATAGAATCCACCTGGGTAACGGGGGGGGAGTCATCCTGGTGAAGTTCAAGGACGGAAAGCTTAAAAAGGTCGCTACAAAGACCCATTTACAAGAAGTCCATGATCAAACTAGACTGACAATGGTAATTTCGCTGAGCCAGGACTCTCACTAACTCCAAATGAATATGTTTCTTCTCACACTAACTGTAAACACAATGACAAACTATCCTTTCATCATGTTTATAATTGTTCACTCTTAGATAGAACATATTGTCTATTGCTAATATATATTATAAAAGTGACACTTGAACTACATAATGTGGCATGAACATTGGCATGTTTGTAGCACACTATACAATACCAAGTTGGAATGTTACCAACGGTGGAGGTGTCAAATTACAATCGGTGTTAAAGTGTCAATACACAATGTTATGTGTCAGTGTTCACATGGTACAATATCACTTGCCCATGGAAAGAGGAATGTGATCAGTGTTGTCTGTGATTGTCCAGTATTCACGAGGAGCACCGAGATGAAAGGTCCCAAATAACAGCACAAAAGTAAGTGTCTATCAAATCCTGCGTTTAAGTAGGCACCAGGAAAGAAAAAGACTATAATATTGATCTGTGACTTTCTATGGACTAACATTGTGTCCTCAAAAGTTGAGGTGTGAATTATTATGACATTATGATTGTCTGTTTTTTCTTTGTTTGTTTGTTTGTTTGTTTTTCTAATGCTATATCAACCCATCACTGATAGTACTGGTATTGTAATTATATTTTCAGTGTCAGCGGCATGTTATTTCTTTGAAGCGTCACAAGCTGTACTCTCTTTGGGTTCTTAACCTGGTAAATGTTGGGCTACAATCAGGTGATGCATAGTCTGTTTACGATGTCACATGCTGTTTGACGATCATGTAAGGTAGACACTGCTCACTGTCACCTGAGTACCATATATTTGGTAGGTATTTTATCCTTTTACTGTGTATATATTTCATGTACGAGGGGTATTATTGTCACAAATATGTGTGGAGAATAATGTATTTTCTTACATGATTATAGTTGTGATATGTTACTGCTGCATAATCTATATAATACCTTTTGTGAACTGGATATATTTATCATTTATATGTCATATTGGAATTGATGCAGTTTGAGTAATTTGTATCACGTTAAATATATTTTGACAGATATATATTTATTATCAGTAATTGTAATGTGCAATGCCCTAGACTACTGTAGTTTAGATGTGTTATGACTTTTTTATTGATTGTTTATTATTATGTTACAGGGTGGACAACAAAATATACAATATATCTGAGCTCAATAAATTGTGGCGTAAGTCACAGCTCACACCCCAGCAGGCGCTGGTCTTCCTTTGAACATTACACCCCTACCCTGCTACAATTGTACTTCTCATTTCAACATGACACAACCGAGTATCTAGTTAGTGAGGTTAACCAGTTCCCTCCTATACAACATATAGTTGACTGTGAACCTCACTCTTCTGTGTACTCTATAGAGCTGTTGCCCGGAACGTCCGTCTCTCCACACCAGAACCGGGTAATACCAGAAAGCATTAAACAACGGTTGTTACCCTTTCTCGTGCTCTGCTTTATTTAAGGGTAACATAAAGACTAGTCTGTGTCTTTATGGGAGTGCAATTCATGGTATCTCAGTGCTGGGACCTGTAAATCTGACATAACTCCGGACTAGCACCGGCAAATATACACACACGAAAACATCTTCCCATATACATGCGATAATCTGGAACGCGATGCGTGAGACCCCACATAACCTCACCTTTCTAAAAGAGAGGGATCTAATAGGAGATGAAGTCCCATCACTGAAACGCGTTATTGTCACCCATGAAGATGCACAAATTTCATAAGGCATAAAAAACAAATCGTCAATCCTACACAACCTTCTGTAATACCATCCAGCGCATATTAAACTATATTTGGTTATAGGATACATGCAAATACTTCCAGTCATGTGATTGTGTATGTGTATGTGTGTGTGTGTGCAAATGTATGTGGGTGTGTTTGTATGTGTGTATGAATGTGAGGATCACATGTGTCGCACCAAGAAACATTCCAGTGATATGATATCTTTGTTACCTGTACACAATCGAGTATGGACCAGAAAATCCTGTTATTGATATTATGGAGTGAAATCACTCAGTCTCAATAAACAAAATTACCGATATTGACCACTCTATCCGTAAATTCGCCTCTTAAAGCCACCACAGGTTGCTGGGGACCATTTCTGACCACGGGGCCCCCTGGTTTCCTATTTGTTCATGTACATTTCTTCTGCCAATAACTGTCCTGAAATGCATGGATAGTGATGGTTCGCTGGTTTACAGTATATCCCATATACCATTTAGCGAGGATTGATTTAAGCTAATAGCAAGCCATCAATCAAGAAATGATGTAAACGCGGAATGTGTAACTGCACTAATAAAACTCGGAAACAACTTTCCATTATCGTTTCATGTAATGTATTTGTTCTCATAACAAATTGCCCAAGGACATTCAGATCTCATAAAAACATTGAGATACCCATGAGTGATTGCCGCCATTACCCCGCCGATTGTGGTTCCGGCGAAGCCAGTAATTAAACAACCTGGATCCTGATGACAATCCCAGTAAATTCCCGCTATCTAAACTACCAGCTGCACCCAAACCCGATAAGACATCGGGTCTTCGATTGCAAACATTGGACATAAATCAGGAAGTTACGTTTTAGTGCCAACCAGGACAACAAAAGGAAGACTATATTGTGTTAATGTGGCGTGGCTGCTCTGGGCGGATTGTGGCGCGTCATTCTCTGATGGTTTCGTATTCCACGAGATCATTCCAGTGTCCTGCCAGCTCGTGGAAAGTTGGTTATTTATTGTAGAGGTAGTTGGGTAAGTCCGTTAATTGCTTCAAGGCATCAGTGGAGCAGGGTTGATGGCCCCTGCCAGACAGTAGTTATTCTTCTTAATGGCAAACTGTTGAACTATGAGCTGTTCCAAGCAATCCCCTTCTCCACTTACAAGTGTCAATATAGACAGACAGACAGACAGACAGAGTTTATTTTGTAATGTCGGCCTAATGGCCCAGAATACAACTATGTCACGAGAGGTCACCATGATCTGATGGTCACGGGTGTTTTTAAGAATACATGTGTATCAGCGTTGTCGAATAACATACTCATGAGTGATTGTGCTACGTTCAATACATTTAAAATATTTTGCATTCATATAATGTGCTCAATAAGCTATCTGTGCCAATTAACACTTGACTCAACTACTGTATTATACAAATCATTATTATACATTTGTATACCCTTTTGATTTCCGTCTATCGTAAAGCATTGAATATGTCTATATAGAATAGGATATGTAACAAACAACAGTACTCAGGTTGTTTCACAACACAATGCATCTAATAGCACAGGTATCCAGTCCGTTTTGGTCGTGCCCCGAACATGCATCCTTAACACACACATTCTCGTGCTAAGCGCCCACATCGTGGTCTCTCGCAATGGACATGAGTCGACATGGATACAAACTCATTACTGTTAACTATGATATGATATAGATATTTTGGGCAATTGATATGAATATGATTATAGGTTAACTCTCTCTCTCTATGTATATATATGTATGTATGTGTGTATATGTATATATGTTTATGTGTGTATGTGTATGTATTTGTATGTATGTTTATGTGTATACATGTTTATATGTATGTGTGTGTATGGTCACGGGTGGATATGTGTGTGTGTATATATATATATGCATATATATGTATGTGTATGTATATGTGTGTATATATATATGTATGTGTGTGTGTGTGTGTGTGTTTTAATCGCAACCCGTTAAACAATCGCTTAAATGAAATTGACACGTTTACGGCTTCATTTTTAAAGCGCATGGACGCTATGTTTTGATCTGATAATTATGACATAAGAGGTCACCATGATCTGAATAACATACTCATGAGTGATCGTGCTACGTTCAATACATTTATAATAGTTTGCATTCATACAATGTGCACAATAACCTATTTGTGTCAATTAACACTTGACTCAACTACTGTACTATACAAATCATTATTATACATTTTTTACATTATCCTTTTTATTTCCGTCTATGGTAAAGCATTGAATATGTCTATATAGAATAGGATATGTAACAAACAACAGTACTCACGTTGTTTCACAACACCATGCATCTAATCGTACAGGTATCCAGTCTGTCTTGGTCGTGCCTTGAACATGCATCCTTAACACACACACACACACGCACACATTCTCGTGCTAAGCGCCCACATCATGTTCTCTCGCACATGCACATGCGTCGACACGGATACAAATCTCCTCACTACTGTTAACTACGTTTTGATGTAGATATTTTGGGCAATTGATATGACTTTCATTTATAGGCAATTTGAAAACATTATATATGTGAAATTTTCTCGAATTTTCCTTTCACTAAATAGACAAATGTTTTTGTCTTTGTATTTCCTTTTTTACCCTTTCCTCTTCTGTTTGTTTGATTATTTCTGTTATGAATGTGACAAGAAAAGAATGCCCTTGTTTTGTTTACGCATTATATCATTAATCTATGATGTTGGTGTGTGCCTATGCAGTTTTGCATCCTCAAGACCCCACTGTCTACTATATTTGTCACCAGTTTCTAATTTTTGATGTCGGTTGAAATATCACAATATAGACAGGCAGTTGGTACATTTGCTGCAGCACTTCATTCTAAACACTCAGGTAAATTTGCTCTTTATCAACATCTATTCAAATTTCGTTGTCTGAATGGCAGTTGTGTTTCCATAATGATTTCACTTTTGTTACTGTGCTGTGGAGATATTCATCCTAATCCAGGACCTAAATGCACAAATGCTTTAAGGATAGTCCATCTAAATGTACGTAGTCTTAAGGAGAAATTAGATATTTTAAGAGTTGAACTTGGATTTTATGATGTGATATGTCTAACCGAAACTTGCTTAACTTCCGATACAAATAATATTGATATAAAAATTCCTGGCTTCCACCTACCTTTCCGTAAAGACAGACAAACTCGCGGTGGCGGTGTAGCCGTCTATGTAAAAGATACTATTTGTGCGTTGTTGATGTCTGATTTAGACATAGTCGGACTTGAGGCGATATGGATACAGACTAAATGTAAAACAAGAAACTACCAGATTGGAACTGTTTATCGCGCCGACAAGAGCTCCGAATATTGGAATTTGATCGATGAATCAATAGGTAACGCAGTTGATCTTAATATGCAGACAATTATAACCGGTGATTTCAATATTGACGTTCTTCATGGCAATAATCAAAAGATAGACTTTATACAAAGTTACTACGGCCTTCGACAAATAATCTTGGATGCTACTAGAATAACCGCAAGTAGTAAAACTTTGATCGATTTGATATTTGTTTCTCGCGTCGACGTTGTTAAAGATTCTGGTGTATTAGATCCCACATGCAGCGATCACTGCCCCGTATTTGTTAACATAGCAGAAATGATGCATCACAAGAATTCATTCAAAAGGAAAATCTATGATTATTCTTCAATGGATGTTAATGGTATGAATGAAAGTATCAAAGAGATAAACTCAGATATATTTTTCTCTTCGGGGAACGTAAATAATATCACTGAAAACCTTACATCCTTGTTATTGAATATCATGAATGAATATATTCCAAATAAAACATAAATAGCCAAAATCCCGCGTGGATAACTTCCACAGCAAAAATAACTTCCGTTTTGCGGAAACCCTAACGGATACTGGGTAATGTAGGTTTCCGCTAGGTTTCAGTATCCGGAAACAGACAATGCGAGTTTCCGCATAGTTTACAAAACTGAAACTAACAAATCTAGGTTTCCGTCAAGTTTCTACAACTGAAACTATCATTATGCGTTTCCATTTAGTTTCAGTTCGCTGAAACATTCAAAGAGAAATGACTTTGTTTCCGCTATTGCGGAAACCTATTGAATACTGGGTAATGTAGGTTTCCGCTAGGTTTCTGTTGGTTTCAGCTTAGATGAAATGGCAAACTTATAATTAGCTTTGTGCTGTTCCATTGGGGACTATATTTACTTATTGTTACATTTGCAAGATAATTTCTGTTTACAGAATCCAGTTAGGGTCAATGCAGGAAGCAAAAGTACTGTTCGTGCCGTAGTCCCTAGTATGTTGATCAACCTTCAGGTGTTGGCAATCTATAGCTCATTTTTATACTGTACCGGTAAAGTGTTTATGGTTACATGCCAGTTTTTAGTGTACATTTGTGATAGATTAGTTATTTTACTGTCCTTCGAAGACAGGTAAGTATATAAGTTTGTTTTTATTTCATGTACACATTTACAAATTTAGAGTTACGACTTTCATAGTCACGATATGGCTACCGATGTGACTATGCAACTCACTCACTACCATTCTGCATAACTTGTGAATGTACAATTTATTACATTGTACCCGAAAAACAACAAACACAGTGACACATGCACTGTTATGATTCATCTGTTTCATTATTGTGAATAGCTCACATTTCAACAGTACTCAACAATGTGTGTGTGTGTGTGTGTGTGTGTGTGTGTGTGTGTCTGTGTGTCTGTCTGTCTGTCTGTCTGTCTGTCTGTCTGTCTGTCTGTATGTCTGTATGTATGTATGTATGTATGTATGTATGTATGTATGTATGTATGTATGTATGTATGTATGTATGTATGCATGCATGCATGCATGCATGCATGCATGCCCATATCAAAAGGGAATTTTCAGCATTGGAGAAAACAAATTCTGTATGAATATGCAAATACAAATATGTCAAAACCCTACAACATTTTATGCATATGATGAAATGAGGTCTACTAGTGCAGGCATAACATATTTGCTGTGGTATTTATAAAACAGATTTCAAATTCAAATTCAAATGTTTATTGTATGAAAGGTCATGGGCCCATATACATATACATGAAGTGTACATTTGAAGCTGTCTCAATGTATCTTAACATATACACACTAACAATCTCACATAGTAAAGACTTGGCAACTTGCTTACAACCATGAAACTTCTGTTGCACTCACACTGAGCAGCCAACAATCCTCTGATGTGGTACATATGACGCAGAGCCTTGAGTTGAGCCTGAGTTTTGCCACACAGAAAGGGAAATATAACCAAGTTGATTACAACAAGGCTTGAACCAGTCCACAACCGCAAACAGATAATCTGTATGCTCTACTTAAGATTTGTGGGTGAATATGAAGAGTCCTGGTTGATGTCTGGCACAACATCGTTGCCATCCTTATCATCCCACACAGACTCTTCATCATCCTGCAAATACAATACATACAATGCTTAGTAAAACTGCAAAAACAGCCAAAGTAACACATTTATACATATTCATAAACATGCACAGTGGTACATCTGATCACAATGAAATTATATAATTAGAACGACTAATTTGTATATGTAACCAAAATATTTTTTTCACAATCACAAAGGAAAGATATGTAGTATACATGTATATTGTATCTTCCATTTGACATGTCACTTATTTTATTGATTGGTACCAGAAAATAGCAGCCAACCCAGTATTCTGAAGCAAATTGTTGTAATATTTATTACTGTTACTGTACTCATATTCAAGGTAACATCTACTACCAAATCGCCAATTGAAATCGAAGCATATGTAAAACGGTACATACATATTTTAAATAGATACGAATTATGTTTAAACACTGAATGTAACACATAATTATATATGTGATCTTATTCAAATTGAAATGACCAACTCAACTGAGAAAAGCATACAAAACCTAACATTTCCCATGAATGAAAAATCGTGGGTATTTCTTAGTTTTATCAACTCTCTAAGGAAACATTCCCAGAAATATAGTAACATAAAATATTATTTTTTTTATGTGACCTTTAATTTAATTTAAAAACTGTAAAATGTGTAACACAACTTATTCACTTTCAGTTACAGTTACATATCTGGTATACAATAATTACACTCTTGCTCGACAACGGTATAAGAATCCATACCGAAACGTCGCATCATACATAATAAAGAAGTTGTTATCCATAAACTCTCTTACTTTCTTATTTGTCACCAACTTCTAAATGCCAATCAAAACAAATTACAATAATTAAATATATTCATTATTGATATATGATGGATAGCAATGGGATAGATCAAACTGAAGTCGTTAAATGAAACCTATGAAGTGAAGTATTTTGGACTAACCTGATGAGAAACTGCCGTCCATTCCAGACGATTCCTTGTTTCCTTGAAACAAACGACTGGCAGTGCGGACAGAAAACTGGGTCTTTTCTTGGAACTGAAAAACATATCAACATATCTTAACTTATGAAAGTGTAATCCCATATATAACATATGTTAAACTTATGGTTACACTGGAATCCACGCACTGTTACATTTTGAGTGATTATATTTTCACAAAGATAAAGAAATTTATTCTATGTATCTATTTAGTGTTTACTTGTTTTTGACTAAATGCTGATGAATAAAAAATATTGTTTTAAGATTTCCTTTAATGAAATTAGGAGCATGGTATGGTGTAACTATAAATGATGATTACCAAGCCAAAGCCTCTTGTCAATCTCCAACAAGTCAGTGGATCCACAATACGTATCTGTAAATCAAATACTTGAAACAATGATTCTTTTAGAAATGTTATACGTGACTTGTGTCGATGCATTGTAAGGCTAAGAGGTTCAATAATTGATTACCTAAATTATTACACAAAGCTATGAGTGTAAAGTATATGTTATAATTGTTTTAATGGTAATAAAATGATAAAAAAGATGTACTGGTATAATTGGATAAATACCGCCATATAGCTGGAATATTGCCGAGTGCGGCGTAATACTAAACTCGCTCACGTAGATTTATTGAGCTGACATCACATATAATTAGATAAGTAAAGTTAAAATACAGGGAATGTACGTAGATCTACGTGTAGAACTGAAAAGAATGAACATGATATAAGCATGTCTAATACATGTGCATGTTTTGAGCTCAATAGGTAAATTACTTACCTGGTGAAGTTTTACGTCCAGCAGAACGTATATTGCCTACTCCTGACAGGGTTTTGAAAAAATCGCCTATTTGCCACTTAACACAATCTCTCATGAGTAGGACTCATGGAGCTCGATGAGGACTTTTAAAGTAACGTGAATATGTTTTCAGATTTATTCACTTCTCTAGGCCTACATGTTGATGCTTGACACTGAGGAGGAGCAATTAGTGCCCATAATGCGATGAGAAGACCCTTAAGCCCATACAAGCCCACTGTTGGGTACTCACATTCAATCTGCTCATTTCCACCTTTCACGGTCCCCTTTGATGTCGGCAATGTAAACAAATAAAACAATGGCGACCGGATCACGTCCACGCGAGACTACCTAAATCATTATAAAACACACAGCTGACATTTTATGTGTATAGTGTATGTTTATTTTGTTGTATAACGCGGAAAGATATTGTCAAACTGTAATGTCAGATTTAGATTGAAAACAACAACAAAGTGTTTTTCCCGTGAGCCTTTGCGAGTCGCGATTTTCAAAGCCGCCTCAGTTTTCCTCAAAGCACTGAAAGAGAAATTCGCTACCTGGAAAAGAAAGATGGAAATGGCTGCGAAAACTCGCAGTACCACGACCCTGTCAGGTAAGACCAATTTGTTTTGTTGTCAAATAACGTTTTATGAATTATTTACTTTACGTACAGATAATCCGGATTGGTAAACAAGCTAATCTATCGAATTACAGCCAGTGGCCATAGGTATTCGCCACTATGCATTATTCGACTTACATGTTAATTTGGTGCAGCTAGAAATATGTCTTGAATTTATTTGATATCCGTTTGATATTGTTCATATTTTGCACATGGGTTCTGAATCATCTCAGCTTCAAAGACATAATTTCCGTTTTATTTTCAATTCAATGCGTGTCATGGATATGGCAATTTTTAACATGGCGGTCTATGGGGAAAGAATACGCAATGTTGTATATATGTTGCTCATGTAACTACAATGCGGAAAATTATGTATCTGTGACCAAGATTATTTCCTAACAGCCTGCATAATTTGACAACCAAATATGGAAAACTGAATTAATGAAAATTACATAACTACACTAAAATAGCATGCAAGTCTATGAGAATTTTGCCGACTTACGTATATTTAAGTCCCCTGACTGTATAAACAGTTTTGCACGAACTATTTTCAAAGGTTGGTGAAGTAAAATAAGTGTCTATCGAAAAATAAACTACAATTTTGAAAAATATAGCAAATAGATTGTATATTAATTGATTTGTTTTATCCATTTAGGCTGTTGAGAGGAAACGTGTCACGACCACTCCTGGAAGAAAAGATCACCCTCTCTAACTGAAGGTATGTGTTTATGGTACTATGAAACATAGACGTAATTTCACTTTGAATATTTTATTATTATGCTTCCCTAGATACATTTTCACAAAATGAACCATACTCAAGTTACATTTGCAAATGGATTTGAATAACCGGTAACTTAATCATGATTTCAAATTGGACCAAATAAACTTCACACCTGTGTGAAATGGCAGTAAAACTGACCCCTTGATTTTACAATACCGTAATTACTCCAAGGTTATGTCACATGAGATAACTGAACTTCATTCATCAGGATGTTTATGTCAGGCCGTTCACTTACTCATTGCATAACCTTAAAGTGATAAATCTGTAGTTTGCTTGTTGGTATAAATGTCGCTGCAATTGTTTGGGGGTTTGTTAAACCTCAAATGAATGAATGGAGAAATGCAAAGAAAAAGTAACGTGTTATTGTTTATTTTTTTCAGCTGATGATGAGTCTGCAGACTGTATAACGAATGACCAAGGATGGTCAGCTGAAACATGTGTGAAGGTAATTTTGACCTATCTGTAGTGACTTTCATTATAAGTAGTAAATTATTTCCAATTCATAGAGTAGAGACAAGGTTTATGGATGTCAACTCCTTTATTATGTGAAAACATGTTTCAGAGTGAATGCTTACCCCTTCGTCAGGTGTAAGCATTCACTCCGAAACATCCGGAAACATTCGCGTCTTGTATTATTCACTTCTAAATACACCTCAAAGACGTAATGGTGTAAACATACAGTCACTACTGGGTGAATATACTTGTGCCTTCAACAATACAACTGCCTGACTGAGTTTGGTTTTACGCCGCTTTTAGCAATATTCCAGCAACATCACGGAGGTGGACACCACAACGTTGATGAAAATCTATTACTAGTACCATTATTACTACATAGAAAATGCAATAAATGTTCAGATATTATATGTAACATATTACTGCCTCTGGTCTTGGAAGGATGTAACTCCAGAGCAAAGTTTGTATAGATTCTGTGTCCTCTTTAGAAAATAAGATATTACATTCGGTCAATGAAGTGTGATGAATTGCATAATTTGAGTTTTGAGAAAACTAGTGCAAAGTGTGATTGTTCAATTTAGTTCTCTTTTATTCAAACGTACTTGTGGATTACTCATTTTAAATCATCCTTGGCATTGTCAGTTTCTTGTTGATTGATGTTTGTGTAATTCATCAAAATAACCTAGTAATTCGTTATAACCTGCCATTTTCAGAAACTTGCACAACGCCCAAACAGACTTGCATCTATTGATTGGCCAGATAGACGATAGAAAAAGGTAGCGACAACACTCACCATAGACATGACATCACCAGTCGTGAGTGACGAATTAGACGTCAATTAGTTGCATTCCGTCCCCTTTGTCTGTGAGTCCAGCAAGCTTATGGCATACACGACGACACTGGACTTGGAAAGAATCTACACCTCCACTGCTCTCGTCAAGGCCAACAGGAGGACGAGGATGAGGCATCCAACCAAAGTAACAGAGGGATCTCCGCTCCAGGGGATGCCCTTACAGGGCCCACTGACCAGCTCTTGCAATTTAATTGAATTTATTTTCAATTTCATAATGTAATTTTTATTTTATTTTGTATTGTAAGCTGTATGTTGTTATTGTATATCATAGTGGATGTTTGGCGATAGTCGTGACATAGAGTGTGTGGCTGAATGCCAAGGCGTGCAAATAAATGTCCGATGCAACTATGTTTTATCACTGTGTTAAGTTGTATGTTATTGTTATTTTCATCATTAGCCTGATTTTAGAAATAAATTTCGTATCTAACATGCTATTTCAAGATAATAAGTGAATGAAAGTTTAACTGATGAAAAATTACAACTTTGTTATAAATGATATATGATTTCTAAAACTGGATTGAGTTATGCCAACATGTTTTGCCCTGTTCTTTAGTGCTATATTACTAGTTATATGTATGATCTTTATTTGCCTTAAATGCTAATCCATACCATGTTGAGAAAATAAAACAATGAATCTTATTATATATTCTGTTTTTCTTTTAGTAAATGTCATGATAATAACAAATTGCTTATATTGTTTTGAACAAGAGTTTATGATATAAATAAAGAAGAATGTTAACATTTAGCTCTTTGAAACGCATATGAAAACCCGTGAACCTGAAATTGAAACCGGTAACTGAAACTATGCGGAAACCTTGTCGGATTGTTGGTAACTGAAACTATGCGGAAACTATGTCGGATTGCTGGGAACTGAAACTATGCGGAAACTATGTCGGATTGTTGGTAACTGAAACTATCGCGGAAACCTGTTGGAGTCTTAATAACTGAAACCTTGCGGAAACCTGATGGATTCAAAGTTAACTGAAACTCAACGGAAACTTCTTGGAGTGTGGGTAACGGATACCTTGCGGAAACCTGTTGGAGTGTGGGTAACGGAAACCTTGCGGAAACCCTTGGAAAGTGGGTAATTGTAAGTTTCCGTTATTGCGGAAACTCAATGTAAAAGAACGGAAACTCACTGGATTCTAGGTGGAAACTTAAGTTTCAGTCCACTTTCTACTAGGTTTCCGCATTGCGGAAACCGAGTTATTTTTGCTGTGATCCTTAATAAGAAAACGAAATCGTGTTCATAAGATTGCAAAAAACAGAAACCTTCCTGATGATTGGACTAAGTTCAGAACACTTCGGAACAAAGTAATATCAACAGTTAGAAATGCAAAACGTGCTTTTGATGCACGAGTTGATGAAACTATAAATAACACTCATGGTACTTACATGTGGTGGCGATTAGTTAAGAATTAAGTTGAAACATATTCGATAATATCGTCTTTTCCATCAATTGTCAGCAATAACATAGTTTATGACAATGAACAAGATATTGCTGATGTACTCAACTCATTTTTCTCAGAACAATCCCAAGTTGCTGATCCTAACGCCGATCTGCCTGATTTCGAACCGCGTGAAATCGATCATCCTATGTCATCTATCACGATAAGTAATGGAGATGTTCGCGATATTCTTCTGAGTCTAGATACATCGAAAGCCAGGGGGCCTGATGGCATTGGAAACATCATACTGAAACTAACTGCAACCTCTTTAACCCCGTTGTTAGCTAAGTTGTTCAACATCTCCCTTTGTAATAAAACGTATCCTACTTCTTGGAAACTAGCTTCGGTGTTTCCGCTTCATAAGAAAGGTGATGAACACGATTGCTCAAACTATAGACCTGTAGCGTTAACAAGCTGTGTCGCTAAAGTTTTTGAAAAATGCATTTTTAAATACGTCTTCAACTTCCTCAGGGATAACAGTATTTTATCAAACTTACAATCTGGATTTATGCCTGGTGATTCTACAGTAAATCAACTAACTTATCTTTATAATTTTTTCGCAAGTGCCGTAGACCAAGGAAAGGAAATCAGAGCGGTATTCTGTGATGTAAGTAAAGCCTTTGACAAAGTTTGGCACAAAGGTATTATTCGTAAACTTTACGCTTATGGTATACAGGGAGAACTTTTGGAGTGGTTTGAAAGTTATTTAGATAGTAGAATGCAGAAAGTGGTAATAAATGCATATAGTTCAGGTATCAAATCTGTGGAAGCTGGTGTACCCCAGGGTTCCGTATTAGGACCACTTCTGTTCATCATTTATATTAATGTCATTGTAGATGGTATAGACAGTAACATTCGCCTTTTTGCTGATGATACATCAATATATGCTATAATAGATGATCATATTACAGCAGCCGCAATTATAAACAGTGATTTGGCAAATATTTCAGACTGGGACAGAAAGTGGCAGGTAAGTTTTAATCCTAGTAAGACTGAGAGTATAACATTCACTCGTAAAACGAAAAATTATGCCAGGCCGAACTTACTAATGAATGGTGAAACAATTAAAGAAGTTGATAACCATAAGCACTTAGTATAACACTTCAAAGCGATTGTTCTTGGAAAGTTCAAATAGGTGACATGGTAAAGAAAATTAGTCCAATGATCAATTGTATGAGAAGTTTGAAATATCGTTTATCTCGGAAAACGCTAAATACTTTATATAACTCCTTTATCTTACCACTTTTTGATTACTGCTGTCATAAATCGGATAATTGTACGATTGAACAGGCGTTTTTACTGGAAAATTTACACTTAGACGCATTAAGAACTATATGCGGTGCGGTTTGTGGCACCAGTCATGATAAAATATACAAGGAAACCAATTATAGCACACTGAAACAAAGACGATATCGCTCTAAACTTATAACTTTCTATAAAATGAATCATCGTCTGACTCCTGTTTATCTTAATGATCTTGTACCAGGTAGAGTATTTCAACAAAGCAACTATAATCTTAGAGATAGTACTTCCATTCAAACTACTAACGGTAGAACGCAAAGATATTCTCAATCATTTTTACCGAGCGCGATTATGTCGTGGAATTCATTGCCCGATGGAGCTGTTAACGCTATTTCCGTGAGGCAGTTTAAAACCATGATAAATCCAACAGAAACTCACAACTACTTTGATTTAAATTTTGGGACTAGATTTTGTCAAATCATCCATTGTCGCCTCAAGCTCGGCTGTAGTGATCTGAACGCAGACAGATATAATCGTCATTATAACGAAGACGTCATTCACTACCTTTTTACATGTCGGAACTATCAGAATTTAAGAACAACGGTGTATTTTTATATTCAAGGATACGACGTGAAAACTACCTTATACGGCGCATTGGATAACTCAACAAATTGTGACATTCTCAACTCATTACACCAGTTCATTTCTAAAAGTAAGCGCTTCCAGTGATTATCACCTCTACATATACATGTATATTCAATGCAAGACAAGATTTATATAACTTGATTTTCTGCGGCAGCTCTCTTCGTTGCTAGGCACAACCAACACCATAACCAAATATTTATTATTCAATCATTTTTCTGAGTGTAATTTTGTCTCAGTATTATTCTTTTCTTGTCGGACTATTTCAATTATGTATCCAGCTATATTGGAACCGTGTACTGGAGCGGCGTTTATATAAGCCACTAGGCTTGTTCGCCTATCCAGGTTTCTGCATTGAATGAATTAAAATATGTTTAAACCAATCTACAACGTTAGCCTCCCTGATTCAACTATTAATGAAGAGATGTGGATTGTGTTGGATCCACAAAAACTGTTGAAAAGAAAGTTGGATATAGAACTTTCAACAGGATATGTTGTTTATGGGGATACATTGATGTACATTGTTAACCTAAAATAATGTATGAATTTGTTAATCTTATTTCTTTTCATATTAGCATATCTACACTTTGCAAACTGATATTCTTCTTCTATTTTCATGCCTTATTGTTATCAAGTGCACAATATCACTGAGAAAATCCGGATGTTTCTTTAATTTCTACATTTCCAGCATTCCATTCGGGCAGTGTTGGAAAAACTGAAGATGACCAACTGATCTTTACCTACAACAGGTACGTGTACCCCAAACCCTTCAGTAAATAATGTACATAACATTATCCGAATAATATAAATCATATGAATCGAAAAAATACAAAAAAATTACACTACCACTGTTTTGTAACTTCCAACTGGAAATATTTTCCACTTATATATATCTCCTTTCAGAAGCAGTTTGGGACGAGCAAGAGGGTTCGTTCACCTTAGAACAAATGTAGAAGACAGAGAAGTGGGAAAGCAGAGGCCCACAGGTTGTGCGCAAAGAACAACAAAGGTTCAGATCTGTAAGTAAATAAGTTCTAATCATTCTCAATTCTAACCACACAAAGGTTAAAATATTAAGGAAAACCTTATTTGAAAAAACCCTCAAGTGAATGTAATTTCTTGAAATGTACACTGACATTCAAAAGAACTTTCGAAATAAACACTGTTTAATACATGCAATTTATAATTAGAAATATACAGCTTAAAGAGTTTTAAATAGCACTTAGTAAAGCGCCAGTGTACATTATTTTTCTAACTCAGTTGGTTTTGGTCTGGACATATTTCACCTTGCACACATCAATAAACAATTCATTAACAGCACCACACTTGTTAGTAGCTGCAAACACGTTGTCAATAGCAGTGTGAGATATTAGTTATGGAGGTCCACCTATGACCCCATTCAATTTCCTGTCTGCCAGAATGACCCCACATTATATATTTTTTTTTAAAAACCCAAACATTTCTTTTCACAGTATTTTCAAAATAATTGATAATTCGTAGTTCTATACATATACTATCTAGGCAAAATGTCTGTAACATTCAGAAAATAAGCTATGGCTTTCACATAGGAATTTCTCAGAAAAAACTGGCATTGACAATGACCAGTATTTCATGAATTTAGTGTGCATTCCTAAGAGATGTTATTAATTCAATGTCATTGTTTTCAGTAAGTCACAATTATTATTTAGTTGAAAGAGAATCTTTTTTGTCAGTCATCAAATGTCCAACCCAAGCTAAGGAAATATGTCCTTCTCTCGCTTGTCTCTCTACTCTATCAAATTTCATTAAGTCCTTCTGAGATTGAAACTTTTGTCACTTTTCAGGTCAAATGATCAGTTTTGATTTATTGAGCTTCGTGCTTACTGGACAATGGTTTCAGTTCATTTTACCTCAAGCAACAGTCTTCTTTTCTAGCTAGCGATATTGTTAATGAATGATTGTTTATAATGATTGTTTATTGTTTTCTTACTTTCAGAAGTTGGAAAGCAGGAAGAAGGTCCTGACAACTGGCTGGAGAAGTAGAAGCAGAAAGTTCTTCTTCTCTTGGGGAAAGAGTTAACATTTCTTAAATTAGAAAACCAAGTAATATGGATATATCTATATTGATGGGTTTAGGAAAACATTCCATACTCACTGCTGTTTATTCCCTTATTGCTTTTAATTATTTATGCATTTTGAAAATTCATTTTTTTATTAATGTGAACATTCCAAATATTGTGTGTTTATCAGCAAATTGTTGAAATTGAATAAACTTTTCATGAATTTGTGTTTTATTCTGTTATTTGTCATCCTGACGGTTTTACCATTATGCAGTTGTATAAAATACCTGATTTGGTATGTGTGATGCATGAAACACAGCCTCTTTTCTGTAAGGCCGGGTAAGGGGCCGGCACAATTCAGATTCAGTTTCATGGAAACCAGGTTATAAGTTGGAAACTAGGTTGGAAACAACAATAAACTAAGCACCAACAGGAGCCTCCATGGACGAGTAGGTAAAGTCCCGATACTGGTGCAAAATGTAGTTTCAGTTTTAATGGAAACTAGGTTATAAGCTGGAAACTAGGTTGAAACCTACAACAAACTACAACACGGAAACCAGGTTGAAACCTACAATACACTAAAACATGGAAACCAGGTTGAAACCTACAATAAACGAAGACATGGAAACCAGCTGGATCCCGCTTGGAGGAGTGGGTAATGAATCGAACTGGAAACCAGCCGGAAATGGTGCAAAATTCAATTTCAGTTTTCATGGAAACCACCATGAAACTATAGGAAACTATCTGGAAACCAACTGGAAATGGTGGTTTCCATAGCGTTTCTTCTCAGTTTCAGTGTTCTGGAAACCAACTTATTTTTGTAGTTTATGTCCTTATTGAGAGACATTCTCTTTTTGTGCAGGTGAGTCAACCCTTTCACTATTTCATTAAAAGATAAGTTAGGCATAAGTTTGTTAAATTTATTAAATATCAATACATGTTAAACATTTGTTAAATTTATTAACTATCAATTAGGATATACATAAATGCTAACTTAAATTAAATTATCTGGTTATTTATTCTAATACAAGCTTGTTAAATCATAAACGTGAGAATGGCCATGTGCTTATTTGGTGTCGGCCATGACAGTTGTTTCATTAGCATGAAAAGTCATATTAGGCACATGTACTTATTACAGTAACTCACCCACTCACTCACTCACTCACTTACTTATTACAGTAGCATATTGTTCATTGATTGATTCAATGTCTGTGATATTGGTATACTGTCACTGGATATATTTGTAATTGGCCATACTGTATTTATTGTTTTGCAAATGTTGTTATATGTGATTGTGAAGTGTGAACCTATGTCCTCATTGAGAGACATTCTCTTTTTGTGCAGGTACGCAAGCATATATCTTCACCCTCAACAAATAAAAAATATACTTGTTGGCAGTCGTTGGCAGTAATTATTACGGCGGCGTCCAGTCACCCGAGTCTATTATACCCCAGGACCACGGTCTCATTTGTTTCTAGCCTTTCTGTCTTTTTTTTTGGAAATAAAAATTGCATAAATGCAATTTCACGTCATACACCAATCATCTTTCAAGAGCGATTTCTGTAGAATTAACTTTGGTCATAAGGAAGTGCAAGTGGTGATGCACTCTCAAGACAGAGACAGACACCGATATTTCTCCTATTTTTTCAATCGCAATTTACAAAAGAAGTTACTCTACTTTATTTAATTTTAGGTGAGGTGAAATAGGGTTTAACGTCGTACTTGAGAACATTTCGCTCATATGACGACGTGCATGCGTGTGTATGTGTAGGTGCGGCTGCTTGTACTAGCCCAGACTGAAGCTGGTTTTATAGTGCTAGCCCACTGGGATTCCACGCCGCAGTGAAGCACGAATACCCCACTCAGTCACATTATACTGACTCCGAGCCGACAAGTCCTTGTTTTACATATCAATGCCGAGCGCCAGGCAGGGAACAACAAGTACCAGACAAGTACGTCTTTCGGTATGACGCGGCCGGGATCGATACCGTGACCTTCCACTCTCCAGGCGGACGCTCTAACCATTACACCACAGAGGCGGTCTTTTATTTAAAAGTATATATGGTACCGTTATCTTCAGACAGACGCTCACGCGAACGTCATCAATTCAGCAAGTTATATTCCATAAAATGCTTAATGTTGTCCTTAAAACATCTGGGTATATTAAAGGCGTCAGCATATTTCTGCTTGAATTCAAGAATATCAGACGGGATATAGTCAAGAAAAGTGCGCATTATGCGAGTTCATGGAGATGATCATAACAAGAGTTCCTGATTGTTACAATATTCTCCAATAAGGAATCTATACCATCAAGTGGTGTATTGGTTCAAAAATACATAACCAACATATTTATAAACAAACACATACATATTTGATGAAAAGATCATACTCGGATACAATGCGCCAAAATGAAATACAGTGCCTTCTTCAACCGGCTCATTCCATGTACTTTGTTTGTGTCAACGCTAAATGTGATTCCCGAAACTGCGTTAACCATAATTGTCAAGTTTGAACTCAATCCTCCGCTTTGATTGTTAATTAGAGTGCATTAAAGTGTGTGCTTTAAGAAACCGCTATCTGTGCAACATGTCTTTTGTGGTTCAGTATACCAGGTTATTCCGCCCTGAAGGAGATTCGTAGTGTTCTATGATACTCTTATCATTCATGAATCTGATATGTTCAAGTTGATTTGCGTTGTCTGCACGATGCCTCGTGATTTGACATCGTGTACGTGTATTGGTCTGTTTGGGACAAAATGATACCGATGGATCACAATCCCACAATCACAAACTCCAATCGTTTCATGATCAAACATTCATTTCAACGCAGAATGTAATGAAAACACCAGACACAATCTGGTCAAACGTTTAATAATGTTGTCTCCCTCAAAAAAAAAGAAAGAAAAAAAACCCGTTACTGAACAAATAATATCTAAAACTATCATTTTATAAAGATAATTTATTCTAGCAGTGCATCATTTCCTATGCGGGTTTTGCTCATATTTATAATCATAACTAAAGGTTTGCGACAGCACTTTGGTGTAGTGCCGCATTGCAGTTTTTATATATGGAACAATTTGACCAGTCACCGATGAGGTTTTGCACGATTTCGCTATTTCCACCGCGAAAAACAGATTGTTGACATGTGGTCGCCAAGCTACACCAATTGTGACTTTTAGCAAAACAAATTATATATGTATTGGCAGTTTGGATACATGTTTCATGGCAGCTTAGATACAAGTTTCATGGTAACTTGGATACACTGTGCATCATATATCGCGGTGGGTATTACCAGCTACATAGTAACCTTAATGGCTGTTTCATTAAAACTGACCGTGTTCCCATACATCACCTCGAATTGCCCACCGTTCCATTCATATTGACTGTGTGTAACATAAGACTTCCACTGTTTTCGTATTTAAGTTCTGCCACGACATAGTCCGCACAACATTATCCAGAACAAACTACGCAGAGGCGATAATGAAGATGTTGCTTTGTGTATGGTATGAAACATTCAACACAAATGCAATATTCTTGATGGAACGATGTTGGTTACATGTTCGTTTGTTGGTGTAGCGCACAAACACAGACGTTATTACCTTCTGTAGCTTTACACACCAATCCCTGCTTGAAACTACTTGAAGGTAACCATAGTTACAAAACAGATAGTCAACAGACAAACCACAAACCATAGGAAGAAACTCTTTGTATCTCCTTGCAGTCGGATGGAAGCAAAAATCATCAGAGGTGATGTGGAGGATATTGTACAGACGCTTCTGTCAATTTGCCACACTCATAAAAACACGCTCGGAACTAAATCTTAATAGCTGCATAATTAACGATTGTAACTTTATAACCGACTAGTGCAGTTTATCGAAATACCTTAAAGCAGCTCTCTGTTTTATAATCATTTGCTTTCTAGGTGCCCACATATGCTATGAGTGGTTTAAGCACACATGATTTGAAGCTGCAGTCATTGAGAGTCTGGACATGTAATGGATACAGATATGTTGATGTTTTAGTTCAAGACCTTTAACACATCAGTAGGGGCATTATGATGTAACTATTGACGTGAAAAACGTGGTTGTGTGGCATTTGTCCAAATGCACATGCACGTGGCATAAATACCGAAGCTGGACAGAGCAGTAACCAAAAAGAACACCACGAATATGCCATGGCTTACGCAAGCGCAACGAGACAGTGCGGTATGGCCAATATGGGGGCTTCACAACGTCAGCTGGCAAGAACCGTCAACTGCAGCCAGGCCACCATCAACATATAGATAGACCGCTGCCAGCCAACAGGCCAGACGCAAGACCGCTCAATCTCAGGAAGACCGGGAAGAGTCACGACACCGGACGAAGACTGCTACATCTGGCAGATCCACTTCCGGAATAGATTCATGACAGTGACGTCAGCGGGGGCGACAGCACTAGAACAGCGCCTTCTCCGGACAAGAACCCTATTGACCATCTCTGGTATCATCTTGATCGTCAGCGGTGACAGCATGTACCACATCCAACGAGTCTACAGGAACTTGAACAGACTCCTTTAGACGTATGGAACAGGATTCCTGATGACGCCAGCCGCCGACTGACGGACGTGTGTTGGCGTGTATGGATGCCCTGGGTGGCCACACTCGCCATTGATGACGTGTCCCCTGACTTCTTTCACATCATCTAACTCTTTATGCACTTCGTCAATGAACTCTGATTTTGGTTAAGTTTTAATTTTGACCTCCTGACTTTATCTTTATGAATTGCGGCAAATGCAAGACCAGTATTAGTATACATTTTCAGTCAGATTATTGGAAAATGATTTTTATCTATCTATCGTCTTTGTTTCTATTTTGTGGTCAAGTGACGTCGGACTTTCTCTTGCCCGGTAGTTTAGATGTGTTGGAGGTAACTATTGCCTAACTTAGGATTTATGTGCATTTTAATATGTTCCATTTGACTTTGTTTAAGTGAATTTCAACTCATCTTCGGTGGAATCCGTTAGGTATTATCTAGCAAAAAGAAGTGATGAAGATTTTTTGGATATGAAATATGTGGATATCATTTATGTAAATATTTATTCGGGTTGTGACTTCACTTGTGCACCTATGCTCTTAGCCCTAGTAATGTGTTTAGGAGTTCTCTAATAGTACTATTTACATCCACTAAATATTATTAACACGTCCCAGTCGGTCCGTATATCGATTGGATTAGATCTAGTGCTAAATCCTGTAAATGCACTTTTTTACAAACGCTCTTTCTGCCTGCACTGTTGTGGTGACAACATCCCCGTTCAATCTGAACATTGCGTTTCTGAACTGTGCAGTCGGGGCTAACCAAGTCTTCAAAAACAATATGATATTATTTCTGTTTTAGCACTTTTGCTCATTCCTTGTGCGTGAGATTTAATTATTACGTCAAAGTGGTAAATGACCAGGTCCATCCGTCCATCCACCAAACCCACTCACCCATCCGTCCGTCAGTCCGCCCGTCCGCCCGTCCACACCTCCACTATAATCACAAAACACGTATTTCCCTCTTACGCGTTTCAGCTTTACCTTCAAGGACAGATTACAGTTCCATCCATCCATCCATCCATTGCATTGCATTGCACCTCTGTGGAGCTCTGTGTATGTTTCACAGCAATCGTATTATGATATACACATCCGTAGAATTTTCAAGTTCAGTTTTACAATAGAACCTCAAACATATTTAGTGTTGTAAGTTACTGAGATCGCCCTCGTCTCAAGCTAGCAAGTCGTTAAAGAAGAAGTATGAATAATGTCGAATGATACAGACGGCGGAGATCAACTTGTGTGTTCCAACGTTTATTACAGAAGCAGATGAATAAAAAGGAACAATACAATAAAGAATAATATAATATATAACAAAAACATAACATGGTATGCTAAAGAACATTATACTACCTTGTTCACATAACTGAATGGTGTGCTTCCCTAACGTCAAGTTTTACAACAGTTTTGTACGACAGCACACTTCTCTCTACTGAGTGATTTATGCAAGCCTTCATCAAGAACATACGTAGTTTATGTTAACTGCTGATGTAGTAAATACAATATAATATGTTCACACTGTCAATACATTCAATGAACATAGATTAAGGATAAAAAAATCACATGTTATTTAGATAACTACACAAGAAAAGGGTTTTGTCCTTAAAGAAGAAATAAACATAATGTAGATACAGTTGGCCTGGTGCAGTTCCAATGTATATTACAGAAGCAGAGTGAGTTGAAAAGCAACAGCAACTTCCTCCCCAAAGTATTTAAACAAGAACTGTCTTGACAGCATTACATTCACTCTGAAGTCGACGAGCAATGCTTTTCTGAATTAACAACCAACAACATATCGTATCCCTTTAACCAGTAAAGTTCCACAATTCCATCGATGTGGGGAAACGCATCGGATATTCGTATACACAAAGGGACAATGTAAGTGAATGTACAGGTAGCATTGCAGAATGTGACCGAGTGAGTGATATTTTACGCCACTTTTAGCAATATTCCAGCAATATCACGGAAGGGGATACCAGAAATGGGCTTCACACAGTGTACCCATTTTAGAAAGGGTCACACACATCGTTATTTGTGTGAGGAGTTTTCAATACCGTTCCTCAAGGAGACCCTCCACATTATGTATATATAAATCTTTTTGATATCACTCTTTGGTTCTTACTATATACTGGATCATTTCACACCTGATACTCGATCTTCTGAGGACAATATGTGGGTCAATGTACGTCATGTACCCCGACACTATTTTTATACCCTGGGATGAATGGAGATTTGTACAAAAACAGAAGCACTATCAGAGAATGGTCTGCAAAATGCTCCGACGTTTTCCGTACTACTGTTAACTTATAAAAAACTCTTTGAACTTGTAACCCATTAAAGCAAGGAAACCACGGAAGTCATTAATACCTAGCACTGTAGGAGTTTGGAACTCTTGACCAAAAGTTAGTTAATCCTTAAGTTGCTTTACAGAAATTCGGACATAAATTTGATATCAATTTTGGAAACAGAGAAATAAACTCGTCTTGGAATTTGGTACCTTTAATTAACCAACAGTATCATATTATTTACATCTCTGCTGGTGATGTTGTAATTATATTATTGCTTACTGGTAGTTTTGAATTATTTTAATTCTAAAGTATTCAAATGTATTACAAAATATAATTGTCTAGGTTTGGTATGTCATGCAATATATTTTCATTTCTTGTTATTGGGAGGTGATTAAGATAAGCGTTTGGTTTATGTGGCAATCCAGTTCATTATGAAATATATATGTTTAAACGTTAACTAACTTACGTTTAGAACTCAAAACCAGTGACTGAAAAAGCAAAGTGAAATTGTACCCAGAGTAGTTTAGACTGGCAAGAAGGTGACTTTAACATCCTTGGTATATATCTCAACCCTAATTTGGAAAATTTATATGTAAGCAATACTAGAGAAAAGACTAGAAGCAGTTACTTTAACAGAATTTTGGCCAGTTCAAGAAAAGAAACACTGCATTACAATGGAAAATTATAGTCTTAAAAACACTGACAATATCAAGTTGACAACACATTTTTATTCTGTATTACCATCCCCCCTAAAGAATTTCCGTGGGATGGTAAGAAGGTTAAAATAAAGAGAACAACAATATGTAGAAAGTATGAGGAAGGTGGACTAAGACTGACATCTATTAGATCCTTCATAAATAAACATATAAACAACATGCAGTAAATACCTGTCAAGCAGAAGAAATATTGGCTGAACCTTTGCGGCTGAATCACCAGTTTAGAAATAGATAGTAGCTTCTTCATTCAAAGCTGGTTAAATAGAGGTATCCACACAATAAGAGATAATTTTTTTTTGTCTTTTAATGAATTAATCTGTATTGCAGTAATGTAAAGTTTTAGGGTACAATAGAGCTTAATATCCTCAAAACATAGAAAACCACTCTATTTTCCAACCTAAGTAACACTCAAAACCTCTCATTAAACGCAACTCTTCAAGATCTTCTTTCTCTAAAGAAAGGATGGAGAAAGTACTATGACAAAATAATTGCTAGTGACACACTTCTTAAAGTTTGTCAACAATTTCAAAATGAACTTAATGTAGACATTTCATGGAATATCGTCTTTACAAAATACAGAAAATGCAAAAGGATTTAAAACCGTTAGGTTTTCAATGTTGATTCTTGCAAGAAACATGTGAACATAAACATTCTAGTCTTATCGTGATGTCAAAGGGTAAAACCCTGCACCAAACCAACTAACCTCCAAATGAACAGTTTCATCTACCATATATTTCATCATATGTGTAGAGAGTGTAACAATGAGACATTCGAAGGTCGTGGGTTATCTCTGTCACACATCAGCTTTATGTGCGCCGGCGCCTCCTTTTAGCCTTGAGAAGCTGCTGATTCATCGTCATATTTCTCTGGGATCTGCTCAAACAGATGATTTCAGAGAATAGTCATGCAGTTGTGCAACGGGGAATATTGACAGTGAAACTGTATAACAGAAACTAAGTTACAGATCTGATAGTTTAAGAGTAACTATGGATGGAACACCTTCATTGTTAAAACATGACACGAGCATTATTATAACCCAAATCACCTCGGCATCAGGAAAAGTTCGTTTGAAACTGCTGGCGATAGCTTTCTCGAGTTTTTTTCTCTTTACATAGAGAACCACTACTTGTTCGTGAACGTTTTAGGAAGCATCCGGGATATCTGGAAAATATCGATGATATTAAATTATTAATTTACGAGCAACATGTCTCCTGAATTAGTGAATCTTTGATTGCATATTGTTAGGAGTTGTGGGTGATGATTCCAAAATGCTCAGATTAAACTCAGAATTCTGTAGGAACAGAACAAAAATTGTGGAATGACTCTTTAATCCAGGAATTAGTGTTGGAAAGGGGCAGACAAGTTAACTGAATGCAATTGGTATCCCGTCCGTGAAGAGTAATAGCTGGCTACAAGTAACGAAGAAGTAATATTGTGTGGTCCAACAGCCAGCATTAATAATGGCAGCGTGGAATAATGTCGTTCATATAACTATCAAGGCAGACGACAAGATGCTAATAGCGCAGCATACGATCGTTGTGGGAGTGTAAGGCTTAGTCACACGATACCGTGATCTCAACAAGATCTACAAATGGGCGAAACGACATTTTACGAGCTCCTCAATAATGATAAGACATAAGCCAAACAATAAATAACAAACCAAGTGCTCAAGGATTATTAAATACAACCAACCTTCAAAATATAAAATTAGAACATCTTGAAATTTCAAATACAACTTTCATGTTTAAAGTGATGATTCTCAAGGTGCAGTGTATAAATCAAAAATATGAGCATTTAAAGCGACTCAATATCAATTTACCCACCTGACGTGGTAATGGGAAATCATATAAATCTTATACAAGAATAGCAAAGAGTCTTCATACCTTTTCTTCCGGGAGGTAAGGGCTTTCCACGATTTTGTTTTCTTATAAAACCGGACGTTACTTATTGGTCATTGTCCTTCTTTCCAGCATAATCGAAAGACATCTCCTATAAGAATACATAACCATCCATAGCCGTGACTTTGATATGCTTTTATTGGCATGCTAAAATCTGCCTAAGAGGAGCCGCATGGAGAGTTCACGTTGCATTCTGCTCGAAGTTGTTACATCGTTAAGACTGGAGTGTGGTCGTTGTCAGCATCGGTACTACAGATATGTACCCCAGGTACGGGTACTTTTTACAGGCACGTGCGCTTCAGCTAAAATCAGAATACATGAAACGTGCCAGGGTACGTGTCCGCATTATGCCGTTAATCCTGATCGGAACCGTCATACTGTTTTAATTAGATGCATTTGATAATTTGCATTTGATCTGATAATGTGTACAAAGATAGCAATAATTATTAACAATTTAATTGTAACGCTAACAAAATTAGAAATCTGAAAATAGAATTATTATCTTAACTTTTGAAACGTCGTATAAAGAATAAAGAGGAGTTGTTATCCCCAAAAAGTGTCATGTATCCATTTTCATCCAACTTCTAAAATGCCGTTCAGGAACTAATATCCAAGAGCCCCGATTCACCAAAGCGGTAATGCGGTAAATGTGAAGCATTGTGAAATCCCTTCCTCACCACTACTGAACACCAACCGTCATCATTTCGTCTCCACAAATACCAATACCAATCATCGTCTAGAGACAACGTCAAGACTTTCTGCTACAGATACCGCTGATTAATTAAAACATACAAATTTGTTTCGTTAATGTTTTCTTGCGAACAGGAGTGTAAATTGTACGACACAACAAGGTTCAAAGTCTTCACTTTGAAGCCCCTGTTTCCTTCCGTTAGGATTTTCGTTTTCTCTGCTCAATGTCTAGCTGAAACAGCAATATTGAACTGTAACAGTTATTCCTTCGTATGACACACAAACTCAGAAACGTAGACATAATTACAGCTTTAATATACCTATTCTCAAGTTTCATCAAACTGTCATGATTCTTAGCGTGACGCATGCCATAAAACATTGGTCTGATGTCTCTATATGGTTCTGCTGCATTTCTCAGCAGCGATAGAATATTATTAGAGGTTCGAGTCGAGTTAGCCTTGCTGTACTTCCCTTTTACCTTGTAATAATAGAAAACGTGTGTGTGTTTGTGCAACATAAATGGATTACTGACAAAATGGCGCTTCAACCACAATGCATTCTAATTCTTTTATCATACAGCCACAGCATCGCGTTATTTCCGAAACTCCAAATCTCCCGCAACAATATGATCCATTTGTTAATTGTGTGGTGTTTTCAGAATGTCAGGAAGAAGCGGCCGGGACTAATAGAAGGGTTTCTAATAAGATAGAGGCTGGAAGTAGGTGAGACAAGTCGTGTAGAGGCTACCGCCACTGTCCCGCCAAGCAAGAAACAACGTGGAGCACACATGGTCGTCCCTAGGAGCAAAAGCTACGTGGCCAGGTGAGTATAGGCCACCCCGGCATTTCCCATCACATACAGATGATGACGTCACTCCAAATCTGGATGTCAGCGGATACGGTAGGAAGTACCTACCAAAATCACCAGGAGAATACGTCGATTTCAATTTGTTGCTCAGAGGTGCACAGCAGACGCCTTTTCAACACAATCACAGGTATTGACAATTAACAGCCTAGGCCAAAGTGAAATTTCAAAGTCATCAAACCAGAAATCAAAATCAGGCATATTAACGAATGGACCACAGCCGTCACAATCTTCGCTAGCGTCCCACTTAACGAAGTTTCCTTAGGCGCCACCAGGGCTGCTTAAATACATGCATACGATTAGCTTGGCGGCTCAGCGTCAAATTAGGCCTGGAAAAGCTATGACACCCACCTTCCGATTGTACCAAGCAGGACACCCAGTGACGCTCATGGGCTAACATCGAATTCAGAAATGTGGATGCTTTACATGCAGTCAACAGCACCTCCTGGCAACAATAGGTCATCAGCGAAACGGTGAGACACCTCACCACCATGCTTCCCGAGGGTGCTCCCGTAAGTTACACACCAACAACTGGTGCGACTACAAACTACCGGTCATGTAGTAGACATGCTTGCAAGAGTACATACACATGTATTGCTTGATAATGGAACACATCCTCAAAATCCTGTTTTCGTCAACCAAGTCCGCCTAGGAATATGGAAAAATACCCATGGAGCAAGCGGTGAATACACTGCTGGACAGAGCAGGACACCAGTTTAACACTGAGAAACCTAAGACAGGTTACCCAGGTGACACTGAAGCACCGCTTTGCAGAAGTTAGGGATCCGGGTTTGGTAATGGTCCTTTCTCGGCACTACAGGGGCCCTCGTGTGAATCGTCGGATTGCCAAAATCTTAAATCAGCTAATCAGTTTGTAGAATTGGTTGAAAGAAATTTTTAAAACTGAATTAGATATGGTGAAGAATCGTGTTTACTCTGTGTCTAACATTTTTTTTCCACCGTTTAAGTTCAAAAACAAAGTTCTATTTATCATCTGCTCCACAGCGGATGCAGAATAAGCTGTGCGGCTCAGGTATAACATTTCGGGAACTCATCCCTACAACTGCAAAGTCACTTTGACAAAATTTGATAACGAGCGAAGTATAAGAAAAGATACATTTTACAAGGTCAGTTCCAGGTTTCCTTGATCTCCTTGCAAGATGCTGATTGTAAATAAAATCCTTTAGGCTTTTACCTCAAGTGTCACCAAAGTGATTGCGCTAGCTTTTGGTTTTAGAAGTTCAGTATATCGGGATGATTCATTGTATATCATTAAGATCTAAGTTTTGTGTGTTTTTCGGCAACAGGTTGCTAATGCCCTACCCAGGGCGAATTCCGCTACCAGAGCAGATGTGGGAATTATCCACGCAGAGAATCCATCGTCTGATACAGCAATCAGTGTCACAGACTACCAACATAACTCATGGTAAAGCAAGCGGTTAAAGGAGTTTCAATCTTTCTGCTTGGTCAACACAAGATATCAGCAATATTGCCAGTCTGTATCGTCAGCTCATGCATCAGTCATTATATTGCCTACCTCTCACTCAAACGCCGGTCATCAAGTGCCATTGCAAACACCTTTGTCGGCGATTAGCAGAACACACAAGCCTCGTCATACGAGGACCCGACAGATCATTGGTCAGAAAGAAAGTGATGCATTGCATGAGGAAAACAGAACCCGCAGTAGGGATACATGAGCACCCACTTACCATACACATTTTACCAAGAATATTGGATGCCTTGGCATAGGTGGCGCCAAACGTAACATACGAAATAAGTCTTTTCACATCTGCCTTTACAGTAAAGCAATTTCTTTGGGTGTGTCTTAACAGATTTGTGAAATTGTTCTTGGTTGCCAAGAACTGACAGAGAAACACCGGTTTTTATCAGACATTCTTTAGTTTATCCCACCTCAATTTCGGTAAAGATTCTCTATCTGCAAAACAGATCAAGCTGGGAGGGTATAACACTCTTGGCCCGCGAGCACCCAGATGGAATCTGTCTCATCCGTCCCAAAAGAAGTGATGAAGGTATTCGTCAATAAGGTCTAAGGGAGGCAAATATCTCTACAGGCACTTTAATGAGTGAGCCTGTCACAAGGTCACAGTTTAACGCAGTATTCGCATAAAGGCAGTCAAGTTTGCCAATCTCTCGACTCAAGAGCTGACAAATCAGACAGCTTTAGAACCGGAGCAGCATCGTCAGCAGCTACCCTCGGAGTGCCTGAGGATACTATCAAGCCAATTGGGCAGATGGACATCTGCTGCCTATGCCAGCTATATCCGATGGTCCCTGGATTGGTAACTCCGACCTTTCATTATATCATCCAATGAAATCTGAATGAACGTATTAACATGAATGTTTTTCGTTACGTCTAGGCAAAGTCTGCTTCAGAAATCTGGATACTGGGATCCCCATATATCTATTGGGCGCATAAGAGGGCAGTAAGACGACCGGTGGATGCAGTCTGCGGCTACCGGGGCTCGGAACATGGCTGAGCAAGCGTGGACTCAAATGGCTGCACGTGCATACGATGATCGAGCGCCGTCTGCAACGCTACCCAAAGACGGACATTACTTGATCATACACAGCTGTCAATGATGATCCGGGAAGGTATGGCTCCGCATTAACATTTGCTAACAGACTGTACGTTAGTTTGGTCTTGAGATGCTTCCCTGCATGAAGTGGCCAAAAGTAAGACGTGATGGGTAGCTGTAGAAACAACAGAAAAGGGTTAAAAGGGCCGTGCGATGCTGGTGGTTTTGTTATGGGAGGGAAAGACCATATCGCATGAGATCTGCTTTAAAGATCCAGGTTTGTACTTCCAGGACGGCTTCACCTCTCAGAAATTGGCAGGGGCATATTCATCAATTCTCTCAAGTGGAGGGTTGCACTCTTCTAAGAGATCCCAAAGCTGTAAGGTTTGTTTTATTGTGGGGGCAAATTTTTAGGTATAAATTTGGGTGACGGATTTTAAGGTGGTTTTGTTTTGCTAATGCCTTTCCCTCTCAGAGGTTACCCTTCGGAGGTGAACACGGGTGGGTTACGTGGCATATATCAGCGCTGTAAGTATCTTTCGGTCCCTCTGCGGTGTAACTGCTAATACTGTTAAAATGCTTGATCTCTCTTGGTTACCCATATAGAGAGCTACAGGTCAAGGAATTCCATGCCTTCAGGCCAGCGCTTGGCATGCTTATATATTATATGCCACCTATCATCTGTCATCCTCATAACTCCAAATGGAAAGTGGCGCATGGTATTTTATGTAATATGTACGCTTATTAATATGCTGTATGCTTTTAAACTATACCACATGAGGTGAAACTCATTATCTCTTTCTGTCACCTGCCTGCGATAATTTCAACCTGTCGAATTTATGCAAAACAACTGGCTGCGCCCTTATCATCCCAATTTACATTTTGTTATCCTTTTCCTTCTCTGGCCTCACTGATAGTAGGCATAAATGAATTACTGACAAATATCACCTTCACCCAATATGCAATGTACCAATATCTTGCGACAGCACGATATGTAAGAAACCCTCATCATACATACATCATCATCATCAGGTGATAAAATGTGTTTGCCAACACACTTGTACAAGTCTCTTGACCGGAGTCTTTTCAGTATGCCTCTTGCTGTTTCCAGTCCTGGTGTTTCTTCTGTAATTTAGTTTCGGTATTAAATTATTTGATATGCACAAATTAGAGATATAAGGGTAGAAAAGCATCCATTGAATGTTACATATCCAAGCTTTTATTTACCCTACTATCGCTACATCGTCAGTAAAATCGACAAGTAGAAACATAGAATAATGTTCAGAATACAGTCGAGCACCGTTGTCTTGATATTCATGGTCCCAAGAAAAATATCAAGGTTATCCGAACTTTGAGACATCCGACCAGGGCATATCATCACATATCACTGAAAGAAAACAAAACGCTTCTCAGTATGTTTTGATTCGAAACTGTAATCTGTTATCAGTAGTGATTAGTCAACTCAACTACATTTGAAGCCTCTAATTAGTTTACACTACTACCGCATCCCATTGATTCATGCCGCGCCGTGTGTAAACGTGTGGAAACAACCTCAGTTCAGAAGGATTCTTGCCCATGAAAGGTGTAGGTGAAAAATAGAATTTCTTTTGCAACATCGAGTTGAAAGGGTAATTTTGCTTCTGTTGGGACTATGAAATTATATCGAGATATCCGAAATATCGAGACATCCGTATCGAGGATAAAAGAGCTTGAAGACAAAGATAAATTATGAAGGATTTTACCGGGACCGAGATGTTATATCGAGACAACCGAGATATCGAGTTATCAGGAGTTCCGACATAACGGTGCTTGACTGTATTTTGTTCACTCATTTTGAGGTAGCCATCTTGGTAGACGGCTCTTTGATTATTCTTGATTGTATCGATGTAAATTTAACAGCCTCCTTGACTTAGACGGGCTTCCCTGTAGTATGACCTTGAACATTGAGAATGAACGGCTTCATTAGCAAGTCTGCTTTCATGCCTTCCATGATATCGTTTGGTTAAGGGCACTCCCTTTGCAGGTGACCCTTTCCGTTACTTTCATCCTCCATTTTCTTAGGATAATGTTTTTTCTTATTGGAAGGATTGGGAGTTACATGTCTGCTGCCCAAAATATTTAGTTTTTCCTTGAGAAACCTAAGTTCTTTGCATGTATAATTACAAATTATCGCTCTCTGATCAGATGCTGCCTTATTTTCATGAATTATGTTACATATGTGTGAGAACTGAATGTATTGGCAGAGTTTTATTCCAGTTACGACAGCATGTTCATACGACCAGCGTCCTGGAACATGTTCCCCAGTGTTATCGGAAGCTCCACGAACTGAAGGATGCTGTCATTCAGCTTTGAGTAGGCCGCCATATCGTCAATACAGTCGGATATTTTTTCGGTCTGTTGCGTTACCATCACTGAAACAAAGATATTACATACGTCCTAATTTTTGTATTGTGAAAAATTCGGTGTTGGTAACCGTTGTCTATTGTTATATAGGATGTGTGTTTGTTGGGTATGTCACATTAATTAACTTTTAGTTATAATGGGTCCTACAAATGTAGCGCTGAGTCTGGATTCTGAACCCGCATCTTGAACCCTTAGGCTAAAATATATCTAAAATGGAACTGCATTTCAATTCGTTTTTAAATCTGAATTTTGGAAATTGTCAATGAAACTTTATTTACACGCATCCATTCCAGGTATCTTTACGATGTCGTCAACTTTTTTTGGAGTGCATCGCATTAACCTTTGAAATACATAATCAGTATATTCA